>NC_134692.1:100990327-101336160 GCF_050947455.1 Rhinoderma darwinii
GCCCTTAGACAGATCATTTATCAAGCTTAGGGGTAAATTTTGGCTTGCTTTAAAGCTTGCAACCTTTAACTCACACTCAGTAACTTTTTTACTATGGGAAACAATAGCAAATGACCTAATTCCAGAGGAAGATTTTCTTGCAACAACTATGTTCTTGTGTTTTGCACTCCCAGCATGACTGCGAAGGTCTCGCACTCCACCAAATGATGCACTGAACAATATTTTACACCATATATATTTAGCATTATGCTTGTGTCCATAGTAATCCATTCTTTAAACTGAGGATCTGTTAGCCATACATTAGAAAATGAACAGACCCTCTTTGGCTTTTTAGATTGTTCAGACGCAGGAGCATCACAAAACTGCTCTTCTTCATTGACATTGATATTATCCATGGTGCACGTACAAGGCACGGTGATGCCGACTTTCTGTAAAATGGAAATGACTACAATAAAAAACTTTTTCCCAAAGTGAAATTAACCCCTTCCTGCAAAATTATAGGTCTGGTACATCGGCATAACAAGTTACTTACCGTAATCCGATGTACTAGACCCATCATGAAGATGAAGTGGGCTCAGGAGCTGTGCTCGCTTCATCATTTAGCGGGTGTCAGCTGTAATACACAGCTGACATCCCGCTACAACAGCGGCGATGGCAGTTACCGTCGATCACTGCCGTTTAACCACTTCAATGCGGTGGTCAAAGCATCCGCCGCATTGAAGTGGTTGACAGAGGGAGGGTGCTCCCTATGTACCCCACCGCCCCCACCCGTGAGACATTGCGGGTGCCGATGGTTGCTATGGCAACCAGAAGGCCTAGCAACGGCTTCCTGGTGGCCAGGTACGGAAGCCTATTAGGGCCGGCCCAAGTTAGGCTTAACTGTCAGATGAAGAATGACAGTTACAAGACACTGCACTACATAAATAGTGCAGTTCATTGTACTGGGGATCAGAAGATCAGCTCTTCAAGTCCCCAAGCAAGTGGAAAAAAAAAGTGGAAAATGTAAAAAAAAATGTTTAAGAAAAATAAATAAATAAAAGTTTTAAGTAATAAAAACAATAATTGCCCTGTTTCCCTAATCAAGTCCTTTATAATTAGAAAAAAAAATTCAAATTGAAAAAAAGAACTATACATAATAGATATTGCCGCATTCGGAACAGCCTGAACTATAAAAATATCACGTTATTTTTACTGCACGGTGAACAACATAAAACAATTAAATAAAAAACAAGGACATAATTTATTTTTTTGGTCACCTTGTCTCAGAAAAATGTAATAAAAAGTGATCAAAAAGTTGAAAATACTCAGAAACGTTATCCACAAAATCTACAGTTCGTCATGCAAAAAACAAGCCCTCCCACAGTGATATCAACTAAAAAATAAAAAAGTTATGGCAGTCAGAAAATGGCGACACTAAAACATGATTTTTTTTTAGAAAAGAGTATTTTTATCGTAGGAAAGTAGTAAAACGTAAAAAAAACTATATAAATTTGGTGTTGCTGTAATCGTATCAACCCACAGAATAAAGTTAACATGTTGTTTATACTGCATGATGAACACTGTAAAAAAGAAGAAACAAAACAGTGCTAGAATTGCTGTTCTTTGGTTTCCTCGTCTCGGAAAAATTTGAATAAATAGTGATAAAAAAAATAAAATCACATGTACCCCAAAATGGAACCGATAGAAATAACAGCTCATTCCACTAAAAACAAGCCCTCACACAGCTACGTGAACAGAAAAATAACATGTTGTCACGGCACGGGGTGTGGACCCACTGGGCCGTACTGCGTAGCGGGATAGCAGCTGGCCAAACAGGTATATATGTAATGTCTATAGTTCTGAAAGGGTACCTGAGGCAATGTAGACAGTAGCGGTGGTTTCAGGCTAAGATGAGGCTCCGGCAGTAGACAGACACTCAGCGGGGTGTGGCACAATAGATGCAGCGGAGGGCACAACATGACTCCAACTCTTGAAAGTACAGAGGCACGGTAGCAGGGGATACAGGGTACAGGCAGCAGGAACGGGAAACACTGGGAGCTGGAAAACACTTAGGAGACCATTTGCAAGGACAAACTAGGGTACCACAACAACGCTCAGGCAATGATTTAGAGGGCAGAGCCCCTTTTATAGTCCAGAGGCATTCTGGGCTAAATGCAGCTATTCTGCAAATGTGCGCGTACTGGCCCTTTAAGGCCGAGCACGCGCGGGCGCGCGCACCCTGCGGGAGACAGTGTCCGAATGAGGAAGTGAGTGCCGGCATCTCCCAGGTGGGGGATGCCGCCCGGAACCCACTCGTCCATGGCCGCGGTCATCAGAGGATAAGTCAGGACGACGGTCCGCGGCCATAGACGTTACAGTATCCCCCCTCTTATGCCCCCACTTCTTGGGGCCAGAGTGGGAGAGAAACTTCTACATGAGAGCATTGATGTTCTCCTCTGACTCCCAAAACCTCTCCTCTCGACCAAATCCCCTACAATCCACCAAATAAAACGTTCTTCCTCCTACTCTCTTAGTGTCCAAGATCTCCCTCACCTCGAATGTCCCTGATGAACCGCTAAGAGCCACTGCGGAACTAGGAGTCTTGGAGTAGTGGTTCAGGACCACAGGCTTGAGCAGAGAGACGTGAAAGGAGTTTTGGATCTTGAGGGTGGGAGGCAGCCGAAGCTTGTAGGAGATAGGATTGATCTGCAGCAGAATCTGGAAGGGTCTGAGGAACTTGGGAGCAAACTTGCAAGATGGGGCCCTTGGCCGGATATTCTTAGAAGACAGGGCTTAGTAGGAAGGAGCAACATTTGGTTTTGGAGCTCAAATTTTGCTGGAATGGATTGCGGCGCCATGTCACATTTGCAAAGCCCTGCGGGACCAAATCAGTGGAAAGTCCCAAAAGTGACCCCATTTGGGAAACTACACCCCAAACAAATTTATCTATGGGTATAGGGAGCATTTTCATCCCACAGGTTTTATGCCGAATTTAGTGGAATCAGGCCATTAAAATGAAAAGCAAAATGTTTTCAAATAAAACGTGGACATTTTTAGTTTTTACAAGGAATAAAGGAGAAAAAGTACCCCACCATTAGAAAAGCAATTTCTCCCGATTACGGGAATACCCCATAAGTGGTCATAAACTGCTGTTTGCAGAATGGAAGGAGCGCCATTTGAAGCTCAAATTTAGCTGGAATGGTTTTCGGGTGCCATGCCACATTTCAAAAGTCCCTGCGGCGTCAAAACAGTAGGAGCCCCCAAAAAGTGACGCCATTTGGGAAACCACACACCTTAAAGAATCTATCTAGGGGTATAGTGAGCATATAGACCACACAGGTCTTTTGTAGAATTTATTGGAATTATGCCGTAAACATTAATATCAAAATTTTTCCCACTAAAAAGTTAATTTTTTTCATTTTCACAAGGGATAAATGAGAAATAGCCAACCAACATTTGTAAAGCAATTTATCATGACTAAGGCAATACCCCACAAGTGGTCATAAACTGCTGTTTGGTCACACAGCAAGGCGGTTTTTGTAGTGGAGATTTTACAAAATTTGTTTTCTGACACCATGTTGCATTAAGCTAAGGTACCAGTACATTGGAAAACCCCCCAAAAATTACCCTATTTTGGAAACTACGTCCCTGAAGAAATTCATCTAGAGGTATTAGGGCATGCCCAGACGTGGCGGATTTCATTCGCAACTGTCCGCATCAATGCCGCACAGAATCTGCGTTGCAGATTCTGTTGCGGCTCTGCCCAAAATGGGCATTAAATTGATGCGGACTAGCCATTGCGTATTGAGGTGAAAGTACTTCCCTTCTCTCTATCAGTGCAGGATAGAGAGAAGGGACAGCACTTTCCCTAGTAAAAGTAAAAGAATTTCATACTTACCCGGCCGTTGTCTTGGTGACGTGTCCCTCTTTCGGCATCCAGCCCGACCTCCCTGGATGACGCGGCAGTCCATGTGACCGCTGCAGCCTGTCATTGGCTGCAGCCGTCACTTAGACTGAAACGTCATCCTGGGAAGCCGGACTGGTGGAAGAAGCAGGGAGTTCTCGGTAAGTAGTAACTTCTATTTTTTTTACAGGTTGATGTATATTGTTTTCGGTAGTCACTGTCCAGGGTGCAGAAAGAGTTACTGCCGATCGCTTAACTCTTTCAGCACCCTGGACAATGACTATTTACTGACGTCGCCTAGAAACGCTCCCGTAATTACGGGTACACACACGTAGTCACCCGTAATTATGGGTGCACACACGTAGTCACCCGTAATTACGGGAGCCCCATTGACTTCCTCAGTCTGGCTGTAGACCTAGAAATACATAGGTCCAGCCAGAATGAAGAAATGTCATGGTAGTAAAACCAATACGCTCCGCAGCACACACAACATCTACATAACATCTGCGGACTTCATTGCGGAATTTTGAATCTCCATTGAAGTCAATGGAGAAATTCCGCAATGAGTCCGCAACCAGTCCGCCACACGTCCGCAACAACCATTGTATGCTGCGGACACCAAATTCCGCTGCGCAGCCTATGCTCCGCAGCGGAATTGTCTGCAACGTGCAAACGAACCGTACTAAAAAGCTGTGGAAGGCAATGGAGAAACGGGTCCGCTGCGGAGTGTCCGCAGCGGAATTCCAGAGCAATTCCGCCACGTCTGGCCATGCCCTTATGAGCATTTTGACCCCGCAAGTGTTTTGCAGAAATTAGTGCACAGTGGATGTTGCAGATTGAAAATGGCTATTTTTCCACTGATATGCCATTTCAGTGACCAATATGTTGTGTCCTGCTTGTGCCACTGGAGACACACCCCATACATTATTATGCAGGTTCTCCAAAGTACAGTAATACCCCATATGTGGTAATAAACTGCTGTTTGGGCAAACTGTCAGGCTCAGAAGGACCATCATTTGGCTTTTGTAGCGTAGATTTTGCTTGGTAGTAGTATTGTTTGGGGTTTTACTGGTAATGTGACCAAAAAAATAAATTCTGTCATTGTTTTTTATTAAAAAAAATTACGGTATTCGCCGTGAGGTAAAAATAATGTTATATTTTTATAGTTCAGGCCGATCCGAACGTGGCGATATGTATTATGTATAGTTTTTTTTATGTTTTCATTTTTTTCTAATTATAAAGGACTTGATCAGGGAAACAGGGCGATTATTGTTTTCATTGCTTAAAACGTTTATTTATTTATTTTTCTTAAACATTTTTTTTTACTTTTTTCACTTTTTTTTACACTTACTTGGGGCCTTTGAAGGTCTAATCTTCTGATCCCCATTATAATACACTGCACTACTTATGTAGTGCAGTGTATTGTAACTGTCATTCTTCATCCGACACTTAGCCTATTTAGTCATTTTGCGGGAAGGGGTTAAGACCTTGGCAACAACAACAACATAATAGTACGTTGTATGTCGCCAAGGGGTTAATGACCAGCTACATTTTTCCGTTTTTGCCTTTCAGCAGTCATAACTTTATTATTTTTTCTTTGACGTGGCTGTATGAGGCCTTGTTTTATTTTAATTTGCGTAGTTTGGGGCTAGAAAATATTCACTGATATTCAATGATGCCCACTTCAGTCTTTACCTTCAGGGTGCTATCCATTTTTGTCAAAGATAGCACCCTGAACCCATTCATTTCAATGGGCCCATGCACACTTCAGTTATTTAAACGGATCCGTTGTTCCATTCCGTCAAAAGTAAAGAATGTCCTACTTTGGTCAGTGATTCAGTGACCGTGTGGCCCATAGAAGTCAATGGGTCAGTCAAAAAAACGGATGGCACACGGAAGGCTTCCGTGTGCCATCCGTTTTTAAAGGATCTGTTGCCATAGCAATGGCTGGGTGAGCCAAAGTTCACAAACTCACAGACTACAGTACACATTCATTCCTGAAGATGGATGTGGAGAGACTCATAGCAATGGTGCATAATCACCCAGAACTGTGGGATACGCGGGCAGAATGCTACCACGACCGCTATAAAAAGGACGCCGCATGGGAGGAACTTGCCAAGGAGCTTTTGATGCAGAGATGGCAGCAGGGAACTAGTGCCCAGCAGCACACATTTCACTCCAAAAATAAAAAATAAATAAAAAGCAAGCCGAGCAGAGTAATCTCAAACTGTTCTCTATGCTTTTAAAGCTACAGAAAACAGCACCAAAAACTTCTTGTAACCTTTCTATGGGTGTTCCTGGGACATGTGACAAGTTCAAATGAAGTTTACCTTACGTTTTTTTAACGGAAAAATGGAAGCCAAACGGAAGCACAACATCCGTGTAAATCCGAAACACGGAATGGAAACGGAGTGCACACGGAAACAAAAACGGACACACGGATCCGTCAAAAACGGCCGATAAAATGGTGATGGAAGTGTGCATGAGGCCTAAGTCATATCATTTGTTTTTATGGTGTGAATATAGGAAAAAGTGATTCTCTGAATAGTTTTTTTTTTGTTTATTTTTTATCCCGTTCATATTTCACGTTAAATAACCTGTTAAATTAATTCTTCAGGTTATTACAGTTGTGTAGATACCTAATATGTGTAGGTTTTTTATTTGTATGTAATGTATGGGCAATAAAATATATTTTATGTAAAATAATGTGGTTTTTTTCTTTGGGACATTATTTTATTTATTTATTTATTTTTGTTTCTTTTTTTTTAATACCATTAAGGGATAACTTTATTTACACTTTTATTTTTTACTAATAATGTATAAGCATACTCTTGTATGCTAAGGGCGGGTTCACACATGGCGGAATTTCACTTAAATTCCGCTGCGGACACTCCGCAGCGTTAATCCGCAGCGGAGCCGTTTCTCCATTGACTTTCACTTTAATTTAGCAGTGTTCGTTTACACGATGCGTACAATTCCGCTGCGGAGCATAGGCTGCGGAGCGGAATTTGGTGTCCGCAGCATGCTCTGTCTGTTGCGGAGCAGTGGCGGACTGGTTGCGGACTCATGGCGGAATTTCTCCATTGACTTCAATGGAGAGTCAAAATTCCGCAATGAAGTCCGCAGATCTTATGTGTGCTGCGGAGCGTATTGTTTTTACTACCATGACATTTCTTCATTCTGGCTGGACCTATGTATTTCTAGGTCTACAGCCAGACTGAGGAAGTCAATGGGGCTCCCGTAATGACGGGAGCGTTGCTAGGAGACGTCTGTAAATAGTCACTGTCCAGGGTGCTGAAAGAGTTACGCGATCGGCAGTAACTGTTTCTGCACCCGGGACAGTGACTACCGATCTCAATATACATGTATCTGTAAAAAAACATATAAGTTCATACTTACCGAGAACTCCCTGCGTCTGTCTCCAGTCCGGCCTCCCAGGATGACGTTTCATTCTAAGTGACGGCTGCAGCCAATCACAGGCCAAGCACAGGCTGCAGCGGTCACATGGACTGGAGCGTCATCCAGGGAGGTCGGGCTGGATGCCGAAAGAGGGACGCGTCACCAAGACAACGGGCGGTAAGTATGAATTTCTTTGACTTTCACTAGGGAAAGTGCTGTCCCTTCTCTCTATCCTGCACTGAATAGGGAGAAGGGAAGCACTTTTCCTGCAGTCCGCAGCGGCCAGTCCGCATCAATTTTCTGCACATTTTGTGCAGATCCGCAGCCGTAATCCGCAACCCGGATTAGGTGCGGCATTGATGCGGACAGTTGCGGAGGAATTCCGCCATGTGTGGTCATGCCCTAATACATTATATTGTGTCACTGTGAGATAGACTTCTGTTAGGGCAGCACATAGTGTGCCCTAACAGAAGACAAACGGAACAGACAGCCCTGGGGTCCTTTCTAGGTCCCCAAGGCTGACTGCAGATGGATTCCCTGGTCTTTGATCGCGTCACCCGGTTTCCTGTGGCGCAATCAAAGAGGGAAGTTCCCTTTGATCATGCCGCTGTCACTAACCGCGGCTATCAAAGGGTTAAACAGCTAGGGTCGGAATGTTTTCCAATCCCAGCTGTATTCAGGAGGCTGCTCTAAGATCAGGAGCTGTACGTTACAGCTCCTGCTTAGAGGATGAGTGCTCATCAGCCTCTTCTACAGCGACGCCAAAAGACGACTCTGTAGATTAACCCCTTCCCGACATTTGCCGTACATGTACGTCATGGAAAGCATTGACTTCCCGCATCTTGCCGTACATGTACGTCAAATGCAGAAGGGGTTACCGTATCAAAAATAAAAGTTTTAAAGTAAAGATGGCTGCTGTTCATAACAGCAGGACATCTGTACACGATGCCCAGGGGGGTGTCGCCTCCCCCCCGCATCGGCGATCGCCGCCATTGGCCGTTCAATTCAGACCGGCCAATTGCGGCTGTTTGCGGCTTTTGCCAATCACTGTGCCACAGGGCACAGTGATATGGTGGTGATTGGTGCTGTCTAGGACAGCACCAATGACTACCATGTTCCATGTAAAAAATGGCGGTGATGCCAGCCCCCAGATCGCTATGGTTGGTCGGTCAGCACCGACCGACCAATCGCAGCCATGGCGGGTGTTTGAAACACCCTACACCAGCCCTGCCCACCTCATTCCGGTTAGGAACGGTGAGCAGAGCTGGTGTGACCGTCTGTGAAGCCAACTTACCGAATCTGAGGCCTTCTGTGCTGCGATCCTGCTGTGACGTCTTCATCCGACTGCTTCCTGCAGAAGAGTGAACCGTCATCATCATCAACTGTGCTGCTGCTGATTTTTTTTTTTTTTAGCAGCAGCACTTGTTTTTTTTCCTAAACTTCTTATCCCTGTACCCTCCCCCCCCCATCCCACCCTCCCCATCTTTCCCTTTTTACGTCCTGCGGCCGCCGAGTGCGGATCAGTGACCGCCATCACTGACCGCCAATTTTTGGCACAGGACTTCCTTTTTTTTTGTATTTTGCACCTCCCTGTGTGCGCCCTGCGGCCACTGAGTGCTGATCAGTGACCGCCATCACTGATCAGCATCCGTGGTAATTTTTTTTATTTTTTGGCCTTTTTTATTACTGCACCTTTTTTTTGCGTGCGCCCTGCGGCTACTGAGTGCTGAGTCTAATAATCAGCCTCAGTGGTAATTTGTTTACGCAGGTTTTTTTTTGGCCTTTTTTTCTTAATTTTATAAAACTGTAAAAAAAAAAGACTAGCATTAGAGTAGCGGACGTTTACTGACGTCCGTTTTGTAAAAAAAGATATATAGCAGAAGTTCTAGCTATATATTTTTTTATACAGTTTGAATAAATTGACTTCTTATAGTTAGCGTCCATTTAGTGACGGACATTTAGTTCGTTCACTAAATTTTTGATAGCGTAGCGACAGTTAGTATAAATTTATAGCGTTATAGTCAGCGTCCGTTTAGTGACGGACATTCAGTTTTTTTTAACTGAAGTTCGTTCACTAAATTTTTGATAGCGTAGCGACAGTTAGTATAAATTTACATCTTATAGTCAGCATCCGTTTAGTGACGGACATTCAGTTTTTTTTTAACTGAAGTTCGTTCACTAAATTTTTGATAGCGTAGCGACAGTTAGTATAAATTTATAGCGTTATAGTCAGTGTCCGTTTAGTGACGAACATTCAGTTTTTTTTAACTGAAGTTCGTTCACTAAATTTTTGATAGCGTAGCGACAGTTAGTATAAATTTATAGCGTTATAGTCAGCGTCCGTTTAGTGACGGACATTCAGTTTTTTTAACTGAAGTTTGTTCACTAAATTTTTGATAGCGTAGCGACAGTTTTAGTATAAATTTACATCTTATAGTCAGCGTCCATTTAGTGACGGACATTCAGTTTTTTTTTAACTGAAGTTCGTTCACTAAATTTTTGATAGCGTAGCGACAGTTAGTATAAATTTATAGCGTTATAGTCAGCGTCCGTTTAGTGACGAACATTCAGTTTTTTTTAACTGAAGTTTGTTCACTAAATTTTTGATAGCGTAGCGACAGTTTTAGTATAAATTTACATCTTATAGTCAGCGTCCATTTAGTGACATACATTCAGTTTTTTTTAACTGAAATTTGTTCACTAAATTTCTGATAGCGTAGCGACACAGTTGTAGCTCAGTTTTTTTTACAGTTCTATATTGAACGTTCAATAAATTTCTTTCTCCTAAATTTTTCTTATTCTTCTCTTCTTTTTCTTTTTTTTTTCCTATAAATTTCATATTACACGTGTAAAAGCACAACATACAAAACCACCTCTATAAAGATTATTACACGTGTTGAAGCACTACATACCCCCCTAATAAAAATGGCCCAATCATCTCAAAGGCTCTACTCCGCTGAGGAGGCATACGCCATCCTGGCCTCTGACACTGAATCGGCCAGCGAGGGAGAAGAGGAAATTGCCCCATTCATCTTGACCTCATCATCCTCATCCAGTGATGAGGAACCCCCGCAAAGACGCCCCAGGACATCAGCTGAGGCAACCCCCCAAATGAGCGATACCCTGTGGAACCCACCCCCTGATAATTATGAGCCTCACATTCCAGATTTCACAGGGAGCTCTGGAATTCTATTTGAGACTGTAGGCCTCGCAGAAATTCACTATTTCAATCTGTTTTTCACTGAGGATTTTGTTAATGTAATGGCGGCCCAAACAAATTTATATGCCCAACAATTTTTAGCCCAAAACCCCACGTCATCATTTGCTAGGTGGACCCCCATAGAGGCAGCGGAGATGATGAAATTTTGGGGCCTTGTCCTACATATGGGCCTAGTAAAAAAAACAGAGATTAGGCAATACTGGAGTGCGGACATTTTATACAGCACCCCATTATACCACATGGCAATGACCCGGGCACGATTTGAAATTATTCTGAAATTTTTGCATTATAATGATAATGCACAGTGCCCGCCCCGTGATGACCCCACATACGACCGCCTATTCAAAATCAGGCCAATGATTGATTATTTCTGCACCAAATTTCAGGAAGTGTACACCCCCGAAAAGAACATAGCAATAGACGAGTCCCTTGTACATTTTAAGGGGAGACTAAAATTCCGCCAATACCTGCCAAGCAAGAGGGCGAGGTATGGAATTAAAATGTACAAGCTGTGCGAGAGCAGCTCAGGGTACACCTACAGGTTTCGGGTTTATGAAGGGAAGGACACCAGGATAGAACCTCCAGAATGCCCCCCTGTCCTGGGAGTTAGTGGAAAAATAGTGTGGGACTTGATGCACCCACTGCTGGACCAGGGTTATCACCTTTACGTGGATAACTTCTATACCAGCATCCCACTATTTAAATGCCTCTCCACCAGAAGTACTGTAGCATGCGGCACCGTGCGCAAAAATCAGAGAGGCCTCTCTAAAAATCTGATTGGGCAACCCCTAAGAAAAGGAGAAAGCAGGGCACTACACAGCGATAACTTGTTGCTGGTCAAGTATAAGGACAAGAGGGACGTCCTTATGTTGACCACAATACACGGTAGTGGCATCACCCCTGTCCCTGTCCGAGGTAGCACCACAATGACCCCCAAGCCAGACTGCATCCTCGGCTACAATAAGTACATGGGAGGTGTTGATCTCTCTGATCAAGTACTGAAGCCGTACAGTGCCATGCGTAAAACAAAGACGTGGTACAAAAAGCTGGCCGTGCACGTGGTACAGATGGCATTGTATAACGCTTACGTGCTATACCGATGTGCAGGCCGGACAGGGACATTCCTTCAGTTTCAAGAAGCGGTTATCAAGGCCCTTGTATTTGGGGACCAGGAAGGGGAGAGCCCCAGTACTTCTAGAAGCGATGGTCCACGTATTGTACCAGGGCAACACTTTCCTGGCGAAATCCCCCCCACTGGTAAAAAGGGAAGGAGCCAAAAAAGGTGTAAAGTGTGTTACAACAGAGGGAGAAGACGAGACACAACTTATCATTGTGAAACCTGTCCCGACAAACCTGGCCTGTGCATAAAAGAGTGCTTCAAAGTTTATCACACATCCATGGATTTTAATTGAAACATTTTTTTAAATGCTCACTATACCCCTAGATAATTTACTCAAGGGGTGTAGTTTCCAAAATGGGGTCACTTGTGGGGGGTTTCCACTGTTTTGACCCCTCAGGGGCTTTGCAAATGCGACATGGCCACCGCAAACCATTCCAGTTACATTTGAACTCCAAATGGTGTTCTTTCCCTTCTGAGCCCTGCCGTGTGTCCAAACAGCCGTTTATGACCACATGTGGGGTACTGTTTTACTCAGGATAAACTGCTCTACAAATGTTGTGGTGCTTTTTCTCCTTTAGTCCTTGTGGGAATGAAAAAAAATTTTGCTAAACCTACGTTTTATTGGTTAAAATTTACATTTTCATTTTCACGGCCTACTTCCAATAAATTCTGCAAAAAGCCTGTGGGGTCAAAATGCTCACTATACCCCTAGATAATTTACTCAAGGGGTGTAGTTTCCAAAATGGGGTCACTTGTGGGGGGGTTCTACTGTTTTGACCCCTCAGGGGCTTTGCAAATGCGACATGGCCACCGCAAACCATTCCAGTTACATTTGAACTCCAAATGGTGTTCTTTCCCTTCTGAGCCCTGCCGTGTGTCCAAACAGCCGTTTATGACCACATGTGGGGTACTGTTTTACTCAGGATAAACTGCTCTACAAATGTTGTGGTGCTTTTTCTCCTTTAGTCCTTGTGGGAATGAAAAAAAATTTTGCTAAACCTACGTTTTATTGGTTAAAATTTACATTTTCATTTTCACGGCCTACTTCCAATAAATTCTGCAAAAAGCCTGTGGGGTCAAAATGCTCACTATACCCCTAGATAATTTCCTCAAGGGGTGTAGTTTCCAAAATGGGGTCACTTGTGGGGGGTTTCCACTGTTTTGTGCCCTCAGGGGCTTTGCAAATGCGACATGGCCTCCGCAAACCATTCCTGCTAAATTTGAGCTCCAAAAGCCAAATGGGGTTCCTTCCCTTCTAAGCCCTGCCGTGTGTCCAAACAGCAGTCTATGATCAAATGTGGGGTACTGTTTTACTCGGGACAAACTGCTCTACAAATGTTGTGGTGCTTTTTCTCTTTTAGTCCTTGTGGAAATGAAAAAAAATGAGCTAAACCTACGTTTTATTGGGAAAAATGTAGATTTTCATTTTCACATCCTACTTCCAATAATTTCTGCAAAAAATTTGTGGGGTCAAAATGCTCACTATACCCCTAGATAATTTCCTCAAGGGGTGTAGTTTCCAAAATGGGGTCACTTGTGGGGGGTTTCCACTGTTTTGTGCCCTCAGGGGCTTTGCAAATGCGACATGGCATCCGCAAACCATTCCTGCTAAATTTGAGCTCCAAAAGCCAAATGGGGTTCCTTCCCTTCTAAGCCCTGCCGTGTGTCCAAACAGCAGTCTATGATCAAATGTGGGGTACTGTTTTACTCGGGACAAACTGCTCTACAAATGTTGTGGTGCTTTTTCTCTTTTAGTCCTTGTGGAAATGAAAAAAAATGAGCTAAACCTACGTTTTATTGGGAAAAATGTAGATTTTCATTTTCACATCCTACTTCCAATAATTTCTGCAAAAAATTTGTGGGGTCAAAATGCTCACTATACCCCTAGATAATTTCCTCAAGGGGTGTAGTTTCCAAAATGGGGTCACTTGTGGGGGGTTTCCACTGTTTTGTGCCCTCAGGGGCTTTGCAAATGCGACATGGCATCCGCAAACCATTCCTGCTAAATTTGAGCTCCAAAAGCCAAATGGGGTTCCTTCCCTTCTAAGCCCTGCCGTGTGTCCAAACAGCAGTCTATGATCAAATATGGGGTACTGTTTTACTCGGGACAAACTGCTCTACAAATGTTGTGGTGCTTTTTCTCTTTTAGTCCTTGTGGAAATGAAAAAAAATGAGCTAAACCTACGTTTTATTGGGAAAAATGTAGATTTTCATTTTCACATCCTACTTCCAATAATTTCTGCAAAAAATTTGTGGGGTCAAAATGCTCACTATACCCCTAGATAATTTCCTCAAGGGGTGTAGTTTCCAAAATGGGGTCACTTGTGGGGGGTTTCCACTGTTTTGTGCCCTCAGGGGCTTTGCAAATGCGACATGGCATCCGCAAACCATTCCTGCTAAATTTGAGCTCCAAAAGCCAAATGGGGTTCCTTCCCTTCTAAGCCCTGCCGTGTGTCCAAACAGCAGTCTATGATCAAATGTGGGGTACTGTTTTACTCGGGACAAACTGCTCTACAAATGTTGTGGTGCTTTTTCTCTTTTAGTCCTTGTGGAAATGAAAAAAAATGAGCTAAACCTACGTTTTATTGGGAAAAATGTAGATTTTCATTTTCACATCCTACTTCCAATAATTTCTGCAAAAAATTTGTGGGGTCAAAATGCTCACTATACCCCTAGATAATTTCCTCAAGGGGTGTAGTTTCCAAAATGGGGTCACTTGTTGGGGGTTTCCACTGTTTTGTGCCCTCAGGGGCTTTGCAAATGCGACATGGCATCCGCAAACCATTCCTGCTAAATTTGAGCTCCAAAAGCCAAATGGGGTTCCTTCACTTCTAAGCCCTGCCGTGTGTCCAAACAGCAGTCTATGATCAAATGTGGGGTACTGTTTTACTCGGGACAAACTGCTCTACAAATGTTGTGGTGCTTTTTCTCTTTTAGACCTTGTGAAAATGAAAAAAAATTAGCTAAACCTACGTTTTATTGGGAAAAATGTAGATTTTCATTTTTCACATCCTACTTCCAATAATTTCTGCAAAAAATCTGTGGGGTCAAAATGCTCACTATACCCCTAGATAATTTCCTCAAGGGGTGTAGTTTCCAAAATGGGGTCACTTGTGGGGGGTTTCCACTGTTTTGTGCCCTCAGGGGCTTTGCAAATGTGACATGGCCTCCGCAAACCATTCCTGCTAAATTTGAGCTCCAAAAGCCAAATGGGGTTCCTTCCCTTCTAAGCCCTGCCATGTGTCCAAACAGCAGTCTATGATCAAATGTGGGGTACTGTTTTACTCGGGACAAACTGCTCTACAAATGTTGTGGTGCTTTTTCTCTTTTAGTCCTTGTGGAAATGAAAAAAAAATGAGCTAAACCTACGTTTTATTGTGAAAAATGTAGATTTTCATTTTCACATCCTACTTCCAATAATTTCTGCAAAAAACCTGTGGGGTCAAAATGCTCACTATACCCCTAGATAATTTCCTCAAGGGGTGTAGTTTCCAAAATGGGGTCACTTGTGGGCGGTTTCCACTGTTTTGGCACCGCAAGAGTCCTTCAAACCGGATATGGTGCCTAAAATATATTGTAATAAAAACAAGGCCCCAAAATCCTCAAGGTGCTCCTTTACTTCGGAGGCCTGTGTTTCAGTCCATAAGCACGCTAGGGCGACATGTGGTATATTTCTAAAAACTGCAGAATCTGGGCAATAAATATTGAGTTGCATTTTTCTGGTGAAACTTTCTGTGTTACACAAAAAATGGATTCAAAATGAATTTCTGCAAAAAAAAACGAAATTTATAAATTTCCCCTCTATATTGCTTTCATTCCTGTGAAACGTCTAAAGGGTTAAAACACTTTCTGAATGCTGTTTTGAATACTTTGAGGGGTGCAGTTTTTAAAATGGGGTGACTTTTTGGGGGTTTCTAATATATAAGGCCCTCAAAGCCACTTCAGAACTGAACTGGCCCCTGTAAAAATAGCCTTTTGAAATTTTCTTGAAAATGTGAGAAATTGCTGCTAAAGTTCTAAGCCTTGTAACGTCCTAGAAAAATAAAAGGATGTTCAAAAAACGATGCCAAACTAAAGTAGACACATGGGGGATGTTAATTAGCAACAATTTTGTGTGTTATAACTGCCTGTCTTACAAGCAGATACATTTAAATTGATAAAAATGCTATTTTTTGCAATTTTTCACTATATTTTGGTGTTTTTCACAATTAAATACTGAATGTATCGGGCAAATTTTGCCAGTAACATAAAGTCCAATGTGTCACGAGAAAACAATCTCAGAATCGCTTGGATAGGTACAAGCATTCCGACGTTATTACCACATAAAGTGAAACATGTCAGATTTGAAAAATGAGGCTTGGTCAGGAAGGTCAAAAGTGGCTAAAGAGGGAAGGGGTTAAGGACCTGCAGGGCCTGTCATCAATAGTCGGTGGGTGGTCAATAGGGGGTTAAAGCTGTACTCAAAACAACAACACCTACCTACAAAAGAATGTAGTACAAGCAGGCACAAATTAATACAATATTAGTTTTTTTTATGGAAGTATTACAATAAGTTAAAACAAGATTGTCAGGATACAGAATAAGGCAACATCATCAGAGTGAAATTAAGATTTTCCTCAGATTAATAATTAAAATAATCCATATACACATTGAGGAGTAGGATCAATAATAAGCTGTATACAGTGTAATAGAAATATCCAACGTTGGTGTATTAACATCACTGACAAAGATTACATACCGATAATATCAAATCAACTCTGGGTTAGCCCCATTTCACCCTGGGTCTGTGGTTCTCAACTGCAATGTACAGTACAAGAACATAAATTTGCAATAAATACAAAAAGTGTAGTTTAACCCCTTCAGGACCAGACCCATTTTTTCAAATCTGACATATTTCACTTTATGTGGTAATAACTCTGGAATGCTTTTACCTATCAAAGCGATTCTGAGATTGTTTTCTCGTGACACATTGGATTTTATGATAGTGGAAAAATGTGGTCGATAAATTCAATATTTACCAGTGAAAAACAGCAAAACATTTCTCTAAATGTAAATGTATCTGCTTGTAAGACAGGCAGTTATACCACACAACATTGTTGCTAATTAACATCCCCCATATGTCTACTTTAGATTGGCATCGTTTTTTTAACGTCCTTTTATTTTTCTATGACGTCACAAGGCTTAGAACTTTAGCAGCAATTTCTCACATTTTCAAGAAAATTTCAAAAGGCTATTTTTACAGGGGCCAGTTCAGTTGTGAAGCGGCTTTTAGGGCCTTATATATTAGAAATCGCCAAAAAGTCACCCCATTTTAAAATCTTCACCCCTCAAAGTATTCAAAACAGCATTTAGAAAGTTTCTTAACCCTTTAAACGTTTCACAGGAATTAAAGCAACGTAGAGGTTAAATTTTCAAATTTCATTTTTTTTTTTGCAGAAATTCATTTTTAATCTATTTTTTTCATAACACAGAAGTTTTTACCAGAGAAACGCAACTCAATATTTATTGCCCAGATTCTGCAGTTTTTAGAAATATCCCACATGTGGCCCATGTGTGGTAATGGACTGAAGCACCAGCCTCCGAAGCAAAGGTGCACCTAGTGGATTTTGGGCCTCCTTTTTATTAGAAAATATTTTAGGCACCATGTCAGGTTTCAAGGGCTCTTTTGGTGCCAAAACAGTGGAAATCCACCAAAAGTGACCCCATTTGGGAAACTACACCCCTTGAGGAAATGATCTAGGGGTATAGTGAGCATTTTAACGCCGCAGGTTTTTTGCCGAAATTATTGGAAGTAGGCCGTGAAAATGAAAATCGTCATTCTTTCAAAGAAAATGTAGGTTTAGCTAATTTTTTCTAATTTCCACGAGGACTAAAGGAGAAAAAGCACCACAACATTTGTAAAGCAATTTCTCCCGAGTAAAACAATACCCAACATGTGGTTATAAACGGATGTTTGGACACACGGCGGAGCTTAGAAGGGAAAGAGCACTATTTGGCTTTGGAGCTCAAATTTAGCAGGAATGGTTTGCGGAGACCACGTCGCATTTGCAAAGCCCCTAAGGGACTAAAACAGTAAAAACGCCAAAAAAGTGACTCCATTGAGAAAACTACACCCCTTGAGGAATCCATCTAGGGGTGTAGTGAGCATTTTGCCCCCACAGGTGTTTCATAGATTTTATTAGAATTGGGCAGTGAAAATAAAAAAAAAATCCTTTTTCTTCAATAAGACTTAGCTTTAGCTCCAAA
Organism: Rhinoderma darwinii; assembly: GCF_050947455.1. Taxonomy (NCBI): domain Eukaryota; kingdom Metazoa; phylum Chordata; class Amphibia; order Anura; family Rhinodermatidae; genus Rhinoderma; species Rhinoderma darwinii. Next base: position 101,008,196 of record NC_134692.1, read on the forward strand.
TTTTTAATTTTCTCAACATATAAAGGAAAAAAAGAACTCCAATATTTGTAAAGCAACTTCTCTGGAGTACGGCAATACCCCACACGTGGTCATAAAATGCTGTTTGGGCACACGGCAGGGCTCGGAAGGGAAGGAGCGCCATTTGCTTTTGTTGTACAGATTTTGCTGCATTTGGTTTCTGGTCGCTATGTTGCATTTGCAAAGTCCCTGTCGGACCAAAACAGTGGATCTCCCCCAGAAGTGACCCCATTTTGGAAACAACACCCTCAAGGTATTCACCTGGGGTGTAGTGAGCATGTTAACCCCACAGGTGTTTTGCAGAAATTCGTGTGCACACGATGTGGGAGAATGAAAATGGGAATTTTTCCTTAGATATGCCAATATGTGGTACCCGGCTTGTGCCACCATAACAAGACAGCTCTCAATTATTATGCGGTGTTTCCCTGTTTTAGAATCACCCTACATGTGGCCCTAATCTTTTGCCTGGACATTTGACAGGGCTTAGGAGTGAAAGAGTACCATGTAAAATTGAGGCCTAATTTGGCGACATATAAAGTATTGGTTCACAAATGCAGAGGCTTTGATGTGAAATAATCAAAGAAACCCCTGAGAAGTGACCCCATTTTGGAAACTGCACCCCTCAAGGCATTTATTAAGAGGTGTACTGAGCATTTTCACCACACGTGTCTTTTCCATAAATGATTGCGCTGCGGAAGGTACAAATTATTATTTTTTCCTAGATATGCCAATTCAGTGTCAAATATGTCGTGCCCAGCTTGTGCCACTGGACACACACACCCAAAAATTGTTAAAAGGGTTCTCCCGAGTATGGTGATGCCATATATGTGGAAGTAAACTGCTGTTTGGGCACACTGTAGGGCTCAGATGGGTGGGAGCGCCATTTGGATTTTGGAGCGTGGAATTTGCTTGGTAATAGTTTTGTTTGGAGTATCACTATTGTTTCCGTTTATAATGTGGGGCATATCTGAACTGGGCAGAGTACATCAGGGGCATAGTCAGGTGGTATAATAATAAGGTAAAAAAAATAATAAAATGATCCATAGATGTGTGTTACTCTGTGATCGATCCTTTCTGCACAGGCCGATGTCGCACTGATAAATGTCCTTCCTTATCCCCCTTTTGGTCCACACTCCGCACCTTTGCAGTTTGGGAAATTTTGCCGGGAAAATGTTGTCCTGGGATAATACAGGCACTGTCGCTTCCAGCAGATATGTTTGGGCCCTTCCCTTCCTGGTTCCCTAGTTTTAGTGCCTTGATACATCGCCTTTTGAAACTGAAGAAATGTTCCCCTCGGGCCTGCACAACTGGATATTTTTCTTTCCTGAATTATTGGAGCCTTAACTTATTTTATTTTTTCATAGACATAGTGGTATGAGGGCTCTTTTTTTACGGGACGAGCTGTAGCTTTTATTGGTACCATATTGGGGTACATGCGACTTTTTGATCACTTGTTATCCTTTTTTTGGGAGGCAAGTTGACAAAAAAACCGCAATTCTGCCATAGTTTTTTTATTTTTTATACAGCGTTCACCATGCGTTATAAACTACATGTTACCTTTATTCTGCGGGTCAGTACGATTCCGGCGATACCTAATTTATAGAACTTTTTTATAACTTTTTGCACAATAAAATAACTTTTGGAAAGAGAATGTATTTTTTCTGTCGCCAAGTTGTGAGAGCCATAACTTTTAAATTTTTTAGTTGAAGGAGCTGTATGAGGGCTTGTTTTTTGCGAGACGAGGTATAGATTTTATAGGTACCATTTTTGGATACATGCGACTTTTTGATCACTTTTTATTTCAATTTTTGGAAGACAGTGACCAAAAAAACAGTAATGATGGCAGTGTTTTTAAGTTTTTTTTATGGCGTTCACTGCGCTGGATAAATAACATAATATTTTTATAGTTCAGGTCGTTACGGTCGCAGCGATACCAAATATGTATGGCTTTATTATTTTTTTCTATAATAAATTACTTGATAAGTGAAAAAGGGCGATTGTGTTTTATTTTATTACTTGAAACTATTATTGTATGTGTTACAACTTTTATTTTTACTTTTTTGACACTTTTTTTGACACTTTTCTTTAGTCCCACTAGGGGACTTGAATGTCCAACTGTTTGTTTGATGTGCTTATACATTGCACTACCTATGTAGTGCAATGTATTGGAACTGTCAGTTGTTCACTGACAGCAAGCCGATCAGGCTCTGCCTCTGGGCGGGGCCTAATCAGCTTACATAATGGTAGACAGGAGTCCATTGTTAGGGCTCCTGTTGCCATAGTAACAGTCGCCAGCCTTGCCATCGCACCGATTTGCTACAAACCTCTAGGATGCAGCGAACACAATGGATCGCTGCATCGCAGGGGTTAATGCCAGGAATCGGAGCTAGCTCCGGTTATTGGCGATAGATCGGCGTGTCCGCTGTAACATACAGCGGACACACACTGCTGATGACGCCGGCTCAGCTCCTGAGCCGGAAGCTGAGCCGGCGCCATCTTGCCGATGGTACTGGAAGCCTCCTGGGCCCCGCCGATGACGGGGCATAGGAGGATTCCATTACTGGCGGACCGGGAGGTAAGCATTAGCCCTCCGATCGCCTTTGCAGCCACTGGCAACCCAGCGATCACGTTGCTGGGGTGCCGGTGGCTATAAACTCCTCACATGCTGCGATCTCTATTGAACGCAGCATGTGAGGGGTTAATCGGTCGGATGGGAGGCTAGCTCCAGTCCTGGCCGATACCCCAGGGTGCCAGCTGTAACATACAGCTGTCACCCGGCAGGAATGTCGCTGGCTCGGCTCCTGAGCCAGCTTCATCTCCATGACGTACAGTAACGTGAAAATGCGGTAAGACACCAGTTTTAATCACGTTACTGTACGTGATCCGACGGGAAGGGGTTAATACTTTATTCAAGCAAGAAATTATGCAGAAGCTCCCACAAAAGGGCTGCCAAGATTGAGAACTTTTGTAATGAGTTCTGGGGAAAGGTGGGGGGAAATCTGTAATGGGTTTGTCCAGACCAGACAACCACTGTAAAGGGAAGGTCCACCTTTGCAACTATTTTTTTTAATTGTTCTGAATCCTCTAAAATGAAAAATGCAACCTTGCAAATTGTCTTAATTAAAAAACGTCCTATAGTTTTGTGTCTTCAGCTCCATGGTATCAGACTACAAACATTGTGTAGTCTGATTGAGCAGTCATATTCCCTTTGAGGGACAAATAGATAGCAATATGACTGCAGGATCAGACTATATAAGGTTTGTTTGTAGTTGGTTACCATGTTGACACATGCATAGAATTTCTAGACAAAAAAAACCTAGGAGATTTTTTAATTAAGTTATTTTCAAAATTGCTTAATTTTTCATGTTGGATAGGACAATGAAAAATAGTTGCTACAGTAGTGTAATAAATAACAATCTTTACTGCTTTGCTTGTTACAATAATAGGCACATGCAGACTTCAAAATCACAGGTTTTAACTTAAACACTTTGCTTACCTGTGGAAAAAACAAAACGGCCCTATAAAATATATACTGTGTGATCAAATGGCATTCTACTAGACGGTACACAATATATTAATCAAACCAGTAGGAACCTGAAGGGGTTATCCAGTTTTATGTAAACAAACATTTATCATTGAATAATGAAACGTTTTCAACTTTCTATTATACTTTGTATTTAAATTCTTTACCTATTTTAAGATCTGCTTGCTGTCAGTGACCAGGAAAGTTCTTGTTTAGATCCAGACTGAAAACCCATATGATCTTCACCTCTTCCCGAGTTCCACCATATAGATATGGCAGAGGCCGGGAGGATAAGTTTATAGCAGGCTAACCCCGCTCCATAACTTGCGTGGGTTGGCTGTATGAAACAGCCAACAATTCACTGCAACTAGTGCGTCATCTAAGCTGTTAGAAAGAGGGGGCAGCCTCCTCCATTGTCCCATTGGTCCCACCGATAATTATAATGATAAATTGACTAATGAAAGTCCCCATGTCTGCCATCTTTGTGCTCCTGGGCCTAATGGGAGCCTGTAAAAATCTGTATATATTGCAATATATTAGTATTGAAGTATATTGTGCAAGTAATCCAATGACCGCTGCTTCAAGTACCCTACTAAACTAACAAATGTATAATAGAAAAAATGATTAACATATAATTCAATAATCTACAGCTGTATTGAAGATGTATTGAAATCTTCAGTAAAGCAGATTATTGAACTATATGTTAATTATGCATTTTTTCTATTATACATTTGTTTGTATGAATATTTCATTTTTTATGAGTCACTTTACACTTCTGTATCAATATATATTTTTTGATACCTTATAATAATTTTATCGCACTATACTGTAGTGTATATTTTTTATTATTATAATGAGATTGATTATTTGCATTGGACACATGCTATATGAACCACTGTGGGTGTATGTATGACCATGCTTGATAATGGTCCTAGTGTTGGACTGAAACGTTGCACTGTTTGATGTTGGCTAAATAAACCACATTTTTTCAAATTTGTAATTGGAGTGCTGCAAGATCTTCTTTATACATCTATATGGTCTTTGGATTGGGACTACTTGCTTGGCACCCATCTACTTTTTCCGTGGTGAGTGCCGCTGCTCTTTGCTAGTGTGTGTGTATATATACACACACTACATACATTCATTTAACTGGTTAAGCAAAGAAACCTTTTCCCATTACATATATATATATATATATATATATATATATATATATATATATAGAATCCAAAATTCAGGCAGCACTCCAAGGTATAAGCAAGGTAGAAAAAGGTGCTTTATTGGTCCATATACACACGACGTTTCAGCTCAACACAGGAGCCTTTCTCAAGTGAACAGATTCATGTCATGACCACACATTTATAGGAGAACCAATGTTATAAAAAAGTAGTGCCAATAAAATGCAACAGCACATATAAGGTTGCCAAAAGGTACATAGTGAATTCATATATGCAACATTAAATGAGTGAGGAATGTGTTAAAAAGATACTATCACAACAGGACTGTATTACATAACATAATACATTACAGAAAGTTATATAGTTTAACAATCTTTAAATTGTATATAATTAGATAGGATCGTGCACATGTGTAGATATCACTACACTTGAGGGACTCACCGAGAATAAGGATCCGGCTCCAACGTAAACACAAAACATGTGCTGCAATCACCATTGTGGAGCTGTCAGAAGCATTGGAAGCATTAGTATTCGTGCTGCGCATGTCATGCATGCGCAGTCACGAAGGGAACGCCAATCAGCCATACCCGAAGAGGGCAAATGCCAATCATAGACATGCGAAGAAAATCCACAATGAGAAATGGAATTTTAGGAGTGAAGGGGAAAAAAAAAAACCTTTATCACTCCTATTTGATACAGGAAGACAATATGTACTAGAATGTCAAATATGTATGTGCGTATATAAAGAGACCTCAGTCTACTACGTAGAGGATTAAATACAGAACCCTGAATCACGGGTATTCTGAAAAGATAAATCAACTCCTGATAGTATATACACATATATATATATATATATATATATATATATATATATATATACACACATATAGCACAAAAATTGCACATATTGCATAGTTGTACATGTCTAACTCAAACCACATGTCAAATATTGGCGCGTCTCAATGCATTTGAAAATACTAATTATAGTTGTCAAAATTTTCAACAGAAAATACAATAAGCATATTTCATTAGTATAAATGAGCCAGTCCTAGTATCGGTGAGTCGATCAATGCCACGATGTGATATGAAAATACGTGATCTGTGAATAAAGAGAAGTGTATTAAAAACATGTAATAAAATTTTGAAAAGGACATGAAATGGTAATCAATCCTAATACCAAGGAAGACGTGGATTGAATATCTAATGTAAGAGGTGTAAATGTATGCAAAATTTATTTAATAACGGTACCCAGAGGAAACTCAACGTTTAAGCCACCTGGTTTAAGTGTACCCAATCTGTAAATCCACTGCAACTCGCGGCGTTTCAACAATCTAACTCTATCGCCACCCCTGCGTAGTGGGGGTACATGATCTACTATCCAAAATTACAAGTCTCTTTCACCGTGTTTAAAATCAGAAAAATGTTTAGAGACCGGAAGGTCAAGTCTCTTTTTTCGGATAGTATAGCGGTGTTGGTTCAGTCTCGTTTTAGCATCAAGTGTCGTTTCTCCTACATACAGGAGACGACAAAGGCATTGGAGTAAATAGATAATAAATTCAGTATTGCATGTCAAAAAGTAATTGATGAAGAATTGTTTACCAGTATCAGGATGCACAAACTGACTGCCCTTGACCAAAAGCGTGCAGTTCGTACAACTGAGACATGGGAAACAGCCCTTCCTGGGGGAAGATAAAAAAGTCTGTTGTTTAATTCTTGATGGACCAAAGTCCGATTTGACTAACTTATCTCTCAAATTGGGTGGTCTACGGTAAGTGAACAGGGGCGGTCTTCTGAAAGGTTCTACATGTGGGAAACATCGACCCAACATGGGCCAATGCAACCGTATAACATCATATATCCGATTACTCATCTGTGTATGAGTGGTAATAAATGGGATACGTTTTTGATCCCTGTGTATCCTGTCCTGTAAAAGATCAGCTCTAGGGATAGAATCTACCCTAAGTCTGTGCTATCCTCTGGCTTTGAACTTATCCATCATCTGATCAAGGCCAACAGAAAGTTTGTCAGGTCTATCTATGATTCTCTTGGTTCGCATAAATTGACTAACCGGCAAAGAATTAATCATTTTTCTAGGATGTGAGCTGTCATATCTCAGTAAGCTATTTATATCCGTAGTTTTAACAAATAAATCAGTGTAGAATGTAGTTCCACTCAGTTCCACTAGCACATCCAAAAATTGCAAAGTACTTTTGGAACTGACCAATGTAAACTTCACTGTCTGATCTATGGTATTCTAGTACATATTGTCTTCCTGTATCAAATAGGAGTGATAAAGGTTTTTTTTCCCCTTCACTCCTAAAATTCCATTTCTCATTGTGGATTTTCTTCGCATGTCTATGATTGGCATTTGCTCTCTTCGGGTATGGCAGATTGGCGTTCCCTTCGTGACTGCGCATGCATGACATGCGCAGCACCAATACTAATGCTTCTAATGCTTCTGACAGCTCGACAATGGTGATTGCAGCACATGTTTTGTGTTTACGTTGGAGCCGGATCCTTATTCTCGGTGAATCCCTCAAGTGTAGTGATATCTACACATGTGCACGATCCTATCTAATTATATACAATTTAAAGATTGTTAAACTATATAACTTTCTGTAATGTATTATGTTATGTATTACAGTCCTGTTGTGATAGTATCTTTTTAACACATTCCTCACTCATTTAATGTTGCATATATGAATTCACTATGTACCTTTTGGCAACCTTATATGTGTTGTTGCATTTTATTGGCACTACTTTTTTATAACATTGGTTCTCCTATAAATGTGTGGTCATGACATGAATCTGTTCACTTGAGAAAGGCTCCTGTGTTGAGCTGAAACGTCGTGTGTATATGGACCAATAAAGCACCTTTTTCTACCTTGCTTATACCTTGGAGTGCTGCCTGAATTTTGGATTCTACTACAGCAGGTCTGTTAGCCCTGACCTGGGCAGGTCGGCACCCACCTATGATTTACAAGGCTGTGCGGCTGACATTGTATTTGGACTTTACTATTTGGCTAGTCATTAGCCTGCAAGCCATAGAAATGTTGTTTTCTTCACAACTAGCTGGTGCATCATGTCCAAATGTATTCACCTATACCGACGCTGACGTGGATCGAGTACTTGGAGGTGATATGGGTGAGGCTGGATTTCTAAGTACCCCCTCAGTATTTGACCTTAAATACAGAAAGGAGAGTGAACACAAGCGATTGATCAACCTCCAGCTACATCTAGCCACACTTGGCGAATATTTTAAGGTGAAAAGAATCCCAAGAGGGATGAGATCCAGCATGAGACCCAACCTATTTATTGAAAATCAAGTCTTCTGTCAATGTTTTCAACAAATATCTAATAAATATGCCATGGATATTCTGCTGCTCAATATCGATTTCTTACAAAAAGAGGTTGCTACTCTGACCGTATGCATGCAGGAAACTGATGCAAAATTGAAATCTATTGTCTCTAGTCAAGAATTTGACAACATCAACACTGGCATCAATACATATTTGGCCAAATTCAAATCTGACCTTGAAGATGTAAAAAGAAAAAATGGTATCGTGACGCAGACGATTATAGTCGCGGACGAGTCTACAATTGGCAACAAGATGATCTGAAAGGATTGGGTACAGCGGCTAAAGATACTAGAAAGAAAAAGGGACATTCTGACAGCACAAGGAACCCTGGCTATATGAGATCCACTGGAGACATATATTTTTTAGGTGGGACTCCGGGGATGACCACACCGGTGGGAGACGCACCAGAAGGGGCGGTAGGCGGCATCGTCGAAAGGGGATACCAGGCATCGAGCAATCGACCCCCAGTAACACGGGGAATGAACCTCAAGAAACGGACTTAGTGGTAAATATTTCTAGTAAAACATTGTCTGTAACACAATTGGGGGTATTAAGTAAAGGTCTCTCTATCTGTCCGAATAAAAAAACGGATTGGTTTCAGGTTGAAGCTGACCTCTATAATTTTTTTAGGAGTGTTAAACTAAAAATGTGGTTTACCAATAATGTATCCATTCCTAAGACCAAGCTTACTGAATTAGAGCTCAAAAATTTTGGTTTATACAATAAGAGTGCTTTTGTTCCATCTTTCACTGAGTCTGGGGTTGATGCCTTTATTAATGTTGTGAAAAGAGATATATGCAATTTGAAATCTAGATATGAGGATGAAACATTCACATATAGTAATTTGACAAAGGATGAGGCTGCGGCCCTTGATGAATTGATCCATGATGACAGTATTACTATCAAACCAGCTGATAAAGGCGGGGCTACTGTCATCATGGATACCTCACAATATTTGATGGAAATATACCGCCAGCTTGCAGACACAACGATCTATACACCAATCTCGTATGACCCTAAATTTGATATCTCCAGGACTATTCAAAACGCTATCAATGACGCCAGTAATGGGGGCCTCATTGATGACGACTTGAAAAAATTTCTGATTGTCGAACATCCCATTACCCCCGTGATATATATATTGCCTAAAATTCACAAAACTCTGACAGACCCGCCAGGGCGACCGATCGTCTCTGGGTCTGACTCTATTTTTTCTAATATAGCGATTTTTCTTGACAGATGTCTAAGGGAATTTGCTATGGGGGCACGTTCTTATATATGGGACACAGCAGATTTTTAAAATAAATTACAGGAGATTAAACTTGATGAAGGAGCGGAGGTCATCTTGGCCTCCTTCAATATAACTTCGCTTTACACGTCCATACAGCATGAGGGTGGATTGAGAGCCATTGAGATACTATTACAACAGTCGGATTACTCTATTGAATGTAGATCCTTTATATTATCACTTTTGTAAATTATTCTATCAAAGAATTATTTCCTTTTTCGTGATCAGTTTTTTATCCAATGCCAGGGAACTGCCATGGGCTCCAACATTGCCCCTACATATGCCAACATATATATGCGTTCACTCGAGGAGGATCTCGTCTATGTGTCCCACCATTTTCGGCATGTGCTGCGATGGGGGAGGTACATAGACGATGTCTTCCTCATCTGGACTGGCAGTTCCTCTGAGCTTACGGATTTCCATAATTTCTTGAATACCATAGATCAGACAGTGAAGTTTACATTGGTCAGTTCCAAAAGTACTTTGCAATTTTTGGATGTGCTAGTGGAACTGAGTGGAACTACATTCTACACTGATTTATTTGTTAAAACGACGGATAGGAATAGCTTACTGAGATATGACAGCTCACATCCTAGAAAAATGATTAATTCTTTGCCGGTTAGTCAATTTATGCGAACCAAGAGAATCATAGATAGACCTGACAAACTTTCTGTTGGCCTTGATCAGATGATGGATAAGTTCAAAGCCAGAGGATACCCCAAACGTATATTAGAGCAGCACAGACGTAGGGTAGATTCTATCCCTAGAGCTGATCTTTTACAGGACAGGATACATAGGGATCAAAAACGTATCCCATTTATTACCACTCATACACAGATGAGTAATCGGATATATGATGTTATATGGTTGCATTGGCCCATGTTGGGTCGATGTTTCCCACATGTAGAACCTGTTCACTTACCGTAGACCACCCAATTTGAGAGATAAGTTAGTCAAATCGGACTTTGGTCCATCAAGAATTAAACGACAGACTTTTTTATCTTTCCCCAGGAAGGGCTGTTTCCCATGTCTCAGTTGTATGAACTGTACGCTTTTGGTCAAGGGCAGTCAGTTTGTGCATCCTGATACTGGTAAACAATTCTTCATCAATTACTTTTTGACATGCAATACTGAATTTATTATCTATGTACTCCAATGCCCTTGTCGTCTCCTGTATGTAGGAAAAACGACACTTGATGCTAAAACGAGACTGAACCAACACCGCTATACTATCCGAAAAAAGAGACTTGACCTTCCGGTCTCGAAACATTTTTCTGATTTTAAACACGGTGAAAGAGATCATGTACCCCCACTACGCAGGGGTGGCGATAGAGTTAGATTGTTGAAACGCCGCGAGTTGCAGTGGATTTACAGATTGGGTACACTTAAACCAGGTGGCTTAAACGTTGAGTTTCCTCTGGGTACCGTTATTAAATAAATTTTGCATACAGTTACACCTCTTACATTAGATATTCAATCCACGTCTTCCTTGGTATTAGGATTGATTACCATTTCATGTCCTTTTCAAAATTTTATTACATGTTTTTAATACACTTCTCTTTATTCACAGATCACGTATTTTCATATCACATCGCGGCATTGATCGACTCACCGATACTAGGACTGGCTCATTTATACTAATAAAATATGCTTATTGTATTTTCTTTCGAAAATTTTGACAACTATAATTAGTATTTTCAAATGCATTGAGACGCGCCAATATTTGACATGTGGTTTGAGTTAGACATGTACAACTATGCAATATGTGCAATTTTTGCGCTATATGTGTGTATATACTATCAGGAGTTGATTTATCTTTTCAGAATACCCGTGATTCAGGGTTCTGTATTTAATCCTCTACGTAGTAGACTGAGGTCTCTTTATATACGCACATACATATTTGACATTCTAGTACATATTGTCTTCCTGTATCAAATAGGAGTGATAAAGGTTTTTTTTTTTCCCCTTCACTCCTAAAATTCCATTTCTCATTGTGGATTTTCTTCGCATGTCTATGATTGGCATTTGCCCTCTTCGGGTATGGCTGATTGGCGTTCCCTTCGTGACTGTGCATGCATGACATGCACAGCACGAATACTAATGCTTCCAATGCTTCTGACAGCTCCACAATGGTGATTGCAGCACATGTTTTGTGTTTACGTTGGAGCCGGATCCTTATTCTCGGTGAGTCCTTCAAGTGTAGTGATATCTACACATGTGCACGATCCTATCTAATTATATACAATTTAAAGATTGTTAAACTATATAACTTTCTGTAATGTATTATGTTATGTATTACAGTCCTGTTGTGATAGTATCTTTTTAACACATTCCTCACTCATTTAATGTTGCATATATGAATTCACTCTGTACCTTTTGGCAACCTTATATGTGTTGTTGCATTTTATTGGCACTACTTTTTTATAACATTGGTTCTCCTATAAATGTGTGGTCATGACATGAATCTGTTCACTTGAGAAAGGCTCCTGTGTTGAGCTGAAACGTCGTGTGTATATGGACCAATAAAGCACCTTTTTCTACCTTGCTTATACCTTGGAGTGCTGCTTGAATTTTGGATTCTACTACAGCAGGTCTGTTAGCCCTGACCTGGGCAGGTCGGCACCCACCTATGATTTACAAGGCTGTGCGACTGACATTGTATTTGGACTTTACTTTTATATATATATATATATATAACATCCATAACTGATATTGCACATGCATAAAAGTCCAAACAATTACTATACATCATTATTTAACCCGCATGTTGAACGCAGTAAAAAAATCTATGAATTGAAAACGCAAATTGAATAATAAGTGATAAAAGTCTTATATACCTTATGTACCAATAAAAAACTACAGCTCATCCCGCAAAAAAACAAGCCCTCACACCGCTCAATTGATGGAAAGATAAAAAAGAATATGGCGACAAAAGAAATTTTATTTTCTAATAATCCTTTTTTTTCTTGTAAAAGTAGTAAAACATAAAAAAACTATATAAGTTTGGTATCGCCATAATCGTATCGATGAGCAGAATAAAGTTAACATAATGTTTTTACTGCTTGTGAACGCCATAAAAACCTTAGCCCCAAAAAAATCTATGAAGTAATCACTGGGTTTTTTTTCCTATCAACGCCACAAAGAATTTGTTTCCAGTTTCCCAGTACATTATGTGGTGCAATAAATGATACCGAGAACAACTTCAACTTGTCCTGCAAAAAACAAGACCTCATACGGCTATAGACAGAAAAATACAAAAGTTATTTTGGAACCTGGGGAGGAAAAAGCACATATTAAAAATAAAAAGATGGCTGTGGAGGGAATGGGTTCAAGTGTATCTACTAGTCCTTCTCAATTAATTAGAATATCATCAAACAGTTAATTTATTTCAGTAATTCAATTCCAAAAGTGAAACTCATATATTATATAGTTTCATTACACACAGAGTGATCTATTTCCAGCATTTTTTTCTTTTAATTTTGATGATTATGGCTAACAGTTAATGAAAACCCAAAATTTAGTGTCTCAGAAAATTAGAATATTATAAAAGCCAAATTTCAAAAATTATTTTTAATACCGAAATGTTGGCCTACTGAAAAGTATGTCTAGTATATGCACTTAATACTTGGGTGGGGCTCCGACTCTGAATGAATTACTGAATTATTAATGCAGCGTGGCATGGAGGCGATCAACCTGTGGCACTGCTGAGGTGTTATGGAAGCCCAGGTTGCTTCAGCTTGTCTGTATTGTTGGGTCTGGTGTCTCTCATCGTCCTCTTGACACAATCTAGAGAATCTATGGGGTTTAGGTCAGGCGAATTTGCTGGCCAATCAAGCACAGTGATACCATGGTTATTAAACCAGGTATTGGTACTTTTGGCAGTGTGGGCAGGTGCCAAGTCCTGCTGGAAAATGAAATCTGAATCTCCATAAAGCTTGTCAGCAGAGGGAAGCATGAAGCGCTCTAAAATTTCCTGCTAGACGGCTGCGTTGACTCTGGACTTGATATAACACAGTGGACCAACACCAGCAGATGACATGGCTCCCCAAACCATCACTGACTGTGGAAACTTCACATTGGACCGCGAGCAACTTGGTTTGATACCTCTCCAGTCTTCCTCCAGACTTTGGGACCTTGATTTCCAAATGAAATTCAAAATGTACTTTCATCTGAACACAGGACTTTAGACCACTGAGCAAAAGTGTTGGTCCACTGGGTTATATCAAGTCAAGTGCAGCCAACTACCAGGAAATTTTACAGCACTTCATGCTTCCCTATGCTGAAAAGCTTTATTGAGATGCTGATTTCATTTTCCAGCAGGACTTGGCACCTGCCCACACTGCCAAAAGTACCAATACCTGGTTTAATAACAACAGTTTTTGCTGCGCTTGATTTGCCATCAAACTTGCCTGACCTAAACGCAATAGAGAATCTATGGGCAATTGTCAAGAGGAAGATGAGACACAAGACCCATCAATGCAGACGAGCTGGAGGCCACTATCAAAGCAACCTGGGCTTCCATAACACCTCAGCAGTGCCACAGGCTGATTGCCTCCATGCCACGCCGCTTTGATGCAGTAATTCATGCAAAAAGAGCCCCGACCAAGTATTGGGTGCATATACTGTACATAGTTACATAGTTTGTACGGTTGAAAAAAGACACATGTCCATCAAGTTCAACCAAGGGATGGGAAAGGGGAAGGAAAAAATTTCTACACATGGGAGCTAATATTTTTTTGTTCTAGGAAATGATCTAAGCCTTTTTTGAAGCCATCTACTGTCCCTGCTGTGACCAGCTCCTGCGGTAGGCTATTCCATAAATTCACCGTTCTCACAGTAAAGAAGGCTTGTCGCCTCTGCAGGTTGAACCTTTCTTTTTCCAGACGGAGGGAGTGCCCCCTTGTTTTTGAGGGGGTTTTACATGGAACAGGATTTCACCATATTTTTTGTATGTGCCATTCATATATTTATATAAGATAATTATGTCCCCCCTTAGTCGTCTTTTCTCAAGGCTAAATAGGTTTAGTTATTTTAATCTTTTTGTTAAGGATCTGCCAGGCACAGCTTCTGTATCCACGCCCATAGGTAATAAGTCTGCACCTGCTTCTATGTCTGTGAGACTGACTCCATCTTCCACCACTCAGGATGGCAAGCTTAGGAGTGGGAGAGCCTATTACAGCCTGGACAGATGGAGCTAGCTCCCGCCCTCTGTCTATTTATACCTGCCTTTCCTGTTCCTCCTTGCTTGTGATTCTTGTTTTGTTTCCTGGCCCTGCTGCAGCTTCTTTAACCATTTTACCCTGCTTCATATTGACCCTGGCTTACTGACTACTCTCCTGCTCTACGTTTGGTACCTCGTACACTCCTGGTTTGACTCGGCTTGTTCACTACTCTCCTGCTCTGCGTTTGGTACCTCGTACACTCCTGGTTTGACTCGGCTCGTTCACCACTCTTGTTGCTCACGGTGTTGCCGTGGGAAACTGCCCCTTTTCCCTTGCTTCTGTGTACCCTTGTCTGTTTGTCTGTCGGGCACTTATTGAGCGTAGGGACCGTCGCCCAGTTGTACCCCGTCGCCTAGGGCGGGTCGTTGCAAGTAGGCAGGGACTGAGTGGCGGGTAGATTAGGGCTCACTTGTCTGTTTCCTTACCCCCATCATTACACTTTCCTCATAACTTAGATTCTCCATGCCCCTTATTAGCTTCGTTGCTCTTCTTTGTATTTTTTCCAACTCCAGGGCATCCTTTCTATGAACTGGAGCCCAGAACTGGACTGCATGTTCTAGATGAGGCCTCACTAATGCTTTATAAAATGGTAGTATTACATCCCTGTCCCACGAGTCCATGCCTCTTTTGATACACGACAATATTTTGCTGACCTTTGAAGCAGCTGGTTGACACTGCAAAGCAGCTGATTGACACTGCATACTTTTCAGTAGGCTAACATTTCGGTATTAGAAAATCATTTTATATAATATTCTAATTTTCTGAGAAACTAAATTTTGGGTTTCATTAACTGTTCGCCATAAACATCAACATTAAAAGAAAAAAAAATGCTGGAAATAGAACACTCTGTGTGTAATGAATCTATATAATATATGCGTTTCACTTTTTGAGTTGAATTACTTAAATAAATAAAATTTTTGATGATATTCTAATTCATTAAAAAGGACTAGTACACTTTGATATTGTCATGTCCGTGGTTGCGGGCCGTCAGGTTCACTCTCCCCCTGACGGCCGCAGCCATGGGTCGGCGAGCACTGGCCTCAGTCTCCGCCTCAGGAGACACCAGCGCTCACTTTCACTCACCTCGGCCGGATCCCGTAGGGTGCGCGCGCACGCTCGTGTACGCTCTTATAGGGGCAGCGTACGCACCGGACTTTGATGAACTATTAGCCCATGAGTGCCCTGGACTATAAGGGTATGTTCACACGCAGTGGTTTCAGACATAATTCGGGCGTTTTACGCCTGAAAAAACGCCCCTATTACGCCTACAAACATCTGCCCATTGCTTTCAATGGGAATTACGATGTTCTGTTCCCACAAGCTTTTATTTTACGCATCGCTATCAAAATACGGCGCGTAAAATGACGGCTCATCAAAAGAAGTGCAGGACACTTCTTGGGACGTTTTTGGAAGCGTTTTTCATTGACTCCATTGAAAAACAGCTCCAAAAACGGCCATAAAAAACGCAGCGAAAAGCTTGAGTTGTTAAAAAAACGTCTGAAAATCAGGAGCTGTTTTCGCCTGAAAACAGCTACGTATTTTCATACGTTTCTGGTCACTGCGTGTGAACATACCATAAGAGGGGTTCAGCCTCTTGCTTCTATGCCTGAGCATTGTTGTCGTACCCTAAGTTTGTCTATGCGATTATCTCCTAGTGTGTTCCTGTTCCTGTTCCCATTACCTGTATCCGTGGTATCCTGGTCGTGTGCAATACTGAGCCAGAGTCATGCTGTATACCATGCCTGTCCTGCTTCAGCACGTCTGTCGTCTGCCTGCTGTCTAGTCCCAGCCGAGCCTGCCTTGCTACTGTCTGAGCTGCCACAGGTACCCTATACGAACTATAGACTTTAACCTGTGCCCTGTTGGCCAGCTGCCATACCGCCAAGGCGGTACTGCCCAGTGGGTCCACAAACCCTACATGACATTACGTTCAGGCCATGGACCCCGCTGGTCGATTCAAGACCATGACGACGTCACAGGAGAAGCGGGCAGATATTCTAGACCTCCAGCCTCGACAGGACCAACTCCTCCAGGCGTTGAACATTCTCGCACATCGGCAGGAGGCACAAGCTGCCATTCCTCCTACTACACCTCCTGGCAGTGCGGATCCTCAGACTACATCTCCTGGCAGTGTTGACCCACATTTTTCTTTGCCACTTCCTGACCGCTATGATGGAGACGCAGGACCTGTCGTGTATTTTTGAACCAGTGCCAGATCCACTTCAGCCTGTATACTAGGACATTTTTATCTGATGGCGCAAGGGTCGCTTTCATCATCACTCTCCTCACTGGCAAGGCCCTTGCATGGGCGAACCCTATCTGGGAGAGGCAGGGACCAGAGACCCGTGACTTCCAGGGCTTCATCCGGACTTTTCGCATGGTGTTTGAGGAGCCTAGACAGGTCTCATCTGCAGCGGCTTCCTTGATTGATCTGCGCCAAGGGGACACCTCTGTGAGCTAGTATGCCATTCACTTCCACACCCTGGCGGGAGAACTGTTATGGAACAATGAGGCCCTGGTGGCTGCATTCTGGCATGGACTGTCTCCTAAAATTAAGGACGAACTTGCCGCTCGAGATCTGCCGTCTACCCTGGATGACCTCATCCTTATGTCCGCCTGGATTGATATGCGGATCCGAGAACGCCTCTAACAGGTTCGTCAGGAGGTAGACCTCCCTAGTCTGGCCCTACTTTGCAGCAACCCCTGCTGTCCTCAGATGTCGATTCTCCTAAGGAGTCTGTGATGATGGACCAGTGTAAGCTATCCACCCAGGAGAGACAACGCAGACGCACTTTGGGACTCTGTCTAGATTTTGCGGCCTTAGTGGCCATCTTGTGCGTCTGTGTCCCCAAAAATTCCTAAGCCTAGGGTTGGTAGGAGAGACAACCTTGGCTAAGAAAGGACTTCCGTCTAAATTGTCCATACCAGTGACCATAGTGTCCGGCGAGAGAACGCATCAGGTCTCTGCGTATCTGGACTCTGGATCCGCTGCTAATTTCATCTGTAGAGACCTGGTGGATCTTCTTCAATTACCCACCAACCCCCTGGAGAGGCCATTGATGGATGCATCTGTAAATGGACTACCTCTGCCAGACCCAGTTATAGCTGTGACCAAGCCACTGAGGCTCCAAGTGGGAGCTCTTCACTCCAAACTTCTGTCGTTCTATGTCCTATACAAAGCTGTTAACCCTGTGTCGCTGGGCCTGCCTTGGCTCCGACTACATGCCCCAGTCCTGTACTGGAATTATGGAGAGTTTCTCCAGTGCGGTCCTGAGTGTCAAAGCCGATGCCTGGTGCAGATTCGTTCGGCTCAGCCTCCTCTGCCTCGGTCATTGGCAGGATTGCCGGGTCATTATGCTGCATTTCCGGACTTCTTCAGCAAGAGAGAGGCAGAGATATTGCCTCCACACTGGGCGTATGACTGCCCTATCGAGCTGATTCCTGATGCATCCTTTCCCCATGGTAGAGTATATCCTCTCTCCTTGCCAGAGACTCTGTCCATGTCCGCCTATGTGAATGAGAACTTGGAGAGGGGCTTCATACGGAAGTCTTCCTCCCCGGCAGGAACCGGGTTCTTCTTCGTCAAAAAGAAGGATGGTTCTCTTCGTCCTTGTATTGGCTATTGGGGTCTCAACCAGATCACGGTGAAAAATAAATATCCTGTAAAGGATTTGCCAGACACAAGTTCTGTGTCGACGCCCGTGGGCAATCAGTCTGCACCTGCTCCTATGTCTGTGAAACTGACTCCATCTTCCACCACTCAGGATGGCAGGCTTAGGAGTGGGAGAGCCTATCACAGCCTGGCCAGACGGAGCTAGTTCCCGCCCACTGTCTATTTATACCTGCCTTTCCTGTTCCTCCTTTGCCTGTGGCTCTTCTATGCTTGTTTCCTGGCTTGCTGCTGCTGCTTGTACTACTGATCCTCTGCTTGTTATTGACGTTGGCTTTCTGACCACTCTCCTGCTCAGTGTTTTGTACCTCGCTCACTCCTGGTTTGACTCGGCTCGTTCACCACTCTTGTTGCTCACGATGTCTCCGTGGGCAGCTGCCCCGTTTTCCTAGCTTCTGTGTACCCCTGTCTGTTTTGTCTGTCTTGCACTTACTGAGCGTAGGGACCGTCGCCCAGTTGTACCCCGTCGCTTAGGACGGGTCGTTGCAAGTAGGCAGGGATTGAGTGGCGGGTAGATTAAGGCTCACCTGTCTGTCTCCCTACCTTGTCATTACATATCCGTTGCCACTGATCTCAGAACTGTTTGATTGTATACGTGGTGCCAAGATTTTTTCCAAACTAGACCTGCGTGGGGCTTACAACCTAGTCCGGATTCGCCAGGGTGACGAATAGAAGACTGCATTTAACAACCGTGATGGACTCTATGAATATCTAGTAATGTCCTTCGGCCTGTGTAATGCTCCTGCGGTCTTCCAGGAGTTTGTTAATGACATCTTCTGTGACCTCCTCTATGTTTGTGTTGTAGTCTATTTTGATCATATCTTGATTTTTTTCTCCAGATCCTATGACGCATCAGAGACATGCTCATCAAGTTTTTCTGCGGTTAAGGGAGAATTGTCTGTACGCTAAGTTGCAGAAGTGCATGTTTGAGAAAGATGCTCTACCCTTCCTGGGCTACATCATCTCAAATCGAGGTCTCAAGATGGATCCTGAAAAGGTAAAGTCTGTCCTGGAATTGCCACGTCCTCAAGGCTTGAGGGCCATACAGCGCTTTCTGGGATTCGCCAATTTCTACAGACAGTTTATTTCAAACTTCTCCTCACTGACTTCGCCTATCTCTAACCTCACTAAGAAGGGCATGAACGCCAAGGTATGGACTCCTGAGTCCGCATTCAATAGCCTGAAAACTGCATTCACGTCAGCCTCTATCCTCCATCATCCAGATGTTTCTCTACAGTTCTCGCTAGAGGTGGATGCATGTTCTGTCGGTGCTGGTGCACTCCTGTTCCAGAGAGGCTCCAAGGGCAAGTCAATGGTATGTGGATATTTTTCTAATTTCTTCTCTTCCGCAGAAGGCAACTACTCGATTGGGGATCGGGAGTTACTGGCCATCAAATTGGCTCTGGAGGAGTGGAGACATCTACTAGAGGGCGCAGCTCATCCAATCCTGATTTTTACGGACCATAAGAACCTCACTTATCTTCAGACGGCCCAACGGCTGAACCCTCGTCAGGCCAGGTGGTAACTGTTCTTTACCAGGTTCCAGTTTGAGCTCCTTTATCGCCCGGCCAACAAGAGTGTTAGGGCCGATGCCTTGTCCAGGTCTTTCGAGACAGAAGACACCATGGAGATTCCACAGAACATTATTGACCCGTCTTGCATTGTCTCTGTCAATCCCCTGCAAGTTGGGGATATTCCTCCAGGGAGGACCTTTGTGCGCCTGGCTGACCGTGTAAGAATCCTCCACTGGGGACACTCCTCTAGACTGGCAGGTCACGCTGGGACCCGTAAGACCTGGGATCTGATTGCTCGTCATTTCTGGTGGCCAACGCTGCCCAAGGACATTGTGGACTTTGTTTCTTCCTGTTCAGTATGTGCAGCCAACAAGGTCAGTCACTCCAGACCTGCTGGTCTACTCCAGCCATTGCCTGTGCCCAATGCTCCCTGGCAGCATATAGCTATGGACTTTATCACAGACCTGCCTCTCTCTGTCAGATACAGTACTGTCTGGGTGGTGGTGGATCGATTTTCAAAGATGACCGACTTCGTTCCTCTGACCAGTCTTCCTCTGCTTCTCTGCTGGCCAAGTTGTTCATCCAACACATATTCCGCCTGCACGGCTTGCCGCAGCATATTGTGTCTGATCGGGGGGTTCAGTTCACCTCAAAGTTCTGGAGAGCCCTCTATGGACTCCTAGGTGCAAAGTTGGACTTTTCCTCAGTCCAATGGTCAGGTCGAGAGGATCAATCAGATCTTGGAGAACTACCTACGCCACTTCATCTCCAAGCAGCATGATGACTGAGTGCAGTTGCTTCTGTGGGCGGAGTTCTCTTCCAATAATCACACCAGTGAGTCCACACAGAAGACACCGTTCTTTATTGTCTATGGCCAACACCCATGAATTCCTCTCCCGATGCCTGTTACGTCCGAGGTGCCAGCTGCTGACACGACTTTTGGGTACTTTCTGCAGATCTGGCAGCAGACTCGAGGTCTGGCTGTACTCCAGGAATATTCGACTGAGGGTGCCGTCGTACAAATTAGCTCCAAGGTACCTCGGACCCTTCGAGATCCTGCAGCAGATCAACATTGTCTCCTACAAGCTTCGGCTGCCTCCTACCCCCAAGATCACCAACTCCTTCCATGTTTCTCTCCTGAAACCAGTGGTTCTGAACCGCTTTACCAAGACTCCTAGCCCTGCGGTTGCCTCCAGCGGCCCTTCAGACACCTTCGAGGTTAAAGAGATCTTGGACACCAAGAGAGTGAGAGGAAAGAGTTGTTTTTTTTTGGTGGATTGGAGGGGGTTTGGTTCTGAAGAGAGGTCCTGGGAGCCAGAGGAGAACCTCAATACCCCTAGTCTTCTGCAGAAGTTTCTCTCTTTCTCTGGTCCCAAGAAGAGTGGGTGTAAGAGGGGGGATACTGTCATGTCCGTGACTCTGGGCCGTCAGGTTCACTCTTCCCCAGACGGCCGCAGCCATGGGTCGGCGAGCGCTGTCCCCAGTCTCCTCCTCAGGAGATACCAGCGCTCACTTCCACTCACTTTGGCTGGATCCCGTAGGGTGCGCGCGCACGCTTGTGTCCGCTCTTAAAGGGGCAGCGCGCGCACCGGACTTTGATGAACTAATAGCCCATGAGTGCCATGGACTATAAGAGGGGTTCAGTCCCTTGCTTCTATGCCTGAGCGTTGTTGTCTTATCCTAAGTTTGTCTATGCGATGGTCTCCTAGTGTGTTCCTGTTCCCGTAACCTATATCCGTGCTATCCTGTTCGTGTGCCGTGCTGAGCCAGAGTCGTGCTGTGCTGTATACCACACCTGTCCTGCTTCATCATGCCTGACGTCTGCCTGCTGCCTAGTCCCAGCCGAGCCTGCCTTGCTACTGTCCGAGCTGCCAGAGGTACCCTATACGAACTATAGACTTTAACCTGCGCCCTGTTGGCCAGCTGCCATACCGCCAAGGCGGTATGGCCCAGTGGGTCCACGAACAGACAGATATGACAGATATGACTTTACAGAATAAGCTGTTATATGTATGTACATGAGGATAAACGCTATTTCTGGCTATTTGACTTGCACATGGATTTCTTTTAGCAGTCTTCCCCTCTGAAGCCTCTACCTCTAATTCTCAGTTTTTCCGAGCTAGTGGGTATTGATTGCCTAACGGCTATCATGTCTACCATGTGTCGGGGAAACCCTGGTTGGAAATCACTGGCCTAGTGGATAGCAGAGCATCCCTGCTCTGCTATAGTACTCAATAGTATCTGTGTCCTTAGGATGCAGATATTATTGAATGTGGCGTCACTACCACTGTAGCAGCCACAGCGGTTGGTGGCACGAGTGGCCCTAATGACCAGTGTTGCCGCTAGCAGCTGCTTTGGCTGCTACAGCGGTAGCGACACCACTGAGAGAAGAAGCGCCCGTGTGGATAGGCAGCTGCTGAGTCGCTGTGCCTGGGCGCGTCTGAAACAGAAGCAGGGGAAGGGAGCCAGCGCAGCACCCCCTTCCACCTTCTAGAGTGATGTTCCCTGTGCATAAGTAGAGAAAGAGGACTGCACTGTGAGCTAAATAGATCAGAAGCACAAAATCTTTCTTTTGTGCTACAACATATCAGTGCAGGCAAAATGTTTCAACCAGGGGTTCAGGCTCTTTGCAAGAATGGCAAGCAAAAAAAACAAACAAACAAACAAACAGAGAAATACCAATATGTCTTTAAAGACTATGTACACCAATCGATTTCTGTTTTTTTTTTAATATAAAAAGGTCTATTAGTGTGTTTTGTGCAACATAAATAATTATTTTTACTTTTTGAGATGTAGCTGCTTTGTATACTGTATACAGAGTAGTTGTATCCATCAGGTCAGTGCCACCAGGGCCGGGTTTAGACAAAGCGTGACCCTGCGCAAAGTTAAAAGTGGGGCCCCAAATTCTGAATTATTTGTATCAATAATTCAGAAGGCAGTGTGCAGAGAACTGCATTGCTGATTTCTAGCGTGTCCAGGAGTGCTGCAAGCCCTTAAGCATATGTCCCCCCTCTCACACAAAATATCTATATACATTTTCAGTTATTAAATCACACCACTATACCAGATTAAATATTACCTGCATACTCTTATTGAACACAACTCGCTATTATAAGACCAATATTACCAATAACATAATATATGGTGGATATAATACCACCACACTATAACCACAGTGACTGAATAATACCCCCATACAGTTACTGAATAATATCGCCACACCATCACCACTTAGTGGCTGAATAATACCCCCATACTGTTACTGAACAATTATTGTTACTGAATGAAAAACCATATTACCACATACCACATTACCACATATTGCCAAACAGCCCCCTAGTAGATAGTGTCAAACAGGCCCTCCTTTGTAGATACTGCCACACGGGCCCCCTTTGTAGACAGTGCCACACAGCCCCCTTGTATATAGTGCCATACAGTCCCCCTGGTAGATAGTGCCACAAAGCCATTCCACCTGTATAGTGCCACACAGCACCCCTTTGTACATAGTACACACAGCTCTCCCCTTGTAGATAGTGCCACACAACCCCCCTTGTACATAGTGCCACACATTCCTCCCCCTATATAGTGCAACACCGCCCCCTTTTGTACATAGTGTCACACAGCCCTCCCACCCTTGTAGAGAGAACCACACAGCCCCCCAAAAAATTGTACTTCCCTAGCCCTGTTCCCGCGACGGATGGAGCGCTCCACAGCCTCGAGACAAGATGCTTGCATAGGCATATGCAGTGACGTCATCAAGCCAGCCTGCGCAGAGTTTCTGTCCCAGCGTTTATAGGCTGCAGGCCTAACATAGCCTGCAGCCTATAGTATTCAATTGTATCTGTGTCCTGAGGACGCAGATACAATTGACTGTGGCATTCGCTAACACCGGTGCCCCTCTGGTGCTAGCAACACAATCAGGCATGAAGGGCCCCGTGCCGTCTGGCCCATAAATGTTATGTGCTGAGCGGCACGGGCACCCTTATTCCAGGGGCCCTGAGAGGGTGGGGCCCCTGGGCAATTCCCCAGTTTGCCCTCCCATGCCGGCCCTGAGCGGCATTGACGGGTTCAGTGTCAGCGGGTCCTGCGTGTCTCTGACACGCAGGATCGAGCTGTTACCGATCCCATCTAATTTCATAACTGGGGTGTGATAGACAACAGGTGGATCCTGCATGTCAGAGATACGCAGGACTTGCTGACACTGAACCCGTCAGTGCCGCTGACCTGACGGATTCAGGTCTCAGCGCACAATACAGTTGCTCTGTATACAGCATACAAAGCAACTGTATCTCAGAGTAAAAATATTTTTTATTAAAATGTAATTACAAAGTTGCACAAAACTCACTCATAGGTGGGCACGGCCTGGCTATGGACCTGGTGAGACGAGTGGTGTAAGAGCTCCTGCTTCCTGACTAACTTCCAGCCCGATTTAACAGTGTGTAATTGCTTCACACATCACTTGAATGCAAAGGAGATTACGCCTCAAACCTCGGACACCCGCGAGAAGTGACAATAGCAGGAAGAGGAGTGGTATACCACACTATTTTACCGACTCCTTCTCCCCCCGACAATCAGACCCGGCAATCAAATATGGCGGACCGGAGCGGCGGCCACTATGCACCCTGATAGGGGATCTACCCCGACGTTGACATAGGACTTCCCTCCTCCTTTTACGTGGTGAGTCTTCCTCTGCCATCTGCCAGATGGGTTCAGAGGTTGTGGTGCTTAAAGCGCAAATAGCGGCTATCCTGCGGGGTTGTGGTTGTGGGGGGATAGGGTCAGTTTACACATTGCGCAAATACAGCTAATTTTCCATAACGTAATTTGTTACGGAGAATCCGCAGCATAATACAGTAGCAGCAAAGTGGATGAGATGGAACAAATCTCATCCGCAGCTGTGTAAATAGTGAGCGGAAGTACTGTTCAGAAATTGACATGCGGTACAAAGTTTTATTCCGCAGAATGTAAACTGTATTTGCGTAAACGCTGCTTATTTGTTGCGGGATTTCCCCATTGAATTCAATGGGAAGGTAAAACCCCCAACAAATACCAGTTGTTGCGTTTATTTCAGAGGAATGGCTGTGATTCTGCCGCAAAAACGCAACGCAGAAAAAACCCAGAAAGTAAACAACTTATACTTACCAAGAGGTCTGTATCCTTCCTGCTGGATGGCCTCCAGGGATGACATTTCATCCCATGTGACCGCTGCAGCTATGGTTACATGGGACGAAACATCATCCCAGGAGGCCGGCCTGGATGATGTTAGAGGGCCGGCTACCTGGCATGACGCTTCGTCCCATGTGACCACTGCTGCAGCCAATCACAGGCTGCATCGGTCTCCTGGGATGAAATATCACCCCAGGATGCCGGCCTGTTAAGCAGTTTTCCACAATAGACATTCCGGGCGAAAAACTGCACCAAAGCTTGGTCTGGTTTTTTGCCCGAAATTCCATGCGGCCACCAGGGCGGATACTAGATACCACGACGGCCCAGTACCAAATAATCTGTGGCCTGATATTGGTCTGCGGCCCGGGATCAATGCTTTAGAGGGTCCACTTTCTGACTTTTAACAAATATTGCTGAATGTCTTTCATTGTTTATACTTTCATGGGCCTTCCTTTCAGTTTGCCATTTCGGCACACTGGATTGAACGCCAACTAGGTATGGTTTACAGTTTACTGCTTTATACTGTGATGTAAATGTTGCTTATCTCGCTTTTGATTGATGGGCTTGGTCGGTCGCTCTCAGGAGTGGGACTTTAATTTTTTTATCCTAAGAGGTATATACATCTTGGTCAGATACTTGTTTCTCCCTGAGCTACATGTAGTTATTCTCCAGAGATTCAAGCCTGTTTCATTTACAGTGAGTCTTGCTGTTAGAGAATGCCAGGATATGAATTCATTTATTGACTAATGCTGTTTTTTATATATAGGGAGCAGCTGGTGGGTGGCGCCTGTGGGGGGATGATGTATGTGGGGAGGGGTCTCTTGTACTGCCCCTCCCACATACCCTCAAGTGTCCCTATATCGACATGTGCATATAATTTAGACATCCCATTTGACCAGTATCCCTAGACTTTTTCATTAGGGATATTGCTTGGTTCTGTTCCGATTTAATCCTTCCCTCGGGAGTGATTTATATATACACCGGATAGCTATTTATACTTATCATGAGACTTGTATGTACCATATTTCGCTATTTGCTAGTGTTGAGACGCAGTTCAGGCATCATATTAGAATTTCTTATGTGGTGTCGGATTTTCACTTCTAGTAAAATTATAACCCGTCTCACATCCCTCCTTAAACTCTTATCGAATTGCGCTTGATATCCTCCTGAGGTAGGCGGACCTGCTTGATTGTGTTTTTCCTGTTTTATATACAGTGTGCCATGCTGCTAGCGATTGCTAAGTTGGGGATTAATTTATTATTTATACACTTGTTGGTCTCTTCTGAGACTTATGCTCTCTTTGTGGATAACGTATTTGACCAGTATCCCCAGACTTATTTTTATTGGAAAAACGATTTGGTTCCGTTTGCTTATTTGTCCTTGCCGCTTCCCTTGGGAGGCATTTATACTTACATTTGATAGCTATTTATCATTTTTTGGGGCTTAATATGTATCATTGTCTTCTACCTGAAAAGTATTTGCAGGAAGAAAAAATTGGTAGACCATAAACGGCGCTGCTGGTAATAAAAGGTAGAAACAGTTCTAGTGTTTTGAAATACAAAAATAAATAATTTATTTCAAAAGACTACGCGTTTCAACACTGAACCAGCGTCTTCATCAGGCCAAGTGTGCAGTACCATAAAACAGTCATCTTATATAGTCAGTGTGGTCACATGCATAAGAGGTTTGGAAAAAACTTCAAAGTCATAGGTCAAAGTTCAACTCTGACATCACAAGGGATCATGGTGATGCAAGTGCAGTTCAGAAAAAGAGAACTTCACTCAATGCAAAATAGGAGTTCAGAAAAAGAACTTCACTCAATTAAAAATAGACCACAATTTACATTTAAAATGTTAATACTTCAAACAAATAAAAGTGCAAATACACTAAATGAGATCATTAAGAGCCAAGTTGTTACATAGAGTATACAAAATAAAATAAAACGTATACCTAGGTTCGGGCACAAGGGCATTGGTGGCCCAGTGGCAGAACTCTCGCCTACCACATGGGCAGCCCAGACTCAACTCCCGTCCAATGTGACACAGCAAAATTTAACAATGGTCGACATAATGAAGAAGTTGCTAAAGAAATGGATAAAAATATAAATAAAGCGATGCTGCATAATTAAAGAACATAATATGTGAGGGTGACCTATAAAACAACATCAAGTATAAAAATTGTAGTGTGATGATTATACCTGATTAACAAACAATTATATAAAGATTGAGCAACAATAGCCATCTGACATCAATCAAGTGACGTTTCTGTGATATCGTTAAGGCCTTCAGGGTGCAAGCGTGCTAGTTAGACAATTTTGAACGGAGCTTGCTGCTCACAGAGCATGCAGTTAGTGGGTTACAACTGGAGGGTGAAGACATGGGTGAGCAGGATCAGGTAAGTAGCTGGGTTAATGTAGTTAGGGGCAGTAGAAAGGGGTCAAAGACAAGGAAGGCCGATCCGGTTTCTGACATTCCAGGCAAAATTGCCAAGTTGGGTGATGATGCAAGGGTGTCAGTCTCAGAAATGGCAGCCCTAGTGGATACTGATCTCCCTAACAGCCGGGAGAACAGCCCAGCTAGTAGTCGGCGGGATGGTAATGCAGGTAAGCCAAGACAATTGATAGTCGTAGGGGATTCTATAATCAGGAAGACGGATAGAATTATTTGTCGCCAAGACCACCTCAACCGAATGGTTTGCTGTCTCCCTGGTGCCAGGGTTCGGCATGTGGTGGAACGGGTGGACAAATTGCTGGGAGGGGCTGGTGATGATCCAGCTGTCGTGGTCCATGTCGGTACCAACGACAGAATAAATGGTAGGTGGAGGAGCCTTAAGAATAATTTTAAAGAACTAGGCTACAAGCTGAAGGGAAGGACCTCCAAGGTTGTATTCTCAGGAATACTGCCTGTGCCATGCGCATCACAGGAAAGACAGCGGGAGCTTAGGGAGTTAAATGCATGGCTGAAGTCTTGGTGTAGAGGAGAAGGATTTGGGTTCCTAGAGCACTGGGCTGACTTTTCATTGGGGTACAAACTGTATTCTGCAGATGATTTGCACCTAAATGGAAGGGGGTCCGCTGTGCTGGGGGAGAGAATTCTAGCTGGGGTGGCGGAGTATTTAAACTAGGGCTGAGGAGGGAGGTCAATGTAGAAAAAAAAGGGGTAGCCAGGTTAGAGAGGGGTCAGACTATATTGGTGGGGGGAGAAACAGAATGTGGGGAGAGGACTAGACAACAAGATAAGGAGATCCTTTCGTTACAAAACATCAGTGTAAATAAAAAGGACCGATTAATGTCAAATCACATTTCTGATAATAAAAGTGAAAAACTGACAGGCAAGTTAAAGTGTATGTTCACAAATGCCAGAAGTCTAGCAAGCAAAATGGGGGAGCTGGAGGCCTTGATACTGGAAGAAAATATAGATATAGTTGGTGTTGCTGAAACATGGCTGGACTCTTCACATGACTGGGCTGTAAATCTACAGGGTTTTACACTTTTTCGTAAAGACAGGACAAATAGGAAAGGTGGTGGTGTATGTCTGTATGTGAGAAGTGATATGAAGGCGAGTGTGAAAGAGACTATAGTGGGTGAAGACTGTGAGGAGGTTGAAACCTTGTGGGTGGAACTAGAAAGGGAGGTAAACACTGAAAAAATTACTTTTGGTGTAATCTATAGACCCCTCAATATAACTGAGGAGATGGAAGGTCAGATATATAAACAGATGGAGCGGGCTGCACAGGCGGGTACTGTAGTGATAATGGGAGATTTTAATTTCCGGGATATTAATTGGTGTCATGGTTCGGCTTCAACTGCAAAGGGGAGACATTTCCTCAACCTGTTGCAGGAAAATTTTATGGGCCAGTTTGTGGAAGACCCGACTAGAGGTGAAGCTCTGTTGGATCTGGTCATTTCTAATAATGCAGATCTTGTTGGGAATGTCAATGTTCGTGAAAACCTCTGTAACAGTGATCACAATATAGTTACATTTTACCTATACTGTAAAAAACAAACGCAGGCTGGGAGGGCAAAAACATTTAATTTTAAGAAAGCCAATTTCCCCAGGATGAGGGCTGCAATTCAGGATATAGACTGGGAAGAACTAATGTCAAATAATGGAACAAATGATAAATGGGAGATTTTCAAATCTACTTTGAGTTATTATAGTGCAAAATTTATTCCTACAGGTAATAAGTATAAACGACTCAAATTAAACCCCACATGGCTTACACCTTCTGTGAAAGGGGCAATACATGACAAAAAAAGGGCATTTAAAAAATACAAATCTGAGGGTACAGCTGTAGCCTTTGTAAAATATAAAGAGCTTAATAAAATCTGTAAAAATGTAATAAAATTAGCAAAAATACAAAATGAAAGGCAGGTGGCCAAGGATAGTAAAACAAATCCTAAAAAATTCTTCAAGCATATAAATGCAAAAAAGCCAAGGTCTGAACATGTAGGACCCCTAGATAATGGTAATGGGGAGTTGATCACAGGGGATCAAGAGAAGGCAGAGTTACTAAATGGGTTCTTTAGCTCTGTATATACAACAGAAGAAAGAGCAGCTGATGTAGCCGGTGCCAGTGCTGTTAATATATCAGTTGATATACTGAATTGGATGAATGTAGAGATGGTCCAAGCTAAATTAAATAAAATAAATGTGCACAAGGCTCCGGGACCAGATGGGTTACACCCTAGAATTCTTAAAGAGCTTAGTTCAGTTATTTCTGTCCCCCTTTTCATAATATTCAGAGAATCTCTAGTGACTGGTATAGTGCCAAGGGACTGGCGCAGGGCAAATGTGGTGCCTATTTTCAAAAAGGGCTCTAGGTCTTCCCCGGGTAATTATAGACCAGTAAGCTTAACATCCATCGTGGGGAAAATGTTTGAGGGGCTATTGAGGGACTATATACAGGATTATGTGACAATAAATAGCATTATAAGTGACAGCCAGCACGGTTTTACTAAGGACAGAAGTTGTCAAACTAACCTAATCTGTTTTTATGAAGAGGTGAGCAGAAGTCTAGACAGAGGGGCCGCTGTGGATTTAGTGTTTTTGGACTTTGCAAAGGCATTTGACACTGTCCCCCATAGACGCCTAATGGGTAAATTAAGGACTATAGGTTTAGAAAATATAGTTTGTAATTGGATTGAGAATTGGCTCAAGGACCGTATCCAGAGAGTTGTGGTCAATGATTCCTTCTCTGAATGGTCACCGGTTATAAGTGGTGTACCCCAGGGTTCAGTGCTGGGACCACTATTATTCAACTTATTTATTAATGATATAGAGGAAGGGATTAATAGCACTATTTCTATTTTTGCAGATGACACCAAGCTATGTAATATAGTTCAGACTATGGAAGATGTTCATGAATTACAGGCAGATTTAAACAAACTAAGTGTTTGGGCGTCCACTTGGCAAATGAAGTTTAATGTAGATAAATGTAAAGTTATGCATCTGGGTACCAACAACCTGCATGCATCATATGTCCTAGGGGGCGCTACACTGGCGGATTCACTTGTCGAGAAGGATCTGGGTGTACTTGTAAATCATAAACTCAATAACAGCATGCAGTGTCAATCAGCTGCTTCAAAGGCCAGCAGGATATTGTCGTGTATTAAAAGAGGCATGGACTCGCGGGACAGGGATGTAATAATGCCACTTTACAAAGCATTAGTGAGGCCTCATCTAGAATATGCAGTTCAGTTCTGGGCTCCAGTTCATAGAAAGGATGCCCTGGAGTTGGAAAAAATACAAAGAAGAGCAACGAAGCTAATAAGGGGCATGGAGAATTTAAGTTATGAGGAAAGATTGAAAGAATTAAACCTATTTAGCCTTTAAAAAAGACGACTAAGGGGGGACATGATTAACTTATATAAATATATTAATGGCACATACAAAAAATATGGTGATATCCTGTTCCTTGTAAAACCCGCTCAAAAAACAAGGGGGCACTCCCTCCATCTGGAGAAAAAAAGGTTTAAGCTGCAGAGGCGACAAGGCTTCTTTACAGTAAGAATGGTGAATTTATGGAATAGCCTACCGCAGGAGCTGGTCACAGCAGGGACAGTAGATGGCTTTAAAAAAGGGTTAGATAATTTCCTAGAACAAAAAAATATTAGCTCCTATGTGTAGAAATTTTTCCTTCCCTTTTCCCTTCCCTTGGTTGAACTTGATGGACATGTGTCTTTTTTCAGCCGTACTAACTATGTAACTATGTAACTATGTAGTTTATAGATCCAATAGTTTTAAGCGAGGTAATCTGTCGGCAGTACCTCAAGGAATTTGTTCGATGGATATATTGTCGAGTTTACAGTTATGTTTTAGTGCACAATGCCTCGACATACTCTGTATGAGGTATACATTATTCACATTGGAACAGTGCTTATTAATCCTGCAGCGTAAGGATTGTGTCGTTCCACCAATATATTTGAGATTGCAGGGGCATGTCAATAAATAGACCACATAGTCGCTCCCACAATTAAGGAATGTATTGATGTGGAAGGATTCAAGAGTGACGGCAGAAGTGTATGATGCGATTCTATGTGATATGTTATTACAACAAAAAAACCTTGAGTGACCATAACGAAAAGAACCACAAAGTGAGGGGAACATACTAGGGCGACAGGGCGTAGGATCACGCAGTTTACTTGGGGCAAGAATATTTCTTAGGGTTTTAGATCTTCTATAGGTGATCTTTGGCAGGTCTGGTAAAATGTCTTTCAGGTATGGATCATTTTTTAAAATGTACCAGTGTTTGCACAAAACAGAGGTTATACGTTTACTTCCCATATTAAAAGTCGTGATTTAATTGTGGTTGGTTTTTTCAGTGTCAATAGTCCTAACCACTGGTCGTATGCAATCCTCTTGGGTTAGACTAGCAGCTTTCATGTGTGCCCGTTTAATCAAACTACTTGGAAAGTTTTTTTCCTTGAATCGTTTTTTTTAAATATCACATTCTGAATTAAAAAGTTTTGGGTTGGAACAATTTTTTCTAATTCTTCTGAATTGACTGAAAGGAATGTTTCTCAGCCAGGGAGGGTAATGGTCGCTTTTAATATCCAGGTAACTATTTACATCAACTGTCTTAAAATGTGTGTTGGTGACCAGATTTCCACTGATAATGCGATCTAAAAATTCAATTGATGTGGCTGAAAAATTATGTGTAAAGTTTAATCCAAATTGATTACAGTTTAAAAATTCCATGAAGAGGCAGGCCTAGGTCGCTTCCCCTTTCCAAATAAAAAATAAATCAATGTAGCCTCTGTAGAATAAGCTATTATCTTTAAAAAGGTGATTGGCGTAAATATGAAGGTCCTCAAAAGCATCCATATAGGAGGTTGGCATAGGAGGGAGCGAATCGTTACCCCATAGCGCAACCCCTGATCTGTTTGTGAAATTTCTTATCAAAAGTAAAAATATTATGATGTAATATAAGTTCAATACAATTGGTTAAAAAGGATGCTTGTTTTCCAGGAATGTTCCGATTGGAGTGTAAGTAGAATTCAATGGTCTCTAGGCCTTTGTCATGTGGGATGTTGGTGTACAAGGCAGATACATCTGCTGTGAGAAAACGGAGGGATAACAAATTATGTACGGAGTTGAGTATACGCAGGTCTCTAATTAATTGTGTTGAATCCTTTAGATAAGACGGTAGTTTTAAGACAAACAGTTGGAGGTCTAGATCTACAAAGTGAGAGAGGTTACTAGTGAGGGATCCTATGCCTGCAATTATGGGGCACCCGGGGGTGAGGTTAGTGATTTGTGTACTTTGGGCAAATTATACATAAAAGGCATAGTCGGAAAGGAAACTGACAAAAAATTCCATTCCTTTTTGGTAATGATATCACTAAAGGCCAATTCTCTAAGGGATTTGTATGCAATGGCGTATCAAGAAAGGGGGTTAATTTCACATTTGTCGTAGAACGAGGTGTCTGCTAACAACTTAAGAGATTCATGGATGTAATCGGACCTATCCTGTAAACAAATACCCCCACCTTTGTCTGCAGAACGGATAACTATAGCTGAATTGTTCTTCAGAGATTTGATAGCTCTCCTTTCGGAGATAGTCAAATTTTCATGAGTGACAGAAGGGTTCCCCAGGGAACCAAAATCCTTACCCACTAGGGATGAGAAAGTTTCAAGAGCTGACCCACGGGTAACAATTTGATTTGGGATGTACATCTACCGTGATTGGGGTTGGATCGGTTCCTGTTGTAGGTGTAGTGAGTGGAGGAGCTGAGGGAGAAATGGAAAAGTGATGTGATATTGTTAATTTCCTGATAAATCTATGGAGGTCCATGAAAAGTTCAAAACCATTTGGAGAGGCTCTTGGACAGAAGGAAAGACCTTTAGATAATAGATCAATTTCATTTGGGTTGAGTTGATGACTAGGTTAAAAAAAAATTAACTTTTTTGTCTGTATTTCTTTGCTTTCGCTATGTGGATTTTGGTTTCTACTTCTGCCTCCTCTACAACCTCTGTATCTGTTTCTAGCTTTCTTTTTGTTGTGCATCTGTGGACCATTGGAAAAAAAATTGTGATGTTTTGGGATTTTGGGCTCTTAAGTATAGGGAAAATGATGTCTCTGGTTAGAGATACTGGGGTGACAGGGGGCATTGTAAGCTGGGACGGAAGTCTTAAAAAAGAGATGGGGGAAAAGGTGTTGTCTGTCAGGAGCAGTGGGTTATCAGTGTGAATAAGATTACTAGCTATAGATTGTTCAATGTCTGGTTTGGAATCAGGTATCTCATGGAGAGAAAGCTGGAGTAAAGAGGAAAGTATCTGTTGGGAATTGGTCATCTCTATGGAATCATTGAAGAGAGCGATGTTGGAGAATGAATGGGTGGGGAAGTGATGTGAAGGATTAAACTTTGGAGATGGGTGTTGAGTTCAGAAGATTTGAAAGCATTGGCTGTAACCAAGCCTAAGGGTTTGGAACTAGGGATAGATGGTTTTGTTAGTGTGGGAATTGTGTGTGTCAGTCAAAGGGGAACAAATCTTGGTATTGTCTGACCTGGTGGCAGGATTAGAGGTAGAATATTTGTGCTGGTGCAAGTTAATGGAACTGATGGTCCTTTTAAAGACAGTGCTTCTTTTAATAGGTCCCAATTTGCTAGTGGTGACCAACGGTGAATGCCATCTGGAGGTCTGGGTAATGTTGGAAGGTTCAGAGTGCTCGGAGATCCAGGTACAAGATTAGACAACGGAGCCAGGGAGGGTAGACCTGCTCTCCAATCACCCATTCTATTAGATGAATAATCTGATCTATCTCTTCTCAATTTTTTGGACACTAGGTCACGGTCAAACCAGTCCAGTCGATTTTTTTTGTGGATATTTCCAGTTTAGAAAAATCTGGGTGGTCGCAGTATGGTAGGAGTTGTTCCCTAATGCTTTCAATTTCAACTGTAATGTTGAAGCTTATCACAGTTCTTTTGTCAAGTAATCTGTTGAGAAAACTTACTGAACAAACCTCTTATGCATGTGACCACACTGACTATATAAGATGACTGTTTTATGGTACTGCTCACTTGGCCTGATGAAGACGCTGGTTCAGCATTACAACACGTAGTCTTTTGCAATAAATTATTTATTTTTGTATTTAAAAACACTGGAACTGCTTCTACCTTTATTACCAACAGCACCAATTATGGTCCACCAATTTTTTCTTCCTGCAAATAGTTTACAGCCGTAACCACCTCCAGTTACCGGATGGGACCTGGCTGCAGCGGTCTAATGATACCTATTTCATTATAAGTCTACAACAGCATTTTGCCAGTGCTAGCACAATGCCAAGAGTTGAGCTCAATTGACTTTCCTCTATTTTATTCCATTATTTTTGGTTATCTGAACTATGTGGCGCTATGCATTTTTTGCTTTCTTCTCCTGCTACCCGAAAATGCTGAGTCGACGGCTAATCAACATATGGGACTTCTTATGAGGTCACTGATTTAACTTTATAGCGAATTTAAATTCCTCCTCAGGCCCCACCATTATTCTATTATATCATTGTACTATCGTGTTTGATATCCTCCTGAGGTGGGCAGCATTGACTGATTGTGTTTTTTCCATTTATTATTCTGACACAGTTATTCCAATAGCTTCCCTGAATTTTTTCTATTGTTGTATTTTTACCATCTACATTTGGTTGGAATTTATCAGATGTCCTAATTCTCCTTAGGGAGAGACCTTTGATCTTCTCCTAGTGACTGCTCTCATTTTTAGGAGCTATGTCTGAAATAGCTCTGACCTTTCTCCTTAATAGTTTTTCATTCTGTTTTTTTTTATCTATGTGTGTCATTTCCATCTTCCTATTAGGTGAATGGATGTTAGTTGGAAATATGTTCCTTCCATTGCCCAGTCAACCCCATACGAACACACTTTATTATTTCTCTTCCCCCTGAACTTAGTAGTTTTCAGGTAGGAACACGGTCTGTGCTGATTCCATTTTCTCTCTAGTGTTTTGTCTGTAACGGTTTTCTTACCTTTTTTTTCCCCCTTCTCCTCCTCCCCTTCCCAGATGGCGTTCTTGAAACTTTGTTCTTTAAACATCAATGGCTTAAAATCACCAGAGAACCGCTCTCAGGTTTTGTATCATATGTATATAAAAAACGTGTTAACATCTTACTCTTGCTGGAAACTCATTTTAAAGCTGAACATGTTCCAGCCATGAACCATAGATATTATAAGCAGTGATTTCATAGCACTAACCCTGAAGCTAAATCTAGAGGAGTGAGTATTGCTATCTATAAATCCCTTCCAGTCTCCATCATCGCAACACTCTATGAACCTCAGGGGCATTTTCTGTTCTTGAAACTCCATAACTCTGAGAGATTATTCACTGTAGCTAACTTGTATCTACCTCATCACGACCAGGCACACGTTTTCAGAGGTTATTTTACTGAGCTGTCTAGATTTGCAGAGGGTTTTCTGATCACAGTGGGAGATCTCAATTTGTCCCTGGATCGAGTGCTGGATTCCTTCTCTGGCAGGTCCCCTATTGCTACTTCCCAACTCCATGCTCTTAAATCTAAGCTCTTAGCTTTACAGCTGGTGGACATCTGGTGAATCCTTAATCTCCAGGTGAGAGACTATACTTTTTATTCTCCAGTTCATGACATGTACAGAAGAATAGACTTGTTTGTCATTAGCCATAATTTGCTATCTTGGGGCCCTGAATCTCGGATTGGCCCTATCATTTGGGCAGACCACACACTCATCTTTCTTTCCCCACCCTCCTGGATGCTATCCCGAAAGAATGTCACAGGAAGTTTAATTCGAATCTCTTAAGATATTTGGTTTGTCAGGTTGCTAGCAAGCGCTCCATATCTGAATTTCTTGACCACCATGTTTCAGATTCTCCCTTTTCAGTTCCGGTTGAGGCATTAAAAAGCGTCCTAGGTGGCAGCTTCATACAAAAGGGAGTGCGCTTGAAAAAAGAAAAGGCCTTTGCTATTAAACATCTACTGTCTCAGATCTGGGAATCGAAACATAAACAGACCCAACATTCTCAAACACTAGCTGATTTGATAGAAGCTCAGAATTCACTGGGGGCCCCCTTGACAAAGCACATGCCTCTTATCGAGATCGCAAATGCTGCTACTTCTACGAACATTCGAATAAATGTGGTCTCTCCATCCTCGAGCTTCCCACGTGTTTATTCCCATGGTTAAAGCGACTTCTGGCGAACAGCGGCAGGAGATTGTGAATGTTTTTAGAGACTATTATCACTCCCTCTATAATCTCAGGGGACCCACGACACATATGTTGCCTACTGAACTCCAACAGAAAATCGACTTTTCTGACACAGCCTTACTGGTTAAACCCGCTAAAGATCCCTCCATATCCCCGAATTTTCGTCCGATTTCACTAATTAATGTAGATGGTAAACACTATGCAAAAGCTGTTGCTAATCGGTTAGGTCCTCTACTCCCATGAGTTATACACTCTGATCAAGCGGGATTTGTCCTTCTTAGAAAGGCTCCAGACAAAACTAATTAATCTAACCTATTAATGTTGTATGTGAAGAAAATGTAGATTCCTACGTGTTTGGTGTCGGTGGATGCAGAATAAAAATGCTTTTGACCGAGTTCACTGGACGTTCCTGAGGTGAGCTCTTCACCATTTGGGAATTGGCCACATCATGTTGGAAAGGAACTTGTCCCTTTATGAAACCTACGGCTAGAGTAAGGGTTAATTGTATTCTCTCTTCCTCCATTCCGATCGCAAATGGTACCAGACCAAGAGGGTCCCTTATTTCTGCTGCTCTATGTTATTACGATAGAACATTTAGCAACAGCTCTTCATAATTCTCCAGATATCTCTGGGATTAGGATGGGACATGCTCATCATAAGCTGGCTCTATACACTGATGATCTCTTGCTCAGTTACAAATCCTAGCATCTCCTTCCCAGTCCTTCTCTGTGAGTTTGAGGAGTTTGGTCAAGTGAGCAATTTCAAAGTGAAGCATACCAAGACAGCGGCTCCGAACATTTCTCTACTTGCTGACCTGTTGGGGTGCCTACGGTCTTCCTTCTTGTTTAAATGGCAATCAAGTTCCATTAAATATCTGGGGGTCCAGATACCCTTTAATTTGAGTTATATTCCCTCAATTTTCCTCCTCTATTACAATATACTCTTAAGAAACTACAGTCTTCTGCCACGTCAAGTGCCATCTGCCACGTCAAGTGCCATCTGCCACGTCAAGTGTCTTCTGCCACGTCAAGTGCCATCTGCCACGTCAAGTGTCTTCTGCCACGTCAAGTGCCATCTGCCACGCCAAGTGCCATCTGCCACACCAAGTGCCATCTGCCACGTCAAGTGTCTACCGCTTCATCGGATACTGCCCGCCACGTCTGGCGCCACTTGCTGCACCTGCCTCCATCCGTGCTGAAGCCACAGCCACCGCCCGGACTATTTCAGGTACCCAAGCATTACTGCCTACCATTTACTTCTGCTTAAACTGTGACCTGGTCAGCTGCCTCCCCGCTACGGCGGAGCGGCCTAGTGGGTCCACAAACCCTGTGTCCGTGACAGTACGCTCAGGCCATGGAACCCGCTGGCCAGCCCAACACCCCAGTACAGAAGATTCAGACAGAGATGCATGACCTACGCACACGTCAGGATCAACTCCTTGAGGCGGTGAATTCTATCCTGGTCCGCCTGGATCTACTCGCTGTTCCCCCTCCGGTTCTTCCTCCTGAAGCTGTTGCCGTGCCACTGCCTATTGCTCCCCCTTTTTGTTCCGGATCCACAGTTACTCTGCCTCTTCCTCCTTGCTACGACGGTGACCACAGAGCATGTAGAGGATTTCTCAATCAATGCACGGTGCATTTTAGGCTACGGCCTCATCTCTTCCTCTCCGAGGAGGCCAAAGTGGCAGTTGTTATCTCCCTCCTCGCTGGCAAGGCCCTCGCATGGGCGAACCCAATCTTGGAGCAACAAGGACCTGTATCCTCGGACCTAGCCTTGTTCCTGCAGTCCTTTCGTGCCGTGTTCGAGGAGCCGGGTCGAACATCCTCTGCCGCAGCCACTCTGTTGACCCTCAAGCAAGAAGGCTCCACAGTAGGGGAATATGCTATCTCCTTCCGTACCCTAGCAGCCGAGCTGGCATGGAACAATGAGGCACTGGTGGCGACCTTCTGGCAGGGACTATCCTCTCACATCAAGGACGAACTGGCAGCCCACGACCTTCCTTCTACCTTGGATGCCCTCATCCTGTTAGCCACCTGGGTT
Source organism: Rhinoderma darwinii (assembly GCF_050947455.1). Taxonomy (NCBI): domain Eukaryota; kingdom Metazoa; phylum Chordata; class Amphibia; order Anura; family Rhinodermatidae; genus Rhinoderma; species Rhinoderma darwinii. Next base: position 101,046,861 of record NC_134692.1, read on the forward strand.
GATATGAGAATCCAGGAGCGCTCTCTAGAGGTTAGTCAGGAGAGCCGGGTCCACAGACCAGCACCCTCTGCCCAGAGACCACTATTGTCCACTCCTAGTGCGCTACCTGAGGAACCCATGCAGGTAGACAGAGTCTGGTTATCTGAACAGGAGAAGCAGCGCAGACGCTCCTCTGGACTTTGTATGTATTGTGACCTCAAGGGTAATTTTGTGCGCCAATGCCCACAGAAACCGGGAAACTCCCGTACCTAGGGTTGGTTGGAGAGGCAACTCTAGGTGGAACGTTTCCAAACGTTAAAACCTCTTCCAAATTATCGATACCTGTGGCCATCGTCACCGGACAGACATCACATCCTTCCTCCTCCTATTTTGACTCTGGAGCGGCTGCTAATTTTATCCACCAGGATCTAGTGGATCGGTTTCAACTACCCACAGTCCGTTTGGAGAGACCCCTGGCAGTTGCTTCTGTGAGTGGTCTACCGTTGCCTGATCCGATCATGCTCATCCCTGATCCGTTGACATTACGGGTCGGAGCTCTTCACTCAGAACAGATCTCCTTCTTGGTACTACCCAAGGCTATCAATCCTATCCTGCTGGGTCTGCCATGGCTCCGTCTACACGCCCCGACACTCGACTGGAGTTCTGGAGAAGTTCTTCAATGGGGTTCCAGATGCCATAGCAATTGCCTGTCACAAGTCCGTCCTGTTGTGCCCCCTCTGCCTCAGTCACTCTCCGATCTACCTTCTCAGTATGCCAGTTTTGCGGATGTCTTTTGCAAACGAGAGGCTGAGACGTTGCCTCCACATCGGAATTATGACTGTCCCATTGAACTGGTTCCCAATGCTTCTCTTCCCCGTGGACGAGTATATCCTCTCTACTTGCCAGAGACTTTATCGATGTCAGCCTATATCAAGTAGAACTTGGAGAGGGGTTTTATTCGAAAATCTTCCTCCCCAGCCGGGGCAGGATTCTTCTTCGTTAAAAAGAGAGATGGATCTCTCCGACCTTGCATTGACTACCGTGGTCTCAATCAGATCACAGTCAAGAACAAATACCCGTTGCCACTCATTTCCGAGCTGTTTGATCGCATACAAGGAGCCAAAAATTTTCCAAGCTAGATCTGCGGAGGGCCTATAATCTAATCCGGATTCGCCGGGGTGACGAATGGAAGACGGCATTTAACACCCGCGATGTGCACTACGAATACCTAGTGATGCCCTTCGGACTGTGTAACGCTCCCACAGTATTTCAGGAGTTCGTTAATGACATCTTCCGAGATCTCCTCTATATGTGTGTTGTAGTTTATCTCGATGATATTCTAATCTTCTCCCCATATCTGATGACCCATCGGAGGCATGTTCGTCAAGTTCTTCTGCGACTAAGAGAGAATCGCTTGTATGCCAAGTTAGAGAAATGCACCTTTGAAAAGAGGTCTTTGCCCTTCCTGGACTATGTCATCTCGGATCAAGGCATTAAGATGGACCCTGAGAAGTTAAAGTCTGTCCTGGAATGGCCACGTCCTCAAGGCCTAAGGGCCATACAGCGGTTCCTGGGTTTCGCCAATTTCTACCGGCAGTTTATTCCAAACTTTTCTTCTCTGACGGCCCCCATCTCTACCCTTACCAAGAAGGGTGTGAACGCCAAGGTGTGGACTCCAGAGGCAGAGTCTGCATTCATTAGCCTCAAGAAAGCCTTCACTTCAGCTTCGATCCTCCATCACCCTGACGTATATCGGCAGTTCTCACTGGAAGTGGACGCTTCCTCTGTTGATGCAGGCGCACTTCTGTTCCAGAGGAGCTCCAAAGGAAAGGCAGTAGTTTGTGGCTACTACTCAAGACTGTTTTCCTCTGCTGAGCGCAATTATTCCATTGGAGATCGGGAGCTACTGGCTATCAAATTGGCCCTGGAGGAGTGGGGACATCTTCTGGAGGGCGCTACTCACCCCATCCTGATTTTCACCGACCACAAGAATCTTACTTACCTTCAGTCCGCTCAAAGACTGAATCCTCGTCAAGCCAGGTGGTCACTGTTATTCACCCGTTTCCAATTTCTGCTCCACTACCGTCCCGCTGACAAGAATGTGAGGGTGCCTTCATACAAGTTCGCTCCCAGGTTCCTTGGTCCTTTCGAGATCCTGCAACAAATTAACCCTGTTTCCTATAAGCTGCGGCTGCCCCCTACCCTCAGAATCCCTAACTCCTTCCATGTGTCCCTCCTGAAACCAGTGGTCCTGAACCGCTACAGCAGGACCTCTAGTTCCACAGTTGCTCCCAGCGGTCCTTCTGATGTATTCGAGGTAAAGGAGATCCTGGACCGCAAGAGGGTAGGAGGAAGGACTTTCTATTTGGTGGACTGGAAAGAGTTTGGTCCTGAGGAGAGGTCCTGGGAGCCAGAAAAGAACCTCAGCGTCCCTACTCTTATTAAAAAGTTCCTCTCTCACTCTGGCCCCAAAAAGAGGGGGCGTAAGAGGGGGGATACTGTAGCGCCCATGGCCGCGGGCCGTCGGGTTTACTCACCTCCCGACGCCCGCAGCCATGGATCTGTGAGCGCTGGCCTCCGTCTCCCTCCTAGGAGATGCCAGCGCTCACTTCCGCTCCGTTCGGCTGGGTCCCGCAATTAGGAAATCGTCATCACCATCAACTGCCACGATTTCCTGGTCTATAAGAAGGCCCCTGGCCTTCTAATCCTTGCCTGAGCGTTGTTAGTCTTTCCCAGTCTGGCATGGCCTAATAGGCAGTTGCTGAAGGCAGACCTGGGGGCCTTTGTTAGGCCCCAGGCTGCCATGGAAACACATCGGTGTCCTGCGATCTCATTGCGGGGTGCCGTTGGGGTGACAGAGGGAGTTCTCTCCTTCTGTTAAACACATTAGATGCCACTGTCGCTATTGACAGTGGCATCTACTGGGTTAAACTGCCGGAATAGGAGAGCACTTAGATTCTGGAAGTTACGGCAGGAGCCTGGCTGTGTATAACAGCCGGGCTCCTGCCGCTGATCTTGTGGGAGCAGTAGCAATGGGAACTAGCTCCTGCTTGTGATGAATACCCTAATGTGGCCCCTCCTACAGCTTGTTGCCCCCCGTGACATTATTTGGGGATGCCAATGGTTTTCATGGCAGTCCAGGGGTCGATTGAAGGCCCCCACGTGCCTCTGTTAAACCGTGCCTCTGGCAGGGCTTAAAGGGGTTTTCCCACAAGAGACATTTATGACACATCCACAAAATATGTCATAAATGTCATATAGATGCGGGTCCCAGCTCTGGGACCCACACCTACTTCCAGAATGGGGGCCCCCTAAACCCCATTCAGCCGCTGTGTGTTGCGGCTTAATGAGGTGTTTTCTGACCATGAAAAACGTTATAAGGTCGTGAGTTACATAAAAAGCGTAACTCGCTGAGCTACACTGTTTCTGTAACTCCCATAGTAGTGAATGGCAGTTACAGAAGCAGCGTAGCATGCGAGCTACGCTGATTCCGTAACTACCATTAAGTTCTGTGACGTCCATCGTCGCTAACCACGAACTCCTACCATCCTGTCGACGCCCTTCTCTCCAGAGATGTCTGCACATTTGGTCTTCTGTTCCGCAGTGACCACTAGGGTGTGCTCGCGAGCTCAGTCCAGCCTTAAGGAGCTAGAGTGCACACATGTGTGAGATTGAGCTGATTGCTCCCAGATCACCCTGGACTATAAGAAGGGCTCTGGCCCTCCCTGCATTGCCTGAGCATTGTTGTCATTACCTAAGTTTGTCTCCGCAAATGGTCCCCTAAGTGTCCCCAGTTCCCAGTGTTCCCCGTTCCTGCTACCTGTAACCTGTATCCCGTGTTATCCTGGTCCAAACGCCGTTTTCATTTGGAGTCGTGCTGCGCTGAGTACCTCACCTGTTCTGCTTCACCACGCCTGGTGCCTGCCTGTTGCCTAGTCCCATCCAAGCCTGTCTTGCTACTGTCTGAACACCTATACGAACTATAGACTTTGACCTGTGTCCTGCTGGCCAGCTGCCATACCGTTAAGGCGGTACGGCCCAGTAGGTCCACGCACCCTTCGTTACAAGTTCTATGAGACTTACGTAAACAGCGTAGCTCCGCGAGTTACGCTGTTTACGTAACTCACGACCATATAACGTTTTTCATGTTCGGAAAACACCAAATTCAGCCGCAACACACAGTGACTGAACAGGGATTAGGGGGCCCCTTTCTGGAGATAGGTGCGGGTACCAGAGCTGGGACCCACATCTATATGACATTTATGACATATCCTGTGGATGTGTCATAAATGTCTCTCATGGGAAAACCCCTTTAAGCTGGTTCCAGTCCCCTAGGGGGAATAATAAAATGTGTAAAAAAAAGTTTAAGAAAGTTTTTAGTAGTGAAAAAATTACATTAAAAATTAAAAAAACGTTTCCCATTTTTCTATAAAGTAATGTAAAAAGAAATAAAATAAACCAAGGTGGTATCGTTTAACTTTCACGGTAAACAGCGTAAAAAAAAAAAATTATATGCCAAAATCTCAGTTTTTTGGTCACCTTAGCTTTCAAATAAATGTTATAAAAGTGATTAAAAAGTTAAATGCACCAAAAAAAATTGAACAACAAAAAAATAAAGTTAGGGCACTCAGAATGTGGTGAAACAAACATTTTTTTAACAAATATATTTTTTTGTAAAAGTAGTAATGCATAAAAAAAAACTATAGCAATTTTGTATGGTTGTAATCATATTGAGACGCAGAATAAAGCTAATTTGTCATTTTTACCACACAGTGAAAGCCATAAAAACAAAAGCCAAAAAACTATGGAGGAATCGCAGTGAACTGCCCAGGAAAAAATATCCTATTTTTGGCCATTTTTCCAGATCCCTCAATAGGCTAAAGTCTATGAGGGATCCATGAAAATGGGTCCCACACGGATGCAAATTGGCAGTTTTTCATGGCAGATTTCACACCCGTTTGTGTGAATACGGCCTAATGCTATCACCTATCAACTGTAGCCTAGCAGGTATTCTTCTTATTCATGAAAAATAAGAACCTTGACACCTGCTGACATCTCAGGAAGTTCAGAAAAGCAAGGGGGATGCTACAGTCTGGACGCTTTATCTAGAATTATATTATTATGTCATAGACCTAATTGCTGTGTGAGTACTAGAAAAACATTTAGAAACATGTTCTTCAGTATAGATGTAATAAACTTATCAAACATCTAAGCAAATCTTTCTTCTCATGCTGTTACCATTATTTCTGGAACTTTAGTAAACGAATATGTATGTCCTTAGAAATTATTGCCAGTTTGATAGCTTCCATGCAAACTGCCAAAATACGGAAACATATAGACATTGCCTTTTACTAGAAGCTGAGAAATAAAGGTCTCTTGCCAGCAAATCCATCTGCTTTTTCTGACCCTGACATGACATCTGCTGAAATAGAAATAAGTAAATAATACCAAATACAGTAAAAGTGATAAATCTAAAAATTCAAGTACAGAATAATAATATTTATCTGGTTCATCCCTACGTGAAAACAAAGTTGCTGATAACATTATAATATTAATAATAGTAATATTATTCATTGTTATTATTATATCATTATTTAGACTGCAAAAGATTTTACAGTGATTGTACCCTTACTTGCTGGCAACGTGTCGCTATATAGCCCCAGTCTAAACTGACAACCAGGCATTACATATTGTAATTTTGTTATGTGTGAATATATACATTTTAGAAATCAGATTTTTAGGAAATAGTAAAAAAAATATTTTTAGGAGTATTATTTTATTTTTAAAAATTTTACTTTATACTGATTAGTGTTTTGCACGATAAAATGGCATTTTGAATCCTTAAATATTTTTTCTTAAAACGGATCCATGTGCCCGTTATGTCTTCTGTGTGGTTTCCGTTTTCACTCCGCCTCCGCTCCATTGTTCCATTTTTAACGGACGTTGTGCTTTCATTTGTCTTTCGTTTTTAAAAGGTCAGTTAAAAAACGGAAGGTATTAAGGGCAGCTTATCCTCTAAGATATGTACTGTATTTGCCATCAAACACATGGCCAACAAATCTAAAGCAGACACCCATTGTCGGCATTAGCGGGGGAAAACTGGGCAATTGCCCAGGGCCGCCATCCTCTTAGGTGCCCCTGCCCGTGGCTGCTACAGTGCCAGCGCCACCCAGCCCATACCATTTATGGGCCGGGCAGGGATGGGCCCCCTCATGCCAGGTGGCGTCGCTAGCACCGCAGGGGGCCCCGGTGCTAGCGATAGCCACATTCACTTGTATCTGCATCCTCAGGACGCAGATACAAATTAATACTATAGGCTGCAGGCCACGTTAGGCCTGCAGTCTTTAAGCGCTCGGAATAATCCCTGCGCAGGCTGGCGTGATGATGTCACTGCATCATGCTGGTCTGCGCATACGTCCCTTCCGGAGGCTGTGCATCACTCCATCAGTCGCGGGAATGGGGCAAGGTATGTACTATATTTTTTATTTTTTTGGGTGGCTGTCTGACAACATACAGGGGCAGGGATTACTGTGCAGCACTAAATACAAAGGGGGGCACTGTGTAGCACTATATCCAAGGGGGAGGCACTGTTTAATACTATATACAAAGAGGGGCGCTGTGTAGCACTATACACAAGGGGGGGGCACTGTGTAGCAATATATACAAGGGGGCACTGTGTAGCACTATATACAAGGGGGGCTGTGTAGCACCATATACAATGGGGGTGCTGTGTAGCACTATATATAAGGGGGGCACTGTGTGGCACTATATAAAAGAGGTGGTTCTGTGTGGCACTATATACATGGGAGGGGGCTGTGTAGCACTATGTACAAGGGGGTTCTGTATGGCACTATCTAAAATGGAGGGGGCTGTGTAGCGATATACAGGGGGATTGCTGTGTGGCACTATATACAGGGGGGCATTGTGGCACTATATACAAGGGAAGGGTGCTGTGTGGTACTATATACAAGGGAGGGGGCTGTGTGGCACTATATACAAGGGGAGGGCATTGTGGCACTGTATACAAGGGGTGGGTTCTGTGCGACACTGTATAAAAGGGTGGGGGGGCTGTGTGGCATTAGATACAAGGGGGCTGTATGGCACTATATACAAGGGGGACTGTGAGGCACTATATATAAGGGGGGCTGTGAGGCTCTATATACAAGACTGGTTGCATGGCACTATATACAAGGCAGTGTGTGGCACTGTATACAAGGGAGGAGGGCTGTGTGGCACAATATGCAAGGGGGGTCTGTGTGGCACTATATACAAGGGGGGCTGTGTGGCACTTTATACAAGGGGGACTGTGTAGCACTATATATACAAGGGAGGGGCATCGTGTGGCACTTTATAGAAAAGAAGGACGCTGTGTGGCACTATATACAAGAGGGGCGGTGTGGCACTATCTACAAAGGGTGGTTGTGTGGCACTTTCTATAAAGGGGGACTGTGGCGCTATCTGCGGGGTGCTGTGCATGGCGCTATCTACAGGGGGCTGTGTGTGGCGCTATCTACAGAAGGCTGTGTGTGGCACTATTTACAGGGGCTGTGTGAGGCGCTATCTACAGGGGGAATGAAGGGGGTATTACTGCTGTGGGGGCACAAAGGGGGCACAGGTACTGATGGGGCACTTTTATTGTGTGGCACTCAGGGAATCACTATTACCATCTGGGCAATGTAGATTACAAGTATGTTTAGAGGATGGGATATAGGTGTGGAGGGTGCTTGAAAAGCGAGAAACCACCATGTCTGTGTGTCAAATTCTGCAGAGACGTGTCGTGGCTGGAATAAGTCGTCACAGTGGTCTGGGCCGGATGGAGAAAAAAAGGAAAAGTGAACGACTCTAATCAGAGAAAACATCACCTGTGAGTCACTAGATATGAATGTTCTGTAATCACTTACATTGTCTTCAGAGCTCCTGTGTCGACTGCGCTATAATGGTAATGCAAACGGAAGCTATGGTTTCCGTTTGGTTTGCGTTCATGGGTTCCCCTGACGGAAAAGTCTGACAGAAGCTATCAATGGAACCCCGACACAGATGTGAACAGGCCCTAATCCAGCATTTGGGGCCCCACTTTTAACCTTGCCCAGGGCCACACTTTGTCTAAAACCGGCCCTACAGACACCAAGATAACATTTGGTACCTGACTTCTTATTTACCACTGCAATGTGATATCTTGATACTCTGCAACATAAATCTAGTAAACAGGAATGTGGAAACAAAGAATGTGGCCAAACAGGGGAAATACAAAATGATTTTCAGTTGTATACAATGTCATAAAATACCAGGGGTTACCTCGTTTTAGGTAATTGCTCATTTTATAAAGTGTTTGGAAAATAAAGGGCTAATGACATTTCTGTCACTTGATCATTTATTTTTCACAGCATGGACACAGATTATAAGAGTTACTGATGTATGTGCTATAAGATAATATTGATATTGTATAATAAACAAGCATAACCACTAGAGATGAGCGAATGAGAGAAAAGTCACTTAGCTGACATTTCGCCAGTGAAGAAATATTTCTTATAAGGAGCTATATTTCCCACACACAAGACCGCAGTCAGGAGGACTTTAAATGTATTGGCGAACGAGCATGTGCAGTGCCTCTCCATTCAAAGTGTATTGGACAGAAGGAGACAGCCGAGGTCAGCGCTCGGCTGTTTTCGTCATTTTAATAGACATTAAATGGAGCGGCAGGGCGCATGCTGGACCGCATCTCCATTCAAGTTTCTCTTCACTCTGTGGGCTACAGTGAGGATAAATGGGGGAGGGGAATCAGGACTCGGGTTCTAGTGATCATGTGTGCCCCTGTGGATAGGTAATCATTTTCAAATCTGGGAAAACCTCTTTAAGGCCTCATGCCAACTTTAGTTATTTTCTTCAGGGTACTATCTGTTTTTTTAACTGATAGCACCCTGACACATTCATTTATATAGGGCCATGCACTTTGATGGTTCTTTTCGTCCGTTCCGTCAAACGTAAAGCATGTCCTACTTTTGTCTGTCGTTCAGTGACCGTGGGGCCCATTGAAGTCTATGGGTCCGTCAAAATAACAAACGGCACATGGAAGGCATCCGTGTGCCATCCATTTTTTGATGGACCCGTTACCAAGCAAATGCAGGGCGTGCCAAACTTCCCAGCATTCAACACACAAGATAGATGTGGAGAAATTGATCAGCATGGTGCATGACCACCCAGAACTCTGGGATACGCGATCAGAATACTACCACGACTGCTATAAAAAGGACGTAGTATGGGCGGAAATCGCAAATGAGCTTTTGCAGCGCAGTTCGGAGCAGGAAACAAGTGCACAGCGTCGGAAAATAAGTAAGTAAATACACATATTGCACTTTTGCTGTAATTGATTATTTCTGACCTGTTTTGCTATTATGCCATTAACCCCTTCCCGACATCCGCCGTATATATACGGCGCTGTCGGGAGGTGCTTCCCGCAAAGCGCCGTATATATACGGCGCAGTGATGGTGCGGGCTCAGAAGCAGAGCCGGCACCAGCACCGCGGGGTGACAGCTGTATTATACAGCTGGCACCCTCCTGTAACTGCCAGGACCGGAGCTATTCTCCGATCCGGCAGATTAACCCCTCAGATGCTGCGCTCAATAGAGCGCAGCATCTGATAGGTTTTCACCCGATCGGCAACCCAGTGATGCAATCGCTGGGTTGCTGTGGCAATCGGACGCCAGAAAATGGCGTCCGAGTCTGCCTTGTACGGGAGCCGATGAGGACCCGCCTGCGGCGTGTCCTCATAGGCTTGCTGTCAGTGAATAACTGACAGCGCTAATACACTGCACTACGTATGTAGTGCAGTGTATTAGAGTAGCGATCGGGGCATCAGGCCCTCATGTCCCCTAGTGGGACAAGTAAAAAAAAGTTTATAAAAATGTGGTAAAACAATAAAAACACACACATTTCAAATAAAAATAAAGCTAAACTGACTTTTTTCCCATAGTAAGTCTTTTATTATGGGAAAAACCGTAAAAATCAAAAAAACTATACATAATTGGTATCGCCGCGTCCGTAACGACCCAAACTACAAAACTATTATGTAATTTATCCCGCACCGTGAACGCGGTAAAAAAAAAACATGAAAAACAGCGCCAGAATCTTTGTTTTTAGGTCACATCTCCTTCCAAAAAATGCTATAAAAAGTGATCAAAAAGTCACATTTACTCCAAAATAGTACTAATAAAAACGACAATCCGTCCCGCAAAAAATAATCCCTGACACCGTTTCGTGCACGCAAAAATAAAAAAGTTATGGGTCTTAGAATATGGCGACACAGAAAACAAATGATTTTATAAAAAAAGTGATTTTATTGTGCAAAAGCTGCAATACATGAAAAAGACTATATAAATTTGGTATCGCCGTTATTGTATCGACCCGCAGAATAAAGCTAACATGTAATTTAGGGCGCACTGTGGATGCCGATAAAAAAAACAATAAAAAACTATTCTAGAATTGCTTGTTTTTGGTAATTTCCTTTACCAAAAAATGAAATAAAAAGTGATCAAAAAGTCGTATGTGTTCCAAAATGATACCAATAAAATCTACAGCCCGTCTCGCAAAAAACAAGCCCGCACACCGCTCAATCAACTGAAAAAGAAAAACGTTACGGCACTAGTAATGCGGTGATGAAAAAACATCTCAATGCGCAGGCCGGAGGGGAACATTCGTTCAGTTTCAGGGCCCTAGTAGGAACTAGGAAAGGGAATGGACATAGCACATCCGCTGGAAGCGAGCGCGCCCGTATTATACCAGCGCAAAACTTTCCCAGTAATATTTCCCAAACTACGAAGGAGAAAAAGTCCCCAAAAGGTGCAGAGCGTTACAAAAGGGGGATAAGAAAGAAAACCGTTTATCAGTGTGACACCGGCCTGTGCATAACGGATCGCTTCACATCGTAACACACATCTATGGATAATTGTATTATTTACCCCATTATTATACCCTCTTATTATGCCCTGATGTACTCCGCACAGATTACATATACCCCTGATATACTCCGCACAGATTACATATACCCCTGATATACTCCGCACAGATTACATATGCCACCACATTATAAACGGAAATACCAGCAAAACCCCAAACAGAACTATTACCAAGCAAAATCCATGCTCAAAATGGCGGTCTTTCCCTTCTTAGCCCTACAGTGTGCCCAAACAGCAATTTATGGCCACAAGTAAGGCATTACCATACCCGGGAGAACCCGCTTAACAATTTATGGGGTAAGATTCTCTAGGGGCACAACATCTTGTGCGGTGAATGGGCAGATCAGTGGAGAAATTGCAATTTTCACTTTGCACAATCCACTGCGTATTCATTTCTGAAAAACACCTGTGGAGTCTAAATTCTCACTACACCCCTTGATAAATGCCTTTAGGGGTGTAGTTTCTAAAATGGGGTCACTTTTGTTTGGTACATCAGGGGTTTTGCAAATGCAACATGGCGTCCGCAAACCATTCCAGCAAAATCTACGCTCCAAAAGATAAATACCGCTCCTTTTCTTCTGTATGCTCCCATATATGTAAACAGCTGATTATAACCACATATGGGGTGTTACCGTACTCGGGAGAAATTACTTTACAAATGTTGGGGTGCTTTTTCTTCTCTATTCCTTGTAAAAATGAAAAATGTTGATCTAAAACGACATCTTGTTGGAAAAAAAAATATTTTTCATTTTCATGGCTTAATTCTAATTAATTCAGCAGAAAACCTTTGGGATCAAAATTTTCACTATACCCCTAGATGATTCCTCAGGGGGTGCAGTTTCCCAAATGGAGTCACTTTTGGGGTGTTTCCACTATACTAGTACTACAGGGGCTCAGCAAATGTGACATGGCGCCCAGAAACCATTCCAAAATCCAAATGGTGCTAGTTCCATTCTGAGCCCTACCGTGTGTCCAAACAGATGTTTGTGACCACATGTGGGGTATTGTTTTACTCGGGAGAAGTTGCTTTACAAATTTTATGGTGCTTTTTCTCCTTTAGTCCTTGTGGAAATGAAAAAAAAAATACCTAAACCTACATTTTCTTTGAAAAAATTAACATTTTCATTTTTACGCCCTATTTCCAATAAGTTCTGTAAAACACCTGTGGTGTCAAACTGCTCACTGTACCCCTAGATAATTTCCTCATGGGGTGTAGTTTCCAAAATGGGGTCACTTGTTGGGGGTTTCCACTGTTTTGTCCCCTCAGGGGCTTTGCAAATGCGACATGGCCTCCGCCAACCATTCCTGCTAAATTTGAGTTCCAAAAGCCAAATGGCGCTCTTTCCCTTCTCAGCCTCGCCGTGTGTCCAAACAGCCGTTTATTACCACATGTGGGGTACTGTTTTACTCGGGAGAAATTTCTTTACAAATTTTACGGTGCTTTTTCTCCTTTAGTCCTTGTGGAAATGAAAAAAAATTAGCTAAACCTAAATTTTATTTGAAAAAATGTAGATTTTCATTTTCACAGCCTACTTCCAAAAATTTCTGCAAGAAATCTGTGGGGTCAAAATGCTCACTATACCCCTAGATAATTTCCTCAAGGGGTATAGTTTACAAAATGGGGTCACTTGTTGGGGGTTTCCACTGTTTTGTCCCCTCAGGGGCTTCGTAAATGTGACATGGCCTCCGCAAACCATTCCTGCTAAATTTGAGCTCCAAGAGCCAAATGGCACTCTTTCCATTCTAAGCCCTGCCGTGTGTCCAAACAACCGTTTATGACCACATGTGGGGTATTGTTTTACTCGGGAGAAATTGCTCTACAAATGTTGTGGTGCTTTTTCTACTTTAGTTCTTTTGGAAATGAAAAAAAATTAGCTAAACCTACATTTAATTTGAAAAAATGTAGATTTTCATTTTCATGGCCTAGTTCCAAAAATTTTTGCAAAAAAACTGGCCGGTCAAAACTCTTCCTACACCCCTAAATAAATTCCTTGAGGGGTGTAGTTTCCCAAATGGGATCACTTTTGGGGGGTTTCCACTGTTTTAGTTCCACAAGACCTGTTCAAAGCTGATATGGTGCCTAAAATATATTCTAATAAAAAGGAGGCCCAAAATCCACCAGGTGCTCCTTTGCTTCTGAGGCCGGTGCTTCAGTCCAATAGCACGCTACGGCCATATGTGGGATATTTCCTAAAACTGCAGAACCTGGGCAATAAATATTGAGTGGCATTTCTTGGGTAAAACCTTCTGTGGTACAAAAAAAATGGATTCAAAATGAATTTCTGGAAAAAAATAATGAACTTTGTAAATTTCACCTCTACTTTGCCTTAATTCCTGCGCAATGTCTAAAGGGTTAAGAAACTTTCTAAATGCTGTTTTGAATACTTTGAGGGGTGCAGTTTTTAAAATGGGGTGACTTATTGGGTGTTTCTAATATCTAAGGACCTCAAAGCCACTTCACAACTGAACTGGCCCCTGTAAAAATAGCATTTTTAAATTTTCTTGAAAATGTGAGAAATTGCTGCTAAAGTTCTAAGCCTTGTAACGTCCTAGAAAAATAAAATGATGTTCAAAAAACGATGCCAATCTAAAGTAGACATATGGGGGATGTTAGTTAGCAACATTTTTGTGTGTTATAACTGCCTGTCTTACAAGCAGATAAATTTTGGTGTTTTTCACAATTAAATACTGAATGTATCGGGCAAATTTTGCCAGTAACATAAAGTCCAATGTGTCACGAGAAAACAATCTCAGAATCGCTTGGATAGGTAAAAGCATTCTGGAGTTACTACCACATAAAGTGAAACATGTCAGATTTGAAAAATGAGGCTCTGTCAGGAAGGTCAAAACTGGCCAAAGAGGGAAGGAGTTAATGTATGCTTGTTTGTGGTCAAACTTTATGCAGACGCGAAAATGTTTTGTTGAAATGAGCCACTGTGAATGTGCAAGCGCTGCGGCCATTTCAATGATTATTGGTTCATTATGGTGCTTTGAAAACACAATTGTATGTCTGTTATATAGTATACACAGCTCCAAGTGTGTCAGAGGGTAAACAGGATACCTTGCACAATGGCCACGGCCCCTTCAGCTGATCTGGGTGGGTGCATCTAGTTTGACCGCCAACGAGCATACATATGGCCTGTTGTAATATCCACGGTCGTAGACCGCAGACTCCTATCATCCTGCAGACGTCTTCCTCCCCAGAGATGCCAGCACTTGTGACCGTCCTATGCTGCAGTGACCACTAGGGTGCGCTCTCAAGCTGATTCCTGGCCTTAATGAGCCAGAGCGCACACGTGTTTTAGATTGACTGATTGCTCCCATGATCACCCTGGACAATAAGTAGGGCCCTGCCCATTTTTTCATTGCCTGAGATTTGTTGTGTTACCCATGTTAGTCTTTGCAAATGGTCCCTTAGTGTTTTCCAGTTCCCAGTGTTCCCGTTCCTGCTACCTGTATCCTGTATCCCGTGCTACCTTGTTCCTGTGCCGTAGAGTGTTGGTCGTGTTGTGTCGTCTACTACGCCTGCTGTATTTCACCACACATGGTGTCTGCCTGCTGCCAATGTCCCATTCAAGCCTGCCATCGCTACTGTCTGTATTGCCACAGATACCCTTATTCGAACTATTGACTTTGCCTTGGTATCCTGTTTGGCCAGCTGCTATCCTGCTACGGCAGAGCTATATTAATTTAAAATCACTGAACAGGCCATACTTGCTCATGAGGTAGGTACTCACACCACCTCCCAACAGGATGCAGACATAACACAATGCTACATAGAGGGAGATCACACAGGTGCAAAATACTGATGACTCACAGGCATACTATTCATGAGGGGGGTGGCACCCACAATATTAGACAAGGTGGGCTACCCAGCACCTTCCAATTTACTGACATACCATTCTCCCCCAGCACTAGACCTGGCTGCTTCCTGAAAAGATATCCATGATACACGATAAACATCAATGATAAACATGAGGTATTAGTTAATATTTTGGCATAAATATCTACCACATGCTTATCAGGGGACTGCTCCCTCAGGGGTTAGGAAATAGTCTGCATACATTTCACGGATAGCCACTCCAGACGATCCAGGTCTTCTAGGTGTCGTGTGATCTAGCGGGAAATTGTTCGACATCTGGGTCCAAATAAGTATCGTGAATCCTGGTAAAATTGTGTAATATAACACATGTGTAATGTCCATGGTCGCTGACCACGAACTCCTTCCTTCCAGTCGACGCCCTTCCCTGCAGAGATGTCTGCACATACGGCCGTCCTGTTCCACAGTGACCACCAGGGTGCGCTCGCGAGCCCAGTCCAGGCTTAAGAAGCCAAAGCGCACGCAGGTGGGAGATTGAGCTGATTGCTCCCAGAGCACCTTGGGCTATAAGAAAGGCCCAGCCCCTTCCTCCCATCCCTGAGCGTTGTTGTTGTTGTTGTACCCAAAGTTTGTCTATGCAAATGGTCTCCTAGTGTCTTCCAGTTCTCAGTGTTTCCCGTACCTGTATCCTGTATCCCGAGTTATCCTGGTCAAGTGCCATACTGAGCTGTAGTCGTGCTGTGCTTCATACCACGCCTATCCTGCTACACCACGCCTGACGTCTGCCTGCTGCCTAGTCCCAGCCAAGTCTGCCTTGCTACTGTCCGAGCTGCCACAGGTACCCTATACGAACTATAGACTGTTACCTGCGCCCTGTTGGCCAGCTGCCTTACCGCCGAGGCGGTACGGTCCAGTGGGTCCACGAACCCAACGTGACAACACGCTTGTGTCAGCAGGGTCACATTGTCCGGATCCATTTGCATGGCAGACATCAGTACTCTCTATTTATGGGTTAAAATCCCAAAGGCGCACTCCACATACCGACGTGCCTGTGTCAGTCTCCTGTTATCCAAACCTCGACGAGGGATTGGACGCATGACGTGGGGAGATAGTGCAAAGCCTTCGTCAGCCACAATTACAAATGGGGCTGGTGGCCCAGATGATCCTGCTAGTGGTCTGGGTTCAGGGAGGGAGAGCTGATTTGACTGAAGCCGTTCACCCATTCTGGAAGCCCTGAAGATCCAAGAATCTGCGGTGCTCCCATAGGCCCCAATATCCACAATTATAAACCTTTAGTTGCTGTCAGCCAAGGCCAATAGCACTATGGAGAAAAACTGTTTATAATTATAGTATTGGGACCCTCAGTGAGGCGGCTTCTGCACACGAATGGGCTTTCCATCAAATTTGGGTGGATTCCAGATATGTAGCCATCCACAATTTTTATCCAGTCTTCTGCCGTTGGCTGTGGCATCACCGTCTCTCTGACTAGACGCCAGATTGCCTCGCACGCCACCCGGATAATACGAGAGATGTTGGTGTTTCCCAGCAGAAACTCATAGTGTGGAGAGGCAAAGCAGTTCCCTGTTGCCAGAAATCTAAATTTAAAAAAAAAAAAAAAACCCATGATGAGTATTTTCAAAAAGGTGTCAGTTACATTAATGCTAGCTGTATCAGGGTGACATGTCGGGTTTTCTGAAAGGGGAAATTTACGTTAATGCTAGCTGTATCAGTGTAACATGGCGGGTTTTTGGAAAGTGGGCATTTACGTTAATGCTAGCTGTATCAGAGTGACATGGCGGGTTTTTGCAAAGGGGGCATTTACATTAATGCTAGCTGTATCAGGTTAACAAGGCAGGATTTTGGAAAGGAGGCATTTACGTTAACTTAAGGTGACAATCAGTCGTTCTTCAGGACAAATGCAGCACCTCATATATGTGTCCTGGAGAGTGAGTCCAGGATGCACGGCCTCAAGCAGACAATCAGAGGTGCTGATTGACATACGGCAGAAATGTTGACATTTTTCGTGGTGCTGCCGCAGGTCACGGTAGTGGGTATGGAAATGCCCTACAGAAACCCTTTGGGAGACAATGGGATGAACCCAATACCTCCTACTCCTCCTCGGTTCTCCTTCAAGCATAGCAGATTAATGTCTAAAGCACCAAGAAAGAAGCGAGGCTAAAAGGACACGGTCAACTGCTTTGGAGCACATCTTTTCTGTCAAAAAGTCACAAGAAAACAAAGCAAGCCAAGCAGAGGAATCTCATGGGTGTTCCCTGTAACATGTGACAAGTTCAAGTTAATTTTAAACGGGTGAGATCGATACTGATATCGATCTCACACATTCGAGCAGGGATGCCCCCAGCCCTCAGCTACCTCTGGTAGCTGAGAGCAGGGAGATTTAACGGCTCCCTGCTCTGTTTATTTATTCCGATGCACCGCCATGAAAAGGCGTATGCATCAGAATAAAGCCCATTAGTGGCCGCCGTGAAAAGGCGTATTGGTGGTCACTAACGGGTTAACCCCTCAGATGCGGCACTAAATAGCAATCGCCGCATCTGAGTTTTTATGGAGAGAGGGAGGGAGCTCCCTCTCATCCCACTGACACCCGACGATAAGATCGCTGAGTGTCTGTGTCTCCGATGGCAGCCGGGGGCCTAATAAAGGCCCCCAGATCTGCCTGTAGTAGTTTTACACGGACAGGCATAATACACTGCAATACAGAAGTATTGCAGTGTATTATAAATGCGATCGGATAATTGCATAGTGAAGTCCTCTAGTGGGACTAGTAAAAAAGTGAAAAATAAATAAATAATATAAATAATAAAGTTAAAAAATGTGAAAAAAAAAAAATGAAAAACCCACTTTTCCCCCTTACAAACTAGAGTAATGCTGTTTTGCAGTGTATTATAAAAGCTATCGGCTGATTACATATTAAAGTCCTCTAGTGGGACTAGTAAAAAAGTAAAAAATAAATAATATAAATAATAGATGTTAAAAAATGTGAAAAAAAATGAAAAACCCACTTTTTTCCCTTACAAACTGCTTTACTATTAAAAAAACAAAATTAAGCTAAAAAGTTAAACATATTTGGTATCGCCGCGTCCGTAACGACCCCGACTATAAAGCTATTACATTGTTTAACCCGCACGGTGAACGCCGTAAAAAATAAAATAAAAAACAATGGAAAAATTGCTGTTTTCTGTGAATCCTGACTTAAATAAAATGTGATAAAAAGTGATCAAAAAGTCGCATCTACTCCAAAATGGTACCAATAAAAACTACAAGTTGTCACCGCAAAAAAAAGCCCTCATACAACTGCATCAGCAAAAAAAGAAAAAGCTTTGGCTCTACAAATATGGAGACACAAAAGCAAATATTTTTGAAAAAAAAGCGTTTTTACTGTGTAAAAGTAGTAAAACATACAAAATATATGCAAATTTGGTATAGTTGCAATCGTAACAACCCGCTGAATAAAGTTATTGTGTTATTTATACCACACGGTAAACGGCGTAGATTTAGGGCGCAAAAAAGGGTGGCAAAATGTCTGGTTTTTTTCTATTCCCCCCCCAAAAAAATGTTAATAAAAGTTAATCAATAAATAATATGTACCCCAAAATGGTGCTATTAAAAAATACAACTTGTCCCGCAAAAAAACAAGACCTTATACAGCTATGTCGACGCAAAAATAAAAAAGTTATAGTTCTTGGAATGCGACGATGGAAAAAACTTAAAAAATACCTTGGTCATTAAGGTTTAAAATAGGCTGGTCATTAAAGGAACAGTGTCATCACAATTTTTTTTTTCATATGTTAAAGATGTTAGTGCTTTATTAAAAACGTTTGGATTAATTTGTGTGTTTGTGTGTTACTTTTTCTTATTTTTACACTTTTTCTTCCCTATGGGGGCTGCCATTTTTTTTTCCATTTCTGTATGTGTCGATTAACGACACATACAGACATGGAATACGGCAGCCACAGTCCCATAGGGACTGTGAACGGGTCCCGTCCCATCCACTTCTGTGTACGCCGTCTGTGTGGGAACGGCGCATGCGCCTCTCCCACACAGTCCAATTTGAAATGCGCGCCGTCCGGCGCCATTTTCCTGTGGACCGGAAGTCGCGGCTGGACAGTAAGATTACTACTTCCGGTCGCGGCTTCCGGACTTGTGCACTTGGACCAGCGGCAGCAGACGGAGCGGACGGGCCGGAGGGAGCCGCGGCGGCAGGAGCAGGTAAGAGATTTCTATGTATGTTCGTGTTTGTGTGTGTTTACTACTGTATGTAAACCTACTACACTGTGTGTTAGCTCACAGTGTAGTAGGTTAGACCGTTCAATCCCCTCGTTTATCCCGGCACTAGCCAGGATAAAAGGAGGGGGGGATTCTCAGAGCTCACTAGAGCGAGTGCTTTTTTCCAAATTTTGCAGCAAAAAGCAATGTGGTTGCTTTACCACATGCAATGCTGCAATTTTGGGAATAGCTCCATCTAGTGACCAGCACTGGGAAATATTATAAATTAGAATCTAATTTATAATATTTCCTGACTTGTGAAAAAAATAAAAAAAATTTGAACAATGTTTAATCACCTACACACTAAATGTTTAACTAAAAAAAAAAAATACATGTTTTGCTGGCAACACATTCCCTTTAAGGGGTTAAAGCATACCCTACTTTTAAGGTGACTTTTCAGAATAAGCTGTATGTATGTACATGAAGAATAATACAGAATATGACTTGTATTTTGCATTGTTTAGTAATTTCCCTATCTGCAGAACCCATCGCTATTTCTCAGTCTTCTCTGAACTAGTGGGCAAAGCCTAATTGCTATCATGTATTCTATTCACTGCACACATAGAAGAGGAGAATTGTGCTCACCTATCTCTATTTATCACATATATAGAAGCTGCAGCAACATGGCGGAGATTATACAGTAGTAAGGAGCAGTGTAGCTGAGAATCCAGCAATGGGTTGAGATAAAACACTTACCAGCAGCCTGTGCCTCCTCTCTGCTCTTGCTACCCCTCTTCTCTCCATTATGGAGAGAAAAAGAAGGAGCAGTCTGAGGGGACACACAGACGCTGCCCATGGAAGTCAATGGAGAGTGAGGCACAGACACACTGACCATACAAGTCGTATGGTCACTGTGTCTCTGCCTCACTCTCCATAGACCTCTATGGGCAGCGTCTATGTGTCTCCTCACTCTGCTCCCCTAACCTGCTCCCCCTTTTTCTCCCCATAAACTTGTATGGGCCCCCACTTTCTTTAGTCTGTCTGCTCTGTAACCAGGCACAGATTTTTCTTGATAACCGGGTGGAACAGCAGATTACGGAAAGGGAGACACCAAGTGGCAGTAACTAAGTAAATTATAAAGTTAATATTATGTATATCAGGTATACTATTAGATTAGCATACATTAAAAAGTTAGTTTCCATTTAAAGGGACACTATCATTCGAAAGAAACATATCTTTAATACATATTTTTTATGAACAAAACTGTTTTTTTAATTGTTTGCCACAGTCCTGTTTTATGTTGTCTTGCATATCCATGTAAAAAATTTAAAGTAGGATATAGACTGCAGACACCGAGCATAGTGAGTGGGTAGAGTTTTCAGCTTGAAGCTGGTGATGTCGTTGCTTATCTCAAGTTCTACACTTAATTGACATTGAGTGTAATGCATCTTTATCCTGTGCTGTGAATAAACAGTGTGGGTATAGTTTAACTATGGACTCTCCCCAGGAAGCGAACAGAAAAAAACCCACGAAGCGTTAATGAACAAATTAACAATTAGGGGGAGATGTATTAAGACTGCAGCAGCCTTAGGGGGGCGGAGCTAGCGACGGACATGAATGGACATGTGCTGCTGAGCTCCGTGACTACCGACAGCTCATTCCTAGCATAAGATAGCGTGATTCCACTCATCATGGTCAAAATAGGAGGCAGTAAGCCCAGAGATGACCAGGATCCCCCCAGAGCTGCTGTGGCACAAGGCGACATGGAGAAGTTTGTGAAGAGGGGGCTCTTAGGTGCAGGAGGACATGAGGCCAAGATGGCGCCGACCTCATCCCGCTCTCGTGAGGAGGAGATAGCTGGAGCAGCTGACGACGGCAGTGATGCAGGCAGCACCTCGACTGACTTACCGATTACCAGGGAGTTCTTCACTAAGGTACTTAATAAGGCTTTGGAGCCTATAGTTAAAGATTTGGTGGACATTAAACAAGATGTGAGGCATGTGGGGCAGCGTGTGGAGAAGCTGGAATCGACACATGCGGCCATGTTGGATTTTAACACTGCAGTCACGCATTGTTTCTCCTCATGCCAGAACCACTTTAACTCGGTTTTCCGGGCCCTGGAAGATCAGGAGAATAGAAACCGCAGGACCAACCTGCGCTTCAGAGGTGTGCCTGAGTCCATCCCTGCTGAAGCTCTGATGGACACAATTAAAGGTCTCTGTCGCTCGCTTATTGGCCCTAATACGCCTGCAGACCTTGTTCTAGAGAGGGCTCATAGAGCTCTGCGCCCTAAACCCACAGCCTGTGATCCACCACGGGATGTAATTTGCCGGTTTTTGAACTACACGAATAAGGACGCTGTGCTGACTAAGGCAAGGAATTCGGCCACTCACTTTGCAAGGTTCTGCTATCTCGATTTATCAGAATCTGGCGTCTAGTACCCTTCAAAAACGTCATCATCTGAAGCCGATTACTGACTACCTGAGGAATAAAAATATCTTGTATCACTGGACATTCCCGTTTGAATTATCCTTATTTCATGAGGGTCGTCGCTTGTTCGTTTCCTTCGTGACGGACTTGGATTCTGTATACGCTCACCTGGATATGGATCCTTTGGATATAGAAGACTGGGATCCAGTTCTGGATTTGACGTCCCTTCCTGCTACGGCCCATCTGACACCATGGGAAACTGTTCCAGCTCCTAAACGACAACGCAGTAGGAAAAAATTTGGACGCTTGGGCCCACGCAGATTAGTGGGAGAGAGAGAAGACCTGCCTTGAATTGCTGCGCTGTAACTACTGCTTTATATCCTTATATCCTTTTTTCCATGGTGTGGACTGCTATGGCCTAATGGAGTGATCGTGATATTATATGGTTAACTTACCAGATTCCCCCTCTTGGAAGGTTCTGTGTGAACCGCTATTGTTTTTGTTCTCCATTTTGGGGTATTGTCCCCCATCTCTGTTATTTATGTTTGTTTTCCCCTTCTCCGTCATGTTGTTGGTACTATATGTCCTGTCCGTGTACTCTGTCCTCTGCTCTTCAGCATTGTGGAGAAATTATATTTTGTCTCCCAGCTCACTTTCACATAATATCGGTGAGCGATATGTTATTTCAGCTCGCTGGGGGTTGCTTGGGGAGACGGGCCAGACCAAATGTAATTCATTTGCCTGTCGGACTCAGCTATGTGATACTGTTTCTTGCCGCTGTACTATATTATGGATACCCTGAAAGTTGTGTCATATAATGTGAAGGGCCTTAACTCCCCTTCAAAGCGTTTTCAAATTTTTTCCTTTATGAAAAAGGCAAAATGTGATGTTATGATGCTACAGGAGACACACTTTAAAAAAGATCATTATCCGAATCTCTCTTTCTCCCATTTCCCAGTATGGTTACATTGTGGGAGTAATAGCTCGGCATCCAGGGGGGTAAGCGTGGGTTTTAAAAAAGGAGTACCGTTTGTCTGTCTCTCTACCACTCAAGATCCAGAGGGCAGGTATATTATACTGAAGGGCAAGATAGGCACTCAAATTATCACCCTTGTAAATTTGTATGCTCCCAATGTTGGGAAGGTTCTATGGTTGAGTAAGGTTCTACTCTTGGTGGACTCAGTAGCAGAGGGTCTGATTATTATGGGTGGGGACATCAACCTGGTTATGGATCCTTTAGTGGACTCGTCTGCTAAGAAATCGGCTTTATCTTATAGAGCCTTGAGGAAAGTTAAGACATATCTGGAGGACCGTGACCTGGTTGATGTATGGCGGTGTTTTCACCCAACTGAGGTGGACTGCACCTTTTATTCTCCTATGTATGACTCCTACCAACGATTAGACCACTTTTTTCTGCATAAAACAAGCCTTCAATACTGTGTGAACACGGTTATAGGTTCCCGATTACAGTCAGACCATGCACCCGTTTTTCTGTCTGTGCAGTTGGCTAACATGCAAAGTAGATCGCCGAGGTGGAGACTTAATGATTCTATTTTAGGGCTACGGGACGTCAGGGATAATATTCGGGAAAAGTTGGAGGAATATTTTAGGCTCAATGCCATACTGGACACTTCTCCCCAAGTAGTTTGGGATGCCCATAAAGCCTTTGTTAGAGGGCAGTTGATAAGCATCTGTTCTCATAAGAAAAAGGAAAGAGATAGAGTCTCTGAGACTCTTCTGTCCCAGATTCAGAAATTGGAAGAGCTTCATAAAAAATCTCTGGCTAGCCGACACTTGACAGAACTTAATGACCTTAGAACCCAGCTTAAAAATTTACTTAACGCAACCTCTGCCAAATATTTTGAACGGTCCAAGAGGGTCAAACAACGGCAGGTTAATAATCATGTTCATATGTTGAAGGCACCGGATGGCAGTTTGACCTACTCGGCCCCTTGCATTGCTAATTTGTTTAGAGACTTCTATCACAATCTTTATAATCTGGAAAACTCGCTGCCATCGGAGTGTCTGGGAGAGAGACCTGGGCTCATATCCTCCTTTCTAGACTCTCTCTCTCTCCCAGTCATTTCCGAGGCGCAGGGGGTAGACTTGGCTAAACCATTTACTATGGCGCAATTGGAGCTAGCTGTTAAACAGTCTCCAGTAGGCAAGTGTCCGGGGCCAGATGGCCTATCTATAGACTACTATAGGACCTTTGGAGAGGTACTCCTCCCCCATTTATTATGTTTTGCGAATCTCACTACTGAAGGTGTGCCTTTATCTGAGGATATGTCAAGGGCATATATTTCCCTTATTCCTAAAGAGGGGAAGGACCATACGATTTGCGCCAACTTCAGACCCATTTCGCTTCTGAACACGGACCTGAAGTTTATAGCAAAGATGTTGGTGTCTCGTTTAAAACTGATTCTCCCAGACATTATATCGCCGGACCAGGTCGGGTTTGTGATGCAAAGAGAAGGAAAGGACAACTCTACTAGGGTGTTGCACATACTACATTATTCACATCATTCACAACAAAACAAGGTTCCGACAGTCCTTCTTAGCACAGATGCTGAGAAGGCCTTTGATAGGGTGAGTTGGAACTATATGAGACATACTATGTTATACTTCCACCTCCCTGCCCCATTCATTAACGCTGTTTTTTCAATGCACGCGTCCCCTTTGACGGTTATAGCCGTGAATGGTGCCTTGTCCTCCCCCTTTGCAATTAGTAACAGTACACGGCAGGGGAGCCCTCATTCCCCCGTGCTATTTGTCATGGTTATGGAGACTCTGATGCAGTCTATACGATTACATCCAGATATCGTGGGTATGTGTCTGGGGGGGTGAAACATAAATTAGCAGCCTATGCCGACGACCTGCTTCTGTTTGTCACGAACCCTATCACTGCACTCCCAAAAGTGAAAGAAGTACTGGAATCTTTTGGCTATATCTTAAATTTTTTGATTAACGCGCGTAAATCTAAGGCACTTAGTATAGCGCTACCGTCGGAGTGCAGAGCAAGGCTGATGGCCAATTTGGCCTTTGATTGGTCGTCATCGCATATAACCTATCTGGGGATTAAGATGTGTGCGAACTGTGATGAGTTGTTCTCCTTAAACTTTTCGCCGCTATTGGCTTCGTTTCCCGACTTGTTACAACGTTTAGATCTGCCTTATTTGTCGTGGTTCGGTCGGAAGAACATTGTTATGTCTTATGTCCTGCCTAAGCTTACTTATTTGATGCAGACATTGCCGGTAGCTATTCCAAGGTTACACTTTCTACGTATAATTAGAATATTTGCAAAGTTTATTTGGAAGGGGAAACGGGCTCGTATTGCGAGGTCTATTTTGACTAGGCAGAAAATATCAGGAGGTATTGGCTTTCCTGATCCAGAACAATATTATAAGGCGATACATTTAGCTAGGGTGCATGATTGGATGCGGGCCCCTGGACATAAGCTGTGGGTGGCTTTTGAAAATGCCCTATCCCCAACACCGCTCCGTACTCTCATCCTATTGGACCCCTCCCTTACTTCTGGTAGTCCCTCGAACCCTTTCAGTGGGCATCCCTTTCAGTTTGGAAGGGGTTTTTGGTTAGCTTGGGAGCGCAACTGCTGCCATCTCCCCTGATAGAGATAAGGGATATTATTGGCGCGACCCCTAAGGCGGTGCGGGATAGTGCTCCATTGAATGTCAGTTGCTCTCAGACCCCGTTGACACAATAATTGGATGGCAATGGTTGTTTGGTCTCCCACTCTGCTCTTATGTCGGAGTTATCTATTACCAAAAGTCATTTTTTGCTCCTCGCTTATGTGAAATCTATTACTTTGTCGTGTTGCAGGTCTGCTTCGTTTCATAGAGGCAAATTGGTTTCAAACTCTGTTTTCGCAAAGTCGCACGCCAGTTAAGATTATCTCTCGGATTTATAAAAGGATGTCTGTCCCTCTTCCAGCTAGACCTCCGTATTTTATTGGGTTGTGGGAAAGAGATCTGGGAAGGAAATTCACTGATGTTGAAAAGTATCTAGATGCATTAAGATACAGGAGAATAGTTACAAAATATTATCCCGTTGGTATAGGACGCCAGATAAGACTAGTTTGTTTGGCTCGTCTCACCCGGATACCTGTTGGCGCTGCAAGACGGACAGAGGTACTTTTTATCATGTTTGGTGGGAGTGTGGATTGGTGCTAGCATGGTGGGAAAAGATCTTTTCATTATGTAACTCCATATGCAACTGTTCAATCCCGGTGTCGCCGGAAATTGCGCTACTCTCTACGGCGGCCTCCTCGGTCCCGGTTGTCCCTTCTGCTTTATTTAAACTACTTATAGTGGCGGCCCATCTGTTAATTCCCCTCCATAGATCACTGGATTGCGAGGGTGGATCAGATATATTGATTTGAGGAGCTGTCTCATTGGGACTCTCACTCTAGGGACAAATTTCTTAAGGTATGACATCCCTGGAGGGTTTACCGCAAATTTGTGTGATTTGACTACAATGTAATTTGAGATGTTACACAGTACCTCACTTTGTGGACAGTATTGTTTGATTCTGATGTACCAATGTCTTCCCTTTCCTTTGTTACCCCTTTATTATTTTTTCCCCTATTTTTCTGTTATGTGTGTATAACATGATATGAGATGTAATATGATGTATACCTACTTGTTCAGACATATGTCTTTTTGTTGGAAAATCCAATAAAAAAATAAAAATAAAAAAAAGACTGCAGCAGCCTTAATTTAAATTAAACTGGAGCAAGATGCACAAAATTTTTTAAGAGACACACGGTTGTAGCTTCGTTGTCTTGCGCCACTGAATGTAATCTATGCCAGCTATTTGCTGGCATAGCTTTCCACTATAATTTATGGCAGTTTTGTAAATAATTTAAACAATAGTAAATAACAAAGAAGTAAATAATAGTAAAATCATCCAGACGCGGGTGGCCACGTCCTTTTGCTAAGCTCCCCCCATTTTAAAAAAAAGTGATGATAGCAGGGAAAAGGTCCCAAAAGGCTACATTTTTTGACTTTTGGGCCATTTGCAAGATTTTTACACCAGAGACCTGACGTATAAATGTTACTACATTTACTCTTAGTTCTTTCAAGTAAGCTTTTTTTTGGTGATGGTGTCCCTTTAAAAGACCAATACATTTTGGAAAATACCATTGGTATTAAGTATGTCTTATTCCATTTGATGATTAATAGGAATGAACTTATTATAATACAGAAAATGGATAGTGACTATAGCAAATATTTTCCCCTTTATGATGAAGGACGGATATATCCCTCCTATGCAGGAGCCAGTTCCCGCATTGGATATACTGCCACTCTCCCCACACGATCAACGGCAGGAGCACGGCTGTTATACACAGCCAGGCTCATTACCCAACTGCCGGAATCGAACCGCTCTCCGATTAAGTTTAACCCATTAGATGCCACTGTTAATAGTTACAGCGGCATGTAATGTGTTTGACAGAGGGAGGGAGCTCCCTTTGTCACCCCATCGGCACCCCTGCAAAGAAATTGTGGGGCGCCGTTGGGTTTCCATGGCAGCCCGGAGGCCTAACATTCTCTAGCAGCCAGAGGCAGGGCCTAATAGATTGCCTGTCAGTTTTACACTGACAGGCAATAATGCTTTGATATACTAAGTATACCAAAGCATTATATCTGCGATCAAAAGATCGCAAAGTGAAGACCCCTAATGGGCACAAAAAAAAAAAGTTTTTCCCCAAAAAGCTTGTTTTATTTAGTAAAAGTGTCAAAACAAATAACACATACACATACACCGTGTTCCAAATTATTATGCACATTGGATTTAAGTGTCATAAACATTTAATTATTCGTTTTTCAATTAAACTCATGGATGGTATTGTGTCTTAGGGATCTTTGGATCATTGTATTCAATCTCAGACACCTGTGATAATTAGTTTGCCAGGTGTGCCCAATCAAAGGAAAACTACTTAAAAAGGACATTCCACATTATTAAGCAGGCCACAGGTTTCAAGCAATATGGGAAAGAAAAAGGATCTCTCTGCTGCCGAAAAGCGTGAAATAGTGCAATACCTTGGACAAGGTTGAAAACATTGGATATTTCAAGAAAACGTAAGCGTGATCATTGTACTGTGAAAAGATTTGTGGCTGATTCAGAGCACAGACGGGTTCGTTCAGATAAAGGCATAATGAGGAAGGTTTCTGCCAGACAAATTAATAGGATTAGGAGAGCAGCTCCTAAAATGCCATTGCAAAGCAGCAAACAGGTATTTGAAGCCGCCTCTGGAGTCCCGCGAACCTCAAGGTATAGGATCCTCCAGAGGTTTGCAAGTGTGCAAAAAGCTATTATTCGGCCATCCCTAAACAATGCTCACAGGCAGAAACGGGCTCAGAAATACATGAAGACTAATTTTAAAACCGTGTTGTTTACTGATGAGTGCCGTGCAACCCTGGATGGTCCAGATGGATGGAGTAGTGGATGGTTGGTGAATGGCCACCATGTCCCAACAAGGCTGCGACGTCAGCCAGGAGGTGGCGGAGTCATGTTTTGGGCTGGAATCATGGGGAGAGAGCTGGTAGGCCCCTTTAGGGTCACTGACGGTGTGAAAAGGACCTCTGCAAAGTACGTAGAGTTTATGACTGACCACTTTCTTCCGTGGTACAAAAAGAAGAACCGTGCTTTCCGTAGCAAAATTAACTTCATGCATGACAATGCACCATCTCATGCTGCAAAGAATACCTCTGTGTCATTGGCTGCTATGGGCATAAAAGGAGAGAAACTCATGGTGTGTCCCCCATGTTCCCCTGACCTCAACCCTATTGAGAACCTTTGGAGCATCCCCAAGCAAAATATCTATGAGGATGGGAGGCAGTTCACATCAAAACAGAAGCTCTTGGAGGCTATTCTGACATCCTGCAAAGATATTCAAGCAGAAACTGTCCAAATAATGACAAATTCAATGGATGCAAGAATTGTGAAGGTGATATCAAAGAAGGGGTCCTATGTTAACATGTAACTTGGCCTGTTAAGTATTTTTTTATTGAAAGAGCTTTTGATTTCTGTAAATATGACCTCCTGATGCTGCAAATTCAACAAATTACCATTTTAGTTCTCTTTACAACCTTTAAAATGTTTTAATCTCTGTTGTGCATAATAATTTGAAACAGTGCATTTTGAGTTTTTTACTTCTAAAAAAAATCTGTTATTATTGGGAGATTTGTTCAATAAAATTTGCATTATACTCCAACGGTTGATGGCTTGAAGATTATACTGACTGTCATTTGCATCGACTATTTAGGAAAATCAGCGAAAAATAACATTTGCATAATAATTTGGAACGCGGTGTATATGGTATTTCCGCGATTGTATAGACTCAAACAATAAATTTAACACATTCATTAACTGGTTGCCGACACAGGACGAGAATGCGCATTAGAACAAGCATTCTCGTCCTGTGTGACAGCAGTCCCTGCGCGCGATCGAGAGCGGGGCAATGGCTGTAATACACAGCCACGGCCCTGCTCTGACAGCGGAGAGGAGAGAAACATCTTCTCTCTGCCGTTAACCCCTTGAATGCCGTGATCAAAGCTGATCGCGGCATTCAAGGAGAGGGGACTGCAGAAAATAACTGTGACACGATCAAAGCCCATAACTCATATGGCCAGACAGCCCAGGGTCCATTGAAGGACCCCAGGGCTGTCTGACCATATTTCCTGTTGTTAGGGCATACTGAGGTATGCCCTAACAACTGTCTGTCTGTGTACAATCAGTGCACAGGCCAATGTACTGGCATAAATATCTATGCCAGTACATTGCAGTTACTAAATAAAAATCAAAATGATAAATCCCTTTATGGGATTAAAAAAAAAAGTTAAATGAATGTAAAAAAAATAAATGTTTAATAAATAAATTAAAAGTAAAAAAAAATACACAGAAACACACATTTTTTATAATAAATAAACTTTTTAAAATATAAGTCCCAAAACATGAAATAATATAGACATATGTGGTATTGCCACGACCGTAACAACCTGTACAACAAATGTATAACATTATTTATGATGATCGGTGTATGGTGTAAAAAAAATAAATATTCAAACTGCTGCGGAACTGCTTTTTTCTGCATTTTAGCCAAAATAAAAATGTATAGAAATTAAATGATAATGTATTTGTACCAAAAAATGGTACTTACATAAAGTACAACTCGTCCCGCAAAAAACAAAGTCTCAAACAACTACGTCGTAGAAAAAATAAGAGTTATGAGCGTCGAGATGCAAAGAGGGCAATCTAAAAAAATTGCTCTGTCCTCAAGGCCAAAATTGGCCGTGTCCTTAAGGGGTTAATCCTCTGGATGAATGGCGTCGAAAAGAAAAGAAAAAAAAACAATGGCAAAATTTCTTTTTTTACTCCCATTCTCTCCATACAAAATAAAATAAAAATAATAAGTCCCATGTACCCCAAAATAGTAAGAATGAAAACGAAACCTTGCCCTGCACAAATCAAGCCCACATCGACGGAAAAATAAAAGTTACGGAACTTGGAATGTGACAATGCAAAAACAATTTTTTAACATTTTTAAAAGGGTTTTTATTGTGCAAACGTAGGAAAACATATAAAAGCTTTATATAATTGGTATCCTGGTAATCATGCCGACCCATAGAATAAAGGTAACATGTTATTTATGCTGCATAGTAAATGGCCTAAATTCTTGACGTGAAAAGCAATGCTGGAATAGCTGCTTATTTTCAATTCTCTCCTAAAATAAAGTTAATAAAAGTTAATAAATATATTATAAGCATCCAAAAAATGCTTATTTTCCTTGACATGATTGTTTTTAAAAGTATTCATTTGCTTTGTTTCCTTTTATAGTTGTAAACTTTGCAATAAAAATCTAAATTATGAAAAAAATCTATATATATTATAAGCATCCAAAAATGGTGCAATTCAAAAATAACAATTCATCCTGCAAAAAACAAGCCCTTATATGGCTAAGTCGACGGAATAAAAAAAAAGTTACAGCTTTTGGAATGCGCCCGTGAAGAAACAAGAAATAATCCTTGGTCACTGACTCGCAAAAAGGCCTTGTCATTAAGGGGTTAAATATGTTTTTTTATACTTGCTGATGAATTCAACTCTAGGACTTGCATCTCCAAAGTCAATGAATCCACCCTGCTTATTTTGTGTTCTATGACCTGGAGTGTAAGGGTATGTGCACACACTAATTACGTCCGTAATTGACGGACGTATTTCGGCCGCAAGTCCCGGACCGAACACACTGCAGGGAGCCGGGCTCCTAGCATCATACTTCTGTACGACGCTAGGAGTCCCTGCCTCGCTGCAGGACAACTGTCCCGTACTGTAATAATGTTTTCAGTATTGGACAGATGTCCTGCAGTGAGGCAGGGACTTCTAGCATCGTACATAAGTATGATGCTAGGAGCCCGGCTCCCTGCACTGTGTTCGGTCCGGGACTTGCGGCCGAAATACGTCCGTCACTTACGGACGTAATTAGTGTGTGTGCACATACCCTAAAACAGCTTTGCTTTATAAAGAAAAAAACATTGTCTAATAACATAAGACTCATTCAACATATAACCTTCACAGTAAGTAAATTGACTAATGTCAAACAACTAAACCTACAGTAAACACAATTCACATGTTTCATAACTAAAAGGATCAGCTGTACACGGTTAATATAAAAAGGTGAAAGTCCATGCAGACATATGCCAAGTATGTAATTTTAAGCCCCTGCGAATCTCCGCTCTAAGGCTAGATTCACACGGATGGTGCGCATCTCGGACATGAAAAATGTCAGTTTTTCATGTCCAAGGTGCATCCGTGCTCGGTGCTCGGTGCTGCGGGACGCAATATCACACATCCCCTATAGACTAGAGTCTATGGAGGGATGCGTGAAGCGTGAAAAAATAGGACATGTCCTATTTTCTCACAGACCCTTCACACGGTCCATTGAAACAACGGCCGTGTAAACGGCCACATTGAATTATATAGGTCCGTGTGACGGCCGTTGTTTCAACAGGTTTAACACCCTCGTGTGAGTAAGGCCTCAATGTACCGCCCTATGAGTCTGTGCTTAGCACCCAACACCATACATCTATGGTGAGGTAGGTGGGGCAAGGTGTTAACAGCTGGAGTAGGATAAAACTCATATCCAGACGTTAACCCCTTCCCATCACAGAAACTTTTGGATTAAATGACAGAGCCCCATTTTTATAATCTGACATGTGTCCCTTTATGTGGTAATAACTTTAGAATGCTTTCCCTAGTTAAGCGACTCTGAGATTGCTTTCTCGTGACAAATTGTAATTTATGTCACGGGTAAAATTTGGTGGATAAATTCATTGCTCATTTGCGAAAAACAACATTTTTAGAATTTTTTTAAAAAAAATAGCATTTTTCTAAATTTGAATGTATCTGCTTGTAAGACAGATATTAATACCACACAGAATAGGTACTAGTTCACATATCCCATATGTCTACTTTATGTTGGCATCATTTTTTGAACATCATTTTATTTTCTAGGACGTTACAAGGCTTAAAAGTTTAGCAGCAATTTTTCACATTTTCAAGAAAATTTCAAAAGCCTATTTTTATATGCTCCAGTTCTGAAGTAGCTTTGAGGGTCCTATATTTTGGGGAAACCACCATAAATCACCCCATTTAAAAAAAAAAAAACTGCACATCTCAAAGTATTCAAAACAGCATTTAGAAAGTTTCTTAATCCTTTAGGCGTTTCACAGGAATTGAAGAAATTGTGCAGAAATTCAAATTGAATCCATTTTTTCTGTAATACAGAAGGTTTTACCAGAGAAACGCAACTCAGTATTTATTGCCCATATTCTGCAGTTTTTATGTGGCCCCAGTGTGCTACTTGACTAAAACACAGGCATCAGGAGCAAAGGACCTAGTGGATATTGGGGCCTTCTTTTTATTAGATTATATTTTAGGCACCATGTCAGGTTAGAAGAGGTCTTGTGGTGCCTAAACCAAGGAAACACCTAAAAAAAATACCCCATTTTGGAAAACTACACCCTACAAGGAATTCATGCATGGGTGTAGTGAGCATTTTGACCCCCACAGGTGTTTTATAGATTTTATTAGAATTGGGCAGTGAAAATGAAATATTACCTAGCTTTAGCTCAAAATGTTTAATTTTCTCTTTAAATAAAGGAGAAAAAGTACCCCAACATTGTAAAGCAACTTCTCCAGAGTACTGAAATACCTGATATGTGGTAATAAACCACTGTATGAATACACAGCAGGGCTCAAAAAGGACGGAGTGCCATTTGGCTTTTGGAGCACTGATTTTGCTGTATTGGTTTCTCTGCACCCTGTCGATTATGCAAAGCCCCTAAGGTACCAGTACAGTAGAAACTCCCCAAAAAGTGACTCCATTTGGAAAACTACACCCATTGTGGAATTAATCTAGGGGTGTAGTGAGCATTTTGACCCCGCAGGTTTTTGCTGAATTTATTAGAATTGGGATGTGAAAATTAAAAAAATATAATTTTTTTCCAATAAGATGTAGTGCTAGCTCAAAATTGTACATTTTCACAAGGACTATAGTAAAAATCACCTCAACGTTTGTGAAGCATTTTCCCCCGAGTACAGCAATACACCATATGCGATCACAAACTGCTGTTTGGACACATGGCAAGACAAGGGAATTTGACTTTTTGAGCACATATTTTGCTAAATTGGTTTCTGGGCGCCATGTCCCATGTGGAGAGCTTCCTGAGGTACCAGTACAGTAGAAATTTCCCAATGTGACCCCATTTGAGACTTTACCCCTCAAGGAATTAAAGGAATTAAATTAGGGTTGTAGTGAATATTTTGACCCCACAAGTGTTTTATAAATTTTATTAAAATAAGGCCATGAACATTTAAATATACATTTTTTCTAATAATATGTAGTTTTAGCTCAACATTTTTACAAGGAATGCAGAAGAAAAGACACCCCAAAGATTGTCATGCAATTTCTCCTGAGTAAGGCAATACCCCATATGTGGTCGTAAACTGCTATTTGAACACACAGCAAGGCTCTAAAGGGAAGGCGTGCCATTTGGTTTTTGGAGTGGAGATTTTACAAGATTCGTTTTCTGGCACCATGTTGCAGTGGGCTGAGGTACCGGTACAGTAGAAACCCCCAAATAATTACTCGATTTTGAAAACCACATCCCTCAAGGAATTCATCTAGAAGTGTAGTGAGCATTTTGACCCCACAAGTGTTTTTCAAAAATTAGTACACAATAGATGTTGCAGATTGAAAATTGCCATTTTCACCAAATAAACCATTTCAGTGCCCAATGTGTTGTGCCCAGTTTTTTACACTGGAGACACACAACCCATAAACTGTTAAGGGGGTTCTCCAGAGTACAGTTATACCCCATATGTGATCATAAATTTCTGTTGGGGCACATTGCCAGGCTCAGAAGGACTGCCATTTTGCTTTTGGAGCGCAGATTTTGCTTGGTAGCAGTTTTGTTTGGGGTTTTAGTGGTATTTCAGCTTATAATGTTGGGGCATATGTGAGCTGGGCGAAGTACATAAGGGTATTTGTAAGCTAGCGGAGTACATTAGGGTATAATAGGATGATGTAATAATGGGGTAAATGAATAATAAAATTAATAATCCATGGATTGGTGTGGTATGCTTTGAACCAATCCTTTATGCACAGGCCGGGTTTTTAGGGTATTATACAAAATATCTGTTCTCCAGTATTGTCTAATCTTTAACTTCTTCATTAGCCCTATAAGAAGCACAAGGCCCTAAAGTTTCCTCATCTCCGCTGCATCTATGAGGTCGACCTGTGGGGTCTAGCAAATGATGATGTCGGGTTTTCAGTGAAAAACGACTGGACCTAAAAAATTAGTCTGGGCCGTTATTTAGCATCATTTTGCATCATTGTGTTTTGAGAGTCATAACATGTTATTTTTCCGTTGAGAGAGCTGTGTGAAGGCTTGTTTTTTGTTAAATGAGCTGTAAATTTTATTGGTTCCATTTTTGGGGTACATGCAATTTATTTATTTTTATCACTATTTATTCCATTTATTGGGAGATGAGGAAATAAAAAAACAGCAATTCTAGCACTGTTTTGTTTTTTCTTTTTTACAGTGTTCACCGTGCAGTATAAACAACATGTTAACTTCTTTCTGGGTCGATACGATTACAGCAATACCAAAATTATATCTTTTTTTTTACGTGCTACTACTTTCCAACAATAGAAATACCCTTTTCTAAAAAAAAAATCATGTTTTAGTGTTGCCATTTTCTGACAGCCATAACTTTTTTATTTTTCAGTTCATATCGCTGTGGGAGGGCTTGTTTTTTGCGTGACAAACTGTTGTTTCTATTTTTACCATACTTGCAACTTTTTGATCAATTTTTATTAATTTTTTTTTGAGACAACATGACCAAAAAAAGAAAGGCTGTTATTGTTTTTATGGTGTTCACTGTGTGGTGAAAATAATGTGATATTTTTATAGTTCAGGCTATTCTGATAACTATTATTAGAGATGAGCGAACCGGGACAACCGAACCCGGTTTCGGTCCGAACTTCCGGTAAAGTTCGGTTCGCAGCGAATCCGAACTTCACCGGGTTCGGCCGAACCCGTTTTGACCGAACCCGGTCAAAAACATTATACAAATCGGCAGCCACTTATCTCTATCAATCACTGATAGAGAAAAGAGGCTGCTGATTAAAAATAAAATAAAAAGCATTTCATACGTACCCGGTCGTTGTCTTGGTGACGAGTCCCTCTTCTTCCTCCAGTCCGACCTTTTCCGACGCGGCAGCCTGTGATTGGCTGCAGAGGCCTCTGCAGCCTGTGATTGGCTGCAGAGCCCGCGGCAGCCTGTGATTGGCTGCAGCGCTCACATGGGCTGCATCGTCATCAAGGAATGTCGGGCCGGATGTCGAGAGGGACGCGTCACCAAGGCAACGGCCAGGAGACCGGACTGGAGGAAACAGAAAGTTCTCGGTAAGTATGAACGTCTTTTTTTTTACAGGTACTGTGATCGGTAGTCACTGTCCAGGGTACTGAAACAGTTACTGCCGATCAGTTAACTCTTTCAACACCCTGGACAGTGACTATTTAGGGTATGTGCACACACACTAATTACGTCCGTAAATGACGGACGTATTTCGGCCGCAAGTACCGGACCGAACACAGTGCAGGGAGCCGGGCTCCTAGCATCATAGTTATGTACGATGCTAGGAGTCCCTGCCTCTCTGCAGGACAACTGTCCCGTACTGTAATCATGTTTTCAGTACGGGACAGTAGTTCCACGGAGAGGCAGGGACTCCTAGCATCGTACATAAATATGATGCTAGGAGCCCGGCTCCCTGCAGGGTGTTCGGTCCGGTACTTGCGGCCGAAATACGTCCGTCAATTACGGACGTAATTAGTGTGTGTGCACATACCCTTACTGACGTCGCCTAGCAACGCTGCCGTAATGACGGGTGCACACATGTAGCCACCCGTCATTACGGGGCCTCATGCACACGACCATTAAAACACCCGTTATCACGGGTTGTAATTACGACCCGAAATAGCGGGCCCATAGACTTCTGTTAGCCACGGGTACCTTCCCGTTTTCTCACGGGAAGGTGCCCGTGCCGTTAAAAAGATAGAACATGTTCTATTTTTTTATTTTACGGGCCGTGCTCGTAATTACGACTCGTAACTACGAGCACGGCCGGCCGGCCACGGGCAGCCGGCCGCTTTTGTGAACCGTGCTGTCATTATAATTATAGCAGCACGGCCCGTAAAATAGAAAAATAGAACATGTTCTATTTTTTTAACGGCACGGGCACCTTCCCGTGAGAATACGGAAAGGTACCCGTGGGTAACAGAAGTCTATGAGCCCGTTATTGCGGGTCGTAATTACGACCCGCAATAACAGGTGTTTTTACGGTCGTGTGCATGATGGGAGCACGGCTCGGAAAAACGAACGGCTGCCCGTGCTCATCTCCTGAAATACTCTGTGCTGCCTTAAACTCTGTGGACAGGTCAGGATCCTGTTTCTTTTAAATGCTGCTAGGGAACCCGCTCGATCCACTATATAAGGCTACGCTACAGTGCAGCATTTAAAAGAAACAGGATCCTGACCTGTCCACAGAGTTTAAGGCAGCACAGAGTATTTCAGGAGATGAGCGTGCAGATTCAGTGCTGTTGTGAACTCTGCTCTTACCATTACGTAGCTCTCAGTCTGTTATCTCTCCTCCACTCCTGTCCTCAAGAACACCTTCACATGATTGGCAAGTCACCACGTAATGGTAAGAGCAGAGTTCACAGCAGCACAGAGTATTTCAGGAGATGAGCGTGCGGATCTTGTGCGTGGTGGTGACTTGCCAATCATGTGAACGTGTTATAGAGGACAGGAGTGGAGGAGATGTAACAGACTGAGCTACGTAATGGTAAGAACAGAGTTCACAGCAGCACAGAGTATTTCAGGAGAGGAGCGTGCAGATTCAGTGCTGCTGTGAACTCTGCTCTTACCATTACGTAGCTCAGTCTGTTACCTCTCCTCCACTCCTGTCCTCAATAACACCTTCACATGATTGGCAAGTCACCACCCCGCACAAGATCCGCACGCTCATCTCCTGAAATACTCTGTGCTGCTGTGAACTCTGCTCTTACCATTACGTGGTGACTTGCCAATCATGTGAAGGTGTTCTGGAGGACAGGAGTGGAGGAGAGGTAACAGACTGAGAGCTACGTAATGGTAAGAGCAGAGTTCGCAGCAGCACTGAATCTGCACGCTCATCTCCTGAAATACTCTGTGCTGCCTTAAACTCTATGGACAGGTCAGGATCCTGTTTCTTTTAAATGCTGCACTGTAGCGCAGCCTTATATAGTGGATCGAGCGGGTTCCCCAGCAGCATTTAAAAGAAACCGTGTTTGTGTATGTGTGTGTTTGTGTATATATGTGTGTTTGGGTATGTGACTTTGTCTGTTTTTGTTTTTATATGTGTGTTTGTGTATATATGGGTGTGTTTGTGTATATGTGTTTTGTGTATATGTTTGTGTATATATGGGTGTATTTGTGTATATGTTTGTGTGTAGATGTTTGTGTGTGTTTTTGTATGTGTGTATATGGGTGTGTGTTTGTGTATATGTGTTTGTGTATATGTGTGTTTGGGTATGTGTGTTTTTGTTTGTATATGTGTTTGTGTATATGTGTTCGTGTATGTGTGTATAACTGTGTGTGTGCGTGTGTTTGGATATGTGTGTTTTTGTTTGTATATGTGTGAGTTCGTGTATATGTGTGTGTTTGTCTGTTTATGTGTGTGTGTATATCTTGTTGTGTTTGTGTATATATGTGTGTGTCTGTGTATGGTTGTTTGTTTGTGTGTGCGTGTATATATGTGTGTAGGTGAGTAGAAGTATTGGTATTGTTCACATTGATAACTGTTTTTTTTTATGTTGTTGCAGATTTTGATGTACCGATTGGACTACATCTTCGATTCGTTGGACTACTGCGTAGATCTGCGTTTTTTCAAATTTTAATAAAATGGTTAACGAGGGTTTTGTTGGGGATTTCTTATTTCAATAAAAAAGAATTGTCTTTGTGTTTTTTTTTTCAAACTTTATTAGTGCCTAGATAATGGCAGTTGGCTGATTGACAGCGTTCATTATTAAGGCGGTACTTAGTGTTAGCCGGTGCAGAGGCTAGCACTAACCACCCATTATTACCCCGGTACCCACCACCACCAGGGGTGCCGGGAAGAGCTTGGTACGATCCAGTACCCGACCATCTGTTGTGATGGTCGGGTACTGGGGCGGCCGTAGGCTGGTATTATGAGGCTGGGAAGGGCCCAAATCAGTGGACCTTCCCACCCTTGTAATGCTAGGCTGCTGCTGCTGTGTTGTATCGGGCTGGTTATAAAAATGGGGGGGGACCCCCACGTCGTTTTTTTTTTGGAATTTAACAAATTTAGCAATAGACGGGTCCCCCACATTTTTAATAACCAGCCATATACAAGGCCGCAGCAGTCTGGCATTACATGGGTGGGAAGGGCCACTGGTTTTATCCATTCCCAGGCTAATAACACTGTGTTGTATGTGGCTGGTTATGATAAATTGGGTGGAACCCCATGTCTTTTTAAAAAAAAAAATGTAAATAAATAAATAATTTAAAAAAATGACGTGGGGTCCCCCCCACTTTTATAACCAGCCAGATACAACACAGCAGCAGCAGCCTAGCATTACAAGGGTGGGAAGGTCCACTGTTTTTGGCCCTTCCCAGCCTCATAATACCAGCCTGCGGCCGCCCCAGGGCCCGACCATCACAACAGATGGTCGGGTACTGGATCGTACCTGGCTCTTCCCGGCACCCCTGGTGGTTTTGGGTACCGGGGTAATAATGGTGGTTAGTGTTAGCCTCTGCACCGGCTAACACTAAGCCTCGCATTAGTAATGGATGTTGTCACTCAGACAGCGGCCATTACTAAAGTGGTAATAATAAAATTTGAAAAGAAAAAGACAAAGATATAGATAAAATATTTTATTGAAATAAAGCACCCCCAACACAACCCTCATTAACCATTTTATTGTAGAAAAAAAAAACGTCATCTAAGTAGTCCTCGAAACCGACGTAGTCCAAACACCAAACCTGTAAAAAAAAATAATTATGAAATAAAACATGTCGTAGGCTTAGATTCAGTTTAATGTGTGATACTGACTGTTATACCATGTATAGAAGCCTGCCGTGAAGTTGACTTAGATACAGGGCGCCAGCAGACAGTATCATACATGGCCATACATACATATATACAAATATACATACATACATATATACAAACATACATACATATATACAAGCATGCACATATATACATGCAAATATACATACATGCAAACATACACACATATATACATGCAAACTATCATACATACATGCATACACACACACATGAAAACATACATACATACAAACAAACAAACATGCAAAGATACATATATACAAGCATGCACAAATATACATGCAAACATAAATACATGCAAACATAATTACATACATGCACATATATATAAACATACATGCAAACATACATGCAAAAATAAAAACATGCAAACATACATACATGCACATATATACATACATACATGACAACATACATACAAACATACATGACAACATACATACATACATGCAAACATACATACATACATGCAAACATACATACATGCAAACATAGATACACACATGCAAACATATATACATGCAAATATACATACAAACATGCACATGTATACATACATGCCAACATACATGCAAACATACATGCACATATATACATACATACATGACAACATACATACATGCAAATATACATACATACACACATGCACATATATACATACATGCACATATATACATACATGACAACATACATACATACATGACAACATACATACATATATATATATATATACACACATGCAAATATACATACAAACATGCATACATACATGCAAACATACATTCATGCAAACACACATACATGCAAACATACATACATACAAATATACATACACACATGCACATATATACATACATGACAACATACATACATACATGACAACATACATGCAAAAATACATACATGCAAACATACATACATACATGCAAATATATACATGCAAATATACATACAAACATGCACATATATACATACATGCCAACATACATGCACAGATATACATACATACATACATGACAACATACATACATGCCAACATACATACATGCCAACATACATACATACATACATACATACATACATACATACATGCCAACATACATACATGCCCCAAAAAAATAATAATACGTTCATACTTACTTTCCTCCTGTCCGGCCTCCAGCGATGACGTTTCATTCATGTCGCCGCTGCAGCCTGTGATTGGCTGCAGAGGCGGTCACGTGGGATGAAGCGTCATCCTGACGTGCGTGACCGCCACTACAGCCTGTGATTGGCTGCAGCGGCGAAAGGGATGAAACGTCATCGCTGGAGGCCGGACAGGAGGAAAGTAAGTACGAACGTATAATTTTTATTTTTTTATTACATTTATGGTATTTTCCGCGCGCCGAGCATGTACTGTGAAGGTTGCTGAAAGAGTTAGTGCAGCCCATTAACTCTATCAGCACCCTGGACAGTAGCATGCTCGGCGCACGTAAGTGACAGGTTCGGTCAGAACTAGTTCGGTCCGAACCGAACTTTTTTGTGAAATTCGGCGAACTAGCCGAACCGAACTTTTGATAAGTTCGCTCATCTCTAACTATTATGTATAGTTTTTTAAAGTTTGTTTTTTTTCTAATTATAAAGGACTTGATCAGGGAAACAGGGTGATTATTGTTTTTATTTGTTAAAACTTTTAATTTATTTATTTTTCTTAAAAAATGTGTTACTTTTTTTCACTTTTTTTTTATACACTTGCCTGGGGACTTGAAGATTTAATTTTCTGATCCCCTGTACAACACACTGCACTACTTATGCCCGCTCCATACTTCCCCTACCCGACTTTGGCGTATGCCCCTGGTGCATGTGACTGTGCATATTTATATTGTGAGCTGGCATCCCCCTTGGGTTGCTGTATTGGGCAGTCACACACACGGAAACGATAAACAGAAACAGCGGGTACTTTTTATTTGCACAAAACAAAGATATCCTTTTTGTACAGAGCTTGCGTCCACTGGGTAAAGCAACAAACAAAACAATATAACTGGTGGAAAAACAATCTTTAAAGTTCTCACCCTGTAGCAGCCACCACCTGAGTGTGCAAGTCCCCTTTGTTAGGTGTTTCGGTCATAGCAGTCTCCCTGGAGGAATAACAACCTCCTTCCTCCTCACTCTCTCTCTTCACACTGTCAGCTTCCCTTTTAATCAGGGCCAGCTGAGACTCAGTACATCTAGAAACCAAAACCTGGAGTGGAGGTATGGGAATGGCCATCCTACCCAGAATCTCTACAGCCATTCCTAAATCCCGGACCCTGAAATCCAGCCTAAAAAACTCCTGCTTGCCAACTAACCTTGCTGAGCAACGAACTTCCCAGATATTTACACCACTGAGATAAGAAATCTCAGTGGCACATACCTACACTCTACCAGTCTTCCTACTGACTGTTTACAATATATATACACCGCGTTCCAAATTATTATGCAAATGTTATTTTTCACGGATTTTCCTAAATAGTAGATGCAAATGACAGTCAGTATAAA
This sequence comes from Rhinoderma darwinii, assembly GCF_050947455.1. Classification (NCBI taxonomy): domain Eukaryota; kingdom Metazoa; phylum Chordata; class Amphibia; order Anura; family Rhinodermatidae; genus Rhinoderma; species Rhinoderma darwinii. The sequence goes on from NC_134692.1 coordinate 101,088,500, forward strand.
ATTCAAGCCATCAACCGTTGGAGTATTAAGAAAATTTTATTGAACAAATCGCCTAATGATAACAGATTTTTTTTTAGAAGTAAAAAACTCAAAATGCACTGTTTCAAATTATTATGCACAACAGAGATCAAAACATTTTAAAGGTTGTAAAGATAACTAAAATGGTAATTTGTTGAATTTGCAGCATCAGGAGGTCATATTTACAGAAATCAAAAGCCCTTTCAATCAATAAAAAGTTAGCAGGCCAAGTCACATTTTCACATAGGACCCCTTCTTTGATATCACCTTCACAATTCTTGCATCCATTGAATTTGTGAGTATTTCGACAGTTTCTGCTTGAATATCTTTGCAGGATGTCAGAATAGCCTCCCGGAGCTTCTGTTTTGATGTGAACTGCCTCCCATCCTCATAGATATTTTGCTTGAGGATGCTCCAAAGGTTCTCCATAGGGTTGAGGTCAGGGGAACATGGGGGCCACGCCATGAGTTTCTCTTCTTTTATGCCCATAGCAGCCAATGACACAGAGGTATTCTTTGCAGTATGAGATGGTGCATTGTGATGCATGAAGATAATTTTGCAACGGAAGGCACGGTTCTAATTTTTGTACCACGGAAGAAAGTGGTCAGTCATAAACTCTACGTACTTTGCAGAGGTCATTTTCACACCATCAGGGACCCTAAAGGGGCCTACCAACTCTCTCCCCATGATTCCAGCCCAAAACATGACTCCGCCACCTCCTTGCTGACGTCGCAGCCTTGTTGGGACATGGTGGCCATTCACCAACCATCCACTACTCCATCCATCTGGACCATCCAGGGATGCACGGCACTCATCAGCAAACAACACGGTTTAAAAATTAGTCTTCATGTATTTCTGAGCTCACTGCAACCGTTTCTGCTTGTGAGCATTGTGTAATGTCAGGATAGGGAGACAGACAGGTGAGCCCTAATCTACCCGCCACTCAGTCCCTGCCTACTTGCACAGCCCGTCCTAGGCGATGGCGTACAACTGGGCGACGGTCCCTACGCTCAATATGTGAACGACAGACAAACAAGACAAGGGAACACAAAAGCAAAGGAATGTGGGGCAGTTGCCAACGGCAACACCGTGAGCAACAGAGTATTGGACGAGCCGAGTCAAACCAGGAGTGTACGTGGTAACCAAAGCAGAGCAGGAGAATAGTCAGTCAAGCCATGGTCAATATGAAGAAGAGGTCAAATAGTAACAGCAGGAACAGCAGAGCCAGGAAACAGGAGAATCCCAGGCAAAGGACAAGCAGCAAATGAAGGTATAAGTGGATCAAGGGCGGGAGCTAGAACCATCTGGCCAGGCTGCGATAGGCTCTCCCACTCCTCAGCCTACCAGCCTGAGTGGTAGCAGATCGAGTCACTCTAGCAGACCTAGGAACAGATGCAGGTTGATTAACCATGGGCGTCGGCACAGAAGCTGTGTCAGGCAAATCCTCCACAGTACCCCCCCATTTATGAGGGGCCACTGGACCCTTCCTAGGTAGACCTGGCTTGTTGGGGAACCGAAGATGGAATTTCCTGAGCAATAACCCGGCGTGAACATCCCGGGTGGGTACCCAAGTCCTCTCCTCAGGCCCGTATCCTCTCCAATGTATCAGGTACTGGAGGGAGCCTTGGACCATCCTGCTGTCCACAATCTTGGCCACCTCGAATTCTACCCCTTCAGGGGTAAGAACAGGGACCGGAGGTTTCCTTGAGGTAGCCAAGGACAAGGGAGCAGCGTTTCAGGAGGGAGCCATGGCACATGTTGTGTATTTGAAAAGACGGGAGTAACACCAGCCGGAAGGAGACAGGGTTAATGACCTCAATGACCTTGTACGGCCCTATATACCGGGGAGCAAATTTTTTGGATGGAACTTTAAGGCGCAAATTTTTTGAAGACAGCCACACCCGATCCCCGAACACAAACAAGGGGTTAGCAGAACGTCTTCTATCTGCCTGAGTCTTTTGTATGCTCTGGGACGCCTCAAGGTTCTTCTGAACCTGGGCCCAGACTGTGCACAGTTCCAGATGAACGACATCTACCTCGGGATTGTTGGAACCACCAGGTGAAACGGAGGAGAACCGTGGATTAAATCCAAAATTACAGAAAAAGGGGGAGACCCCTGACGAGTTACTGACCCGGTTATTGAGGGAAAATTCGGCGAGGGGAATGAAGGAAACCCAATCATCTTGGCAGTCAGAGATAAAACACCTTAAATATTGTTCTAGAGACTGATTGGTCCTCTCAGTTTGGCCATTGGTTTCAGGATGGAAAGCCGAGGAGAAGGACAGATCACTCTCCAAATTCTTACAGAAAGCCCTCCAAAACAATGAAACAAACTGTACCCCTCTGTCAGAAACAATATTGACAGAAACCCCATGGAGACGCAGGATGTGTTTGACCAACAAGGTAGCTAACGTCTTGGCATTGGGTAGTTTCTTGAGGGGCACAAAGTGGCACATCTTACTGAAGCGGTCTACTACAACCCACACCACCGTCTTGCCTTGGGATGGAGGCAGATTGGTGATAAAATCCATGGAGATATGGGTCCAAGGTCTCTGGGGAATGGGCATAGAACATAGTAAGCCCGCTAGTCGGGACATGGGAGTCTTGGACCTAGCACAAATTTCACAAGCGGCGACGTAGGCCCTAACATCTTTAGGCAACCCAGGCCACCAATAGGTTCTAGAAATGAGGTGCTTGGTACCCAGGATGCCTGGATGGCCAGATAGTGCAGGGTCATGATTCTCTCTGAGTACCCTTAGCTGGAATAGCAGGGGAACAAACAGCTTGTTCTCAGGAAGGTTCTTGGGAGCTGAAGCTTGATCAGCCGCAATTTCAGAGATTAAGTCAGAATCAATAGAGGATATGATTATACCTGGGGGCAAAACACAAGCAGAATCCTCCGGAGGAGGAGGGCTGGCCATGAAGCTACGCGACAGAGCATCAGCTTTGATATTTTTAGACCCAGCCCCATAGGTGACCACAAAGTTGAATCTAGTAAAAATCAACGCCCATCGAGCTTGTCTCGGGTTTAACCTCCGGCATGATTCTAGAAAAAACAGATTCTTGTGGTCGGTAAGGATCGTTACCTGGTGCCTAGCCCCCTCCAGGTAGTGGTGCCACTCTTCAAATGCCCATTTAATGGCTAAGAGTTCGCGGTTGCCAACGTCGTAGTTATTTTCAGTGGGGGAGAACTTCCTGGAGAAGTAGGCACAGGGACGGAGATGGGTGAGAGACCTAGTACCCTGGGACAAGACAGCACCCACTTCCACCTCGGAGGCGTCAACCTCCACGATGAATGGCTCCATTTGGTTAGGCTGAATCTGCACTGGGACAGACATAAAGCACCTCTTAAGGACCTCTGGACCGCCTCCGGAGGCAAGTGGAGATCTGCACCTTTGCGAGTAAGGTCCGTAAGAGGCTTAGCAATGACCGAGAAGTTAGCAATAAATCTCCTATAATAATTAGCAAACCCCAGGAAGCACTGTCAAGCCTTCAGGGAGGCAGGTCGGACCCATTCAGCCACAGCCTGAACCTTGGCAGCGTCAATGCGGAATACGTTAGGAGTGAGGATTTGACCCAAAAATGGTATCTCCTGCACCCCAAAAACACACTCGGTTTTAGTAAAGAGTTTGTTTTCCCGAAGGGCCTGGAGCACCTTCCTGACATGCTCAATGTGGGAGGACCAGTCCTTGGAAAACACAAGTATATCATCAAGGTACACTGCAAGAAATACCCCCAGGTAGTCTCTTAAAATCGAATTTATGAAATTCTGGAAGACCGCTGGAGCATTACACAACCCAAAGGGCATGACGAGGTATTCAAAATGACCTTCGGGCGTGTTAAACGCAGTCTTCCACTCATCCCCTTCTCTGATTCGAATAATGTTTTAAGCCCCCCAAAGATCAAATTTAGAAAACGACTGGGCCCCCTGAACATGATTGAAGAGATCAGGAATCAGAGGAAGGGGATATTGGTTCCTTACAGTGACCTTATTTAAGTTTCGGTAATCGATGCACGGCCTAAGACCACCACCCTTCTTCCCTACGAAGAAGAAGCCAGCACCTACCGGAGAAGTAGAGGTACGAATGTAACCCTTGGCCAGGCTTTCCTGGATATATTCTCTCATGGCTTCATGTTCGGGACAAGAGAGATTAAATATCCTACCTTTAGGGAGCTTAGCTCCTGGTACCAAATCGATAACGCAATCGTACTCTCTATGAGGAGGTAACTCTTCGGAGGCTTTTTTAGAAAAAACATCAGCAAAATCCTGAATAAACTCAGGTAGAGTGTTCACATCCTCAGCGAGAGAAACCAAATTAATAGAATAACAGGACATCATGCATTCATTACCCCATTTAGTAAGATCCCCGGTATTCCAGTTAAACGTGGGATTATGCCTCTGCAACCAAGGAAGGCCTAAAACCAAATCGGACGATAATCCCTGCATCACCAACACCGAACACTGCTCCGAATGAAAAGAGCCCACAATGAGTTCAAAAACAGGGGTATGCTGCGTAAAATAACCATTAGCAAGTGGGGTGGAGTCGATACCCACTACCGGGACAGGTTTAGGCAAATCAATGAATGGCATGGCTAGAGACATAGCAAATTCCACAGTCATAATATTAGCAGAAGACCCTGAATCCACGAAGGCACTGCCGGTGGCAGACCTACCGTAAAAAGAGACCTGAAAGGGAAGCAAGATCTTATTAGGTTTCATGTATACGGGAAATACCTGTACGCCCAAGCGACCTCCCCGATAGTCACTTAGGCACGGAAGTTTTCCGGCTGCTTATTCTTACGTCTAGGACAGTCGTTCACTTGATGCTTGCCATCCCCACAGTAGAAGCAGAGACCATTCTTCCTGCGGAACTCTCTACGTTGTTGGGGAGACACGGAGGCCCCAAGTTGCATTGGTTCATCCGAGTTTTCCGTGGAAGAACGAAGCAACGGAGCCTCGGGGGCCATCATAGTGGAACCAGAGGAGAATGCACAAAAACGTTCAAGTCGCCGTTCCCTGTGACGTCGGTCAAGACGTACCGCTAAGACCATAACATGATCGACAGAGTCAGAAGAGGGATAACTAAATAACAGGTCTTTCAGAGCGTTCGACAGACCCAATCTAAACTGGCACCTCAAGGCAGCGTCATTCCACCGAGAAGCTACACACCACTTTCTAAAGTCTGAACAGTACTCCTTAACGGGTCTCTTACCCTGACGTAAGGTCACCAGCTGACTCTCGGCAAAGGCAGTCTTGTCAGTCTCGTCATAAATGAGTCCGAGAGCCGACAAAAAAAAGTCAACAGAAGAGAGTTCAGGGGCGTCAGGGGTCAAGGAGAAGGCCCATTCCTGGGGGCCGTCCTGGAGACAGAACATAATTATACCCACTCGCTGGCTCTCAGAACCTGAGGAGTGGGGCCTTAAACGGAAATAGAGCCTACAACTTTCCCGAAAGGAGAAAAAAGTCTTCCGGTCCCCTGAGAACCGGTCAGGCAACTTGAGGTGGGGATCAAGAGGTGGGGTGGAGGGCACTACCTGGGTAGCATCACGCAGGTTGCAACTCTGAGCTAGGTTTTGAACTGTAGAGAGAGACCCTGCATTTGCTGAGCCAGGGCCTCAAGGGGGTCCATAGTGTGTCAGGGACCGGGGTAGAAAAGGTATATGGGCCTGTGATTATGTAATGTCAGGATAGCTAGACAGACAGGTGATCCCTAATCTACCCGCCACTCAGTCCCTGCCTACTTGCACAGCCCGTCCTAGGCGACGGCGTACAATTGGGCGACGGTCCCTACGCTCAATATGTGCACAACAGACAAACAAGACAAGGGAACACAAAAGCAAAGGGATGTGGGGAAGTTGGCCACGGCAACACCGTGAGCAACAGAGTAGTAGACGAGCCGAGTCAAACCAGGAGTGTACGTGGTAACCAAAGCAGAGCAGGAGAATAGTCAGTCAAGCCAGAGTCAATATAAAGCAGAGGTCAAATAGTAACAGCAGGAACAGCAGAGCCAGGAAACAGGAGAATCACAGGCAAAGGACAAGCAGCAAATGAAGGTATAAGTGGACCAAGGGCGGGAGCTAGAACCATCTGGCCAGGCTGCGATAGGCTCTCCCACTCCTCAGCCTACCAGCCTGAGTGGTAGCAGATCAAGTCACTCTAGCAGACCTAGGAACAGATGCAGGCTGATTAACCACGTGCGTCGACACAGAAGCTGTGTCAGGCAAATCTTTCAAACATTGTTTAGGGGTGGCCGAATAATAGCTTTATGCACACTTGCAAACCTCTGGAGGATACTACACCTTGAGGTACGCGGGACTCCAGAGGCACCAGCGGCTTCAAATACCTGTTTGCTGCTTTGCAATGGCATTTTAGCAGCTGCTCTCCTAATCCTATTAATTTGTCTGGCAGAAACCTTCCTCATTATGCCTTTATCTGAACGAACCCGTCTGTTCTCTGAATGAGCCACAAATCTTTTCACAGTACGCTGATCAAGGTTAAGTTTTCTTGACATATCCAATGTTTTCATACCTTGTCTATTTCACGCTTTTCGGCAGCAGAGAGATCCTTTTTCTTTCCCATATTGCTTGAAACCTGTGGCCTGCTTAATAATGTGGAACGTCCTTCTTAAGTAGTTTTCCTTTGATTGGGCACATCTGGCAAACTAATTATCACAGGTGTCTGAGATTGATTACAATGATCCAAAGAGCCCTAAGGGTATGTTCACACGATGAGAGGCATTTACTTGTGAAAAGACAGACTGTTAACAGCTGCCTCGTTTCACACGTAAATGCTCCTCCTCGCATTTTGCGAGCCGTCTGAGACACTCGTAAATCTTGAGCTGTGCTTCATTGTGTTCAATGAAGAACAGCTCAAATTACGTGGCAAAGAAGTGCCCTGCACTTCTTTGCCGAGGCAGTCCATTTACGCGTCGTCGTTTGACAGCTGTCAAACGACGACGCGTAAATTACAGGTCGTCTGCACAATACGTCGGCAAACCCATTCAAATGAATGGGCAGATGTTTGCCGACGTATTGTAGCCCTATTTTCAGGCGTAAAACGAGGCATAATACGCCTCGTTTACGCCTGAAAATAGGTCGTGTGAACCCAGCCTTAGACACAATACCATACATGAGTTTAATTGAAAAACTAATAATTAAATGTTTATGACGCTTAAATCCAATGTGCATAATAACTTGGTATATACACACACAAACATATATATATATAAATATATATGTGTGTGTATATATATATATATATATATATATATATATATGTGTGTGTACGTGTATGCATATACTGATATACATATAGATATATCTATATATATATATCTATATATATCTATATATATATATATATATATATATATATATATATAGATATATATATCGCACACAAAAAATGGCGACAACACACTTCGAACACCAATGCCACCTAAACCACTAAATATAAATAAATATGCATTACAGCTAAATCTACTTACAATAGTGAGAATCTTAGCGCACATTTTGATCAAATTGTGTGTGCCCACCTGCCACGACATGGAGACATCTGAGGTGGTAACCTACACTGCACATACATCCAGAACTGGGACTAAGCCTACATATATCTGGAGATGGTAGGAAACAGCATTCACCCCTTCCCGCCTCAGACATTTTTCGGATTTTCACTTTTGTTTTTTCCTCCCCACCTTCCAAAAGCGATAATCTTTTATTTTTTCCATCAATATTGGCGTATGAGGGCTTGTTTTTTTGTGGGACAAGTTGTAGATTTTCACAGCACCATTTTTTGTACCATATAATGTAGTGGGAAATGAGAAAAAAAATATATGTGGGATGGAGTAGGAAAAAAACAGCGATTCCTCAACCTTTTGGGTGGTTTGGATTTTACGGCGTACACCGTATGGTAAAAACAGCATGTTAACATTATTCTGCTGGTCAATACAATTACAGTGATACTAAATTTATATAGTTTTCTTTATGTTTTACTACTTTTACAAGGAAAAAACTGATTGTTAAAAATAACATTTGAGTTTTGTCGCCACATTCTGAGAGCCATAACGTTTTTTATTTTTCTGTCGATTTAGGCGTGTGAGGGCTTATTTTTTTGCGGGGCAGGCCGCAGTTTATATTGGTACCATTTTGGGGTAAGTTAAATTTTTTTGATCACTTTTTATTTCATTTTTTGTGGGAGAAGAAGGGACCAAAAAAACAGCAATTCTGAGGTTTCTAATTTTTTATTTTTTACGGCGTTCACCGTGCGGACTAAATAATGATATATTGTAATAGTTCAGACTTTTACGGACGCGTCGATACAAGTTATGTTAGCGGTTTAATTTTTTTACATTGTGCTTGAGGGGAAATGGGAAAAGGTTTTTTTTTGAGCGTTTAATTTTTTAATTTTTTTCATTTGTTAAAAAAACTTTATTTTACTGTTTTTTAACTTTTTTTACTTGTCCCCCTAGGGGACTTTAACCAGCGATCGTTAGATCGCTTGCACAATATACTGCAATACTAATGTATTGCAGTATATCGCGATTCTGACGGTGTCCTATGAAGCCCTGCCGGATCGCTATTGAAAGCGGCATTTAAAGAGGCTCTGTCACCAGATTTTGCAACCCCTATCTGCTATTGCAGCAGATAGGCGCTGCAATGTAGATTACAGTAACGTTTTTATTTTTAAAAAACGAGCATTTTTGGCCAAGTTATGACCATTTTTGTATTTATGCAAATGAGGCTTGCAAAAGTACAACTGGGCGTGTTGAAAAGTAAAAGTACAACTGGGCGTGTATTATGTGCGTACATCGGGGCGTGTTTACTACTTTTACTAGCTGGGCGTTGTGTATAGAAGTATCATCCACTTCTCTTCAGAACGCCCAGCTTCTGGCAGTGCAGACACAGCCGTGTTCTCGAGAGATCACGCTGTGACGTCACTTCCCCAGGTCCTGCATCGTGTCAGACGAGCGAGGACACATCGGCACCAGAGGCTACAGATGATTCTGCAGCAGCATCGGCGTTTGCAGGTAAATCGATGTAGCTACTTACCTGCAAACGCTGATGCTGCTGCAGAATCAACTGTAGCCTCTGGTGCCGATGTGGCCGACACGATGCAGGACCTGTGAGTGGCGTCACAGATCTGCACTGCCAGAAGCTGGGCATTCTGAAGAGAAGTGGATGATACTTCTCATCAGAACGCCCAGCTAGTAAAAGTAGTAAACACGCCCCGATGTACGCACATAATACACGCCCAGTTGTACTTTTACTTTTCAACACGCCCAGTTGTACTTTTGCAAGCCTCATTTGCATAAATACAAAAATGGCCATAACTTGGCCAAAAATGCTCGTTTTTTAAAAATAAAAATGTTACTGTAATCTACATTGCAGCGCCTATCTGCTGCAATAGCAGATAGGGGTTGCAAAATCTGGTGACAGAGCCTCTTTAACAGGCCCGTGAGTCCGCTCCATATTCCTCCACCCGGCGTGCGCCGTATATATACGGCGGATGTCGGGAAGGGGTTAAACTAATTAAAATCACCCAGGGCAGAATGGTTCGTCCCCTAGGAGGACAAGTAAAAAACAGTAAAATTACTTTTTTCATAAATTTAAGAAAATACAAAATAAATTCAAAAGTTCAAAAAAACACAATTTTCCAATTTTCCCCTCAAGCACAATGTAAAAAAAAAAGATAAAAACTGAACATAACTGGTATTGATGCATTTATAAAAGTCTGAACTATTACAATATATAATTATTTAGTCCGCACGGTGAACGCCGTAAAAAATTAAACCGCAAGAATCTTAGTTTTTTGTCACTTTATCTCCCACAAAAAAATGGAATAAAACGTGATCAAAAAGTCTCATGTACCCCAAAATGGTACCAATATAAACTACATCTCACCCAGCAAAAAATAAGCCCTCGCACCGCTCAATCGACGGAAAAATTAAAAAGTTATGCCTGTCACAATGTAGCGACAAACCGCAAATTTTATTTTTAACTATCAGTTTTTTCCTTGTAAAAGTAGTAAAACAAAGAGAACTATATAATTTTGGTATCACTGTAATTATCTTAACTTGCAGAATGAAGTTAATCCACCATTTTTACTACACAGTGAACACCGTAAAAGCAAAACCAACCAAAGTATTGAGGAATCACTGCTTTTTTCCTATTTTACCACACAAATATTTGTATTCCAGTTTCCCACTACATTATATCGTACAATAATTGGTGCCGTGAAAATCTACAACTTGTCCCGCAAAAAAAAAAAAGAATACTGCAATATTGGTTGAAAAATAAAAAAGTTATGGCTTTTGGATTGTGGGGATAAAAAAACTAAAGTGAAAATCCGAAAAATGACTGCGGCAGGAAAGTGTGTGTGTGTGTGTGTGTGTGTGTGTCTATACACACACACACGCACACACAATGCTAAAATATAGCATCATGCTATATATTAGCATGATGCAGGAATCCAGTGATTGCAGCACTTGTCTGTCTTCACCCTTGCCTTGCAGAAGATGTCTGTATAGATACTATATGCTGGGGAGAGATTGCAGCAGGAGATTCTGTGACCTGATTAGCTGAGCTGATTTGCTCATGCAGGAGCTAAAAGCAAAGTATCCTGGGATATAAGGGCACAAGCTCTGGCTTCAATTCCCTTAGCTGATGTCACAATCAGGAAGTGCCCGCCCATTTCAATGTGCTGCAAGAGAAGATTTTACTTTTGGTATCTGACATGTATTATGGCTTGATCTCGGGCTAAGAAGTAGATATCGGCATAATATAGGTATTGTTAGAATTGTAGTGAAAGGATCTATTCAGCTGTGCAAAAAAAATATATATTTTTAGGCTATGTCATTGGAGGTACGCTTTAAATAAAGGTTTTTTTGTTTCAAAAAAAGAAAAAGTATTAAAAGTTCAAAAATCCCCTTTCCCATGTTTCCCCTAAAGTAATGTTAAAAACAATAAAAGTTAACATAACTGGTATCTCCGCGTCCATAAAAGTCTGAACTATCACAATATAACGTTGTTTAACCCACTCGGTGAACACCGTCATTTTTTTTTTATAAAAAACGCAAATTGCTGTTTTTTGGTCACCTTAGCTCTCCAAAAAAATGAAATAAAAAGTGATCAAAAATTTGCATATACCCCAAGATGGTATCGGTAAAAACTACAGCTCACCTCTCAAAAATTAATCCCTCACATTGCTAAACTGACAGAAAAAGAAAAACGTTATGGCTCTCAGAACATGGAGACACAAAATATTTTTTTTAGCAAATAGTTTTTTAGCTTTTTTTTTCAAAAGTGGTAAAACATAAAACAAAACATCTACATTTGGTATTGCTATAATCCTATCAACCTGTAGAATAAGGTGCACATGTAGTTGTTACCACCTGATGGACGCCGTAAAAACAAAACCCCTCAAAAAATAATCACTGTTTTCTTCCCATTTTACTGCAAAATATTTTTTTTTCAGCTTCACAGTGCATTAACCCCTTAGTGACCAGCCCATTTTAGGCCCTAATGACCAAGCTATTTTATTTGTTTTTCTATAGTCGCATTCAAAGAGCTATAACTTTTTTTCTTTTTTCGTCTACATAGCTGTATGAGGACTTGTTTTTTGCGGGATTAGTTGTACTTTTTAATAGCACCATCTTTGGGAACATATAATTTTTTTATTAACTTTTATTAACTTTTTTTGGGGGGATTATAAAAAAAAACTGAAATTCCGCCATTGTTCTATGCGTTTTGAAATTGACGCCGTTCACTGTGCGACGTAAATAACATGTTACTTTTATTCTATGGGTCGGTACGATTATGGCGATACCACATATGTAGAGGTTTTTTATGTTTTACGACTTTTGCACAATAAAAACACTTTTGAACTATTTTTCCATCAATGTAGTGATTTTTTGGGCTTGTTTTCTGCAGGACGAGACATAGTTTTGATTGGTACTGTTTTGGTGTGCGTGGCACTTATTGATTCATTTTTATTATGACTTTTTTGGAGGGCAATGGAAAAAAATTGCAATTTCGCCATTGTTTTTTGCGTTTTTTTTTACGGTGTTCACCTTGCGGTTTAAATTACATATTAACTTTATTAATGGAGTCATAACGGTCGCGGCGATACCATATATGTGTACTTTTATTTATTTTTTACACTTTTACTAAATAAAACCACTTTTTATGGAAAAAAATGGTTTTATTTATTTTTTTACTGTCATTTTTATTATTAATCTTTATTTCACTTTTATTATTTATTTCACTAGTCCCACTAGGGGACTTTACTGTGCGATCTTCAGATCGCTGCTATAATGCTCTGGTATACTTCGTATACCAGAGCATTATTGCCTGTCAGTGTAAATCTGACAGGCAATCTGTTAGGACGTGCCTCCGGCGCCTCCTAACAGGCATATGTCCAGGGCAGACCTGGGGGCTTTTAGCAAGCCCCCGGCTGCCATGTCACCCCATCGGAGACCCGCGATTGCATTTGCGGGCCGCCAATGGGTGACAGAGAGAGCGCACTCCCTCTGTAAACAAAGTTAAATGCCGCGGTCGCTATTGACGGCGGCATTTAACAGGTTAAACGCCTGCAATCTAAGTAAACTTCGATCGCGGGCACTGGAGCAGGAGCTCAGCTGTCATCAGACAGCTGAGCCCCGCCTCCAGCCAGCACGGAGACCCGTGCAGGACTTAGACTAGGCTCACGTGAAAAGGCGTCAGCCTAGCCTAAGGCCCCTTAGTGACTCACGTGAAAAGGCGTATTGGTGGTCACTAAGGGGTTAAGCAGTACAATAAATGGTGCCATGACAAACGACAACTTGTCCCGCAAAAAACAAGCCCTCATACGGCTATGTCGACAAAAAAGCAGAGGGTTATGGCTTTTGGAAGGCTGGGCGGAAAAAACAAAAATTAAAAAACTGAAATTGACCGTGTCTCCAAGGGGTTAAAGGACATGCCCTCACTTCATGAATAGTGGGGGTCTAATCTCTGAGACCTCCACCAATGCAGAGAATGAACGGGGCCACAACTCTTATTTAGTACTGCAGACTCTACACTGTTTTTCCTGCAGAGCGGTGCCATGGCCAATTGAACAGGGCCGGCTGCAGAACCCTGCATAGCCAAGTGGCCCAGGAGTGCTGATGTGCAGGGAAAACTCGAACTCCCATTGATAATAAAGTGATAGCATAGTCTAGGAATTCACCATCACTCTATAAAAAGGGAATAACCCTTTAGTGATAAAAACTTTTATACTTATGCTACTGAAGTACCCAAGTCTGCTAAACCATTCTTACAATGGATAAGTCATTTGCTGAATCCTTATGTTGACAATGAAAATTTTAAGATGATCACTTCTTAAGAACCACTTTTACAAACAGAGAAAGTCCAGTTTTCCAGCTTTCTTTTTGAAATCTTCTGCCTTAAAATCTTTTTTAGTTCTTCTATTTTCATTCTACATTGTAATGCACAAACCATCTCCTATATTCAAGATGTGGCCTCATAAGAGGATTATTTAAAAAAGAAAGCCCAGTCAATGATAAATATCCCTAATACTCTGCTGGAAACAAACAGCCATAAAAGATACCAGGGATGATTCAAAGGAGAATTCAAGACTGTCCAGTTTAAAATTACAAGTCAAGAATCATAGAAAAAAATTGAAGTTATAGCTGGCACAATACTAGCGTCAGAGGATGTTTTAAACAAAGTAAGCTGAATTTTGATTCATCGGGCAGGTAGCACATTCTCAATATTCCCTCTAAGCCTTTGTAGTTAGCAAGCGGGGCAGAAAGTTTGGGATTCATAGTGAGTGATTATGTGTGTTTGCAGCGTTCAAGTAATCCCAAATAAGTTGTGATTCGCCACACACAAATTGCTAAACTGAAAAGTCAGTAAGGAGTAAAGGCCCTTTTACACAGGCCAATAATTTGGGGGAACGGAGTGCACATTCATGATCATTAGCTAGTGTAAATGTGCCCAGTGATCTGCCAACAAAGGAGCAAATGCTTGTTTGTCAGCTGATCGCACCTTTCATGCGGCAGTAAAACCTCAACATTGTCAGTCGCATATCTTCCCATGTAAACAGGGGATATGCTGTCTACAATGAAGCAAACTTTGTGGGGATGAACGATCTTGTTCATTCCTATACAGTACAATGATGGTTCAATGTAAATAGAGCTAAAACTTCTATCAACGCGCTATATCTGCTCTTGTTATTGGAAAAAAATCTATGGATATAAAGTCACCCTAGAAGCAGGCAGCTGATTATTAGTTATTTACCATTGCTGTAAAGGATCTGCCAGGCACAACTTCTGTGTATACGCCCATAGGTAATCAGTCTGCACCTGAGTCTATGTCTCTGAGACTGACTCCATCTTCCACCACTCAGGATGGCAGGCTTAGGAGTGGGAGAGCCTATCGCAGCCTGGCCATACGGAGCTAGCTCTCGCCCTCTGTCTATTTATATCCTGCCTTTCCTGTTCCTACTTTGCTTGTGATTCTTCTCGTGTGGTTTCCTGGCCCAGCTACAGCTTCTGACTATTTGATCCTGCTCCATACTGACCCTGGATTACTGACTACTCTCCTGCTCTCCGTTTGGTACCTCGTACACTCCTGGTTTGACTCGGCTCGTTCACCCCTCTTGTTGCTCACGGTGTTGCCGTGGGCAACAGCCCCATTTCCCTTAGCTTTGTGTACCCTTGTCTGTTTGTCTCGTGCACTTACTGAGCGTAGGGACCGCCGCCCAGTTGTACCCCGTCGCCTAGGGCGGGTCGTTGCAAGTAGGCAGGGACAGAGTACCGGGTAGATTAGGGCTCACTTGTCCGTTTCCCTACCCCCAGTCATTACAATTGCTTATATAATGCTGAAACATCAGAACAAAATGTACACCAGAGTGAGAATTGTGATTATGTTTTGCAATTATACACTTTAATGTTATAAAAGTAACCAATAGTCAGTGTTTACTATATATAAGCTCGCAAAAAGTGTACGGGCTAAACGTGCAAATTACATTCAGTGTATCAAACACCTATCTAGCATAACCACTGCATTATATAGTACATACCATAACAGAGATAAGCAAATAAATGTCTCTTCACACTATCTAAGAATGAGGATTCATTTCCTTGTTGTGTAGGCATGTGATATAAGTGAGCATGAACATACCTTCTGTTTTAAGAAAGCCTTGGTGTATGCAAAATTTCTTGATAAAAGGGACAATTATTTTCTTTTTTTTATCCCTCCTTACCCTGCTAACTAAAGCAAATCTTTAAACATTTTACTCTATTGCATCTTGATTGATCTCTAACCTGAAGAAGCGTTTCTACCATCTTTACACCAATATTTTACCAATTGAAAGGATAAAGGAACAATTAAAAAAATGAGTAAATACTTTGCCATTGATAAATTGAAATATGTTCCAGTCATGCATCCATTCATAATTAATTCCTCATGATACAGTTTCTTTTTTCCACAACTTTGTGATTTTTATAGGTATTGCAGTAACCTTAATTTGTTAAACCTAATCGAAAAAAGTGTTCTGTTTGTTAAATGTCCAATAAATGAAGGCGGTTATGTTTTATCCTCTTTATCATTAAAATCTAAAGCTTGTCAGGAAGCCAATGTGTTAGCCTTGAAATTACTTGTATTATATGCTTTGTGTAATAGTTTCCGGAGTTCCAATGGTATTCTTTCTAAGATCAATTCCCTTGCCAGAATCTGAAATATTCATCTTTTCTACTAAGGAGAAAGACAGCCACAATGTATTTAGTTAATGATTTCCCATTGGAGTTGAACCTAGAAGCTGCTTATTATAAACCCGATGGATTATTTATTTCTCTATATGTCATTTACTGCTTCCTGCAAGTATTTATCAGTGCTTGCAGAAGCGCTACAATGGATGTTCTGAGAAAACTTGATTCAGTCTGATTTTCAATGTAGGAAAATTTAACAAATGATACATCCTACCGTTTGCTCATAAGATATCCATGAATACTATATGACAGATTTTTCACAATTTCTGACCCTGTTGATAAAGACTGCCATATGCATGTTTTTAAAATACATCTGGAACTAAGAATAACAATGTCAATTAAAGTCTGTTTTGTGGATTTATGCAACTTCTGTGACATATTCCACTTATAATTGTGACCTATGGTATAATCAAGCCTTTAAAAAAAAAAACAACTTAGATTATATGACACTAAACCATTATCATATTGTTATAATGCTGGGGTTTAGCATCCTAAACATGCCCAATGCATCAAAACTGTCCATTTTAGCATTTTGACTAAAAAGAAGTTATAATACAGCATGCGCTGAATGTAAATGACCAGAGAAGGGTCTTGAGATAAGTGCAGCGGCATCTAGCGCATCCGCAGAGAAGCGAGGTGTACTGGCCTTAGCTTCGTCTGAGCACTGTGCATGTGCAGGATGCCATTGAACTCCTCTCTGGACTCTTCTCTAGTAATTTACATTGGTAAGTTCAGCTGTAGAGGGCTTGCAGAGTATAATTTCAATATTTGCAGATGATTCTAAGCTCTGTAAAGTAATTAATACAGAGGAGGATAATATTACAGAGACATTTGGAAGGGCTGGAGATGTGGGCAAAAAAATTACAAATTACATTTAATGTGGATAAATGTAAGGTTATGGACTTGGTGGGGGGAAATTCTAATTATATATTAATTAGTTAAACACTGGGTAAAACGGATACTGAAAAATACTTCCTAATATTGGTGGATAGTATATTTAACTTTCGCAACCAGTACCAGACAGCTGCTGCCAAGACAAATAAAATTATGGGAGGCATGACAAGAACACAGTTTTTGCTTTATACAGATCACTAGTCAGACTACACATGTAATATTGTGTGCAATTTTTAACACATGTTTATAGGAAGGATATGGCTGAATTAGAATGGGGGAGAAAGAAGGACAACCAAGGTAATTAAGGTAATCAAACTTGTGGTTATTTAGTTTAGAAAAATGTTGGTTTAGGGGTGATCTAATTACAATG
Organism: Rhinoderma darwinii; assembly: GCF_050947455.1. NCBI lineage: Eukaryota > Metazoa > Chordata > Amphibia > Anura > Rhinodermatidae > Rhinoderma > Rhinoderma darwinii. The sequence continues at coordinate 101,105,528 of NC_134692.1, forward strand.
TACAAATCTAAGAATGGATAGTACAGAGTTTTTTCTAAAGATCTTTTTATACCTAGGTTATCATCATAGAATTATTTTTTTTCACTCTAGAAGCAGTGAAACTATGGAACTCTCTGCCACAGGATGTTGGGATAATTGATTCATTTAGCAAGCTCCAGAAGGGCACGGATAACTTTCTTGAAGAATATAATAGTACAAGTTAAAGGTATTAGATTCTAAGGATAACGATACGCTTATCCAGGGATTCTTTCTAATTGCCATATTTGAAGTCGGGGAGGAATATTTCCCCATAATGTGGTGAAATGAACACTGGCCTCATTGGGATTTTTATCTTCCTCTGGATTGGTATGATTATAGGTTCGACTTGATGGACTTGTGTCTTTTTTCAACCTTATCTACTATGTAACTATTTAACCCCTTCCCTCTTTGGCCACTTTTGACCTTCCTGACAGAGCCTCATTTTTCAAATCTGACATGTTTCACTTTATGTGGTAATAACTCCGGAATTCTTTTACCTATCCAAGCGATTCTGAGATTGTTTTCTCGTGACACATTGGACTTTATGTTACTGGCAAAATTTTCCCGATACATTCAGTATTTAATTGTGAAAAACACGAAAATTTAGCGAAATATTGCAAAAATTTGCATTTTTCTCAATTTAAATGTATCTGCTTGTAAGACAGGCAGTTATACCACACAAAAATGTTGCTAATTAACATCACCCATATGTCTACTTTAGTTTAGCATCGGACTGAAGCACCGGCCTCCGAAGCAAAAGTAGCACCTAGTGGATTTTGGGCCTCCTTTTTATTAGAATATATTTTAGGCACCATGTCAGCTTTGAAGAGGTCTTGTGGAACTAAAACAGTGGAAACCCCCAAAAGTGACCCCATTTGGGAAACTACACCCCTCAGGGAATTTATTTACGGGTGTAGCAAGCATTTTGACCCGCCAGTTTTTTTTGAAAATTTTTTGGAAATAGGCCATGAAAATGAAAATCTACATTTTTTCAAATAAAATGTAGGGTTAGCTAATTTGTTTTCATTTCCAAAAGAACTAAAGTAGAAAAAGCACCACAAAATTTGTAGAGCAATTTCTCCTAAATAAAATAATACCCCACATGTGGTAATAAACGGTTGTTTGGACACACGGCAGGGCTTAGAAGGGAAAGAGCACCATTTGGCTCTTGGAGCTCAAATTTAGCAGGAATGGTTTGCGGAGGCCATGTCACATTTGCAAAGCCCCTGAGGGGACAAAACAGTGGAAACCCCCAACAAGTGACCCCATTTTGGAAACTATACCCCTTGAGGAAATTATCTAGGGGTATAGTGAGCATTTTGACCCCACAGGTTTTTTGCAGAAATTTTTGGAAGTAGACTGTGAAAATGAAAATCTACATTTTTTCAAATAAAATGTAGGTTTAGCTAATTTTTTTTCTCTTTTCCACAAGGACTAAAGGAGAAAAAGCACCATAAAATTTGTAAAGAAATTTCTCCCGAGTAAAACAGTACCCCACATATGGTAATAACCGGCTGTTTGGACATACGGCGAGGCTGAGAAGGGAAAGAGCGCCATTTGGCTTTTGGAACTCAAATTTAGCAGGAATAGTTTGCGGTGGCCATGTCGCATTTGCAAAGCCCCTGAGGGGACAAAACAGTGGAAACCCCCAACAAGTGACCCCATTTTGGAAACTACACCCCATGAGGAAATTATCTAGGGGTACAGTGAGCAGTTTGACCCCATAGGTGTTTTACAGAACTTATTGGAAATAGGCCGTAAAAATGAAAATCTACATTTTTTCAAAGAAAATGTAGGTTTAGGTATTTTATTTTCATTTCCACAAGGACTCAAGGAGAAAAAGCAACATTTGTAAAGCAATTTCTCCCGAGTAAAACAATACCCCACATGTGGTCATAAACATCTGTTTGGACACACAGTATGGCTCAGAATGGAAGGAGCACCATTTGGATTTTGGAATGGTTTCTGGGTGCCATGTCACATTTGCTGAGCCCCTGCAGTACTAGTACAGTGGAAACACCCCAAAAGTGACTCCATTTGGGAAACTGCACCCCCTGAGGAATAATCTAGGGGTATAGTGAAAATTTTGATCCCAAAGGTTTTTTGCTGAATTAATTAGAATTAAGCCATGAAAATGAAAAATATTTTTTTTCCAACAAGATGTAGTTTTAGATCAACATTTTTCATTTTTACAAGGAATAAAGAAGAAAAAGCACCCCAACATTTGTAAAGAAATTTCTCCCGAGTACGGTAACACCCCATATGTGGTTATAATCAGCTGTTTACATAAATGGGAGCATTCAGAAGAAAAGGTATTTATCTTTTGGAGTGTAGATTTTGCTGGAATGGTTTGCGGACACCATGTTGCATTTGCAAAACCACTGATGTACCAAACAAAAGTGACCCCGTTTTAGAAACTACACCTCTAAAGGCATTTATCAAGGGGTGTAGTGAGAATTTAGACTCCACAGGTGTTTTTCAGAAATTAATACGCAGTGGATGATACAAAGTGAAAATTGCAATTTTTCCACTGATCTGCCTATTCACCGCACAATATGTTGTGCCCCTAGAGAATCTTACCCCATAAATTGTTAAGCGGGTTCTCGCGGGTATGGTAATGCCTTACTTGTGGCCATAAATTGCTGTTTGGGCACACTGTAGGGCTAAGAAGGGAAAGACCACCATTTTGAGCATGGATTTTGCTTGGTAATAGTTCTGTTTGGGGTTTTGCTGGTATTTCAGTTTATAATGTGGGGGCATATGTAATCTGTGCGGGGTACATCAGGGCATAATAAGAGGGTATAATAATGTGGTAAATAATACAATTATCCATAGGTGTGTGTTACGCTGTGAAGCGATCCGTTATGCACAGGCCGGTGTCCGACTGATAAACGGTTTTCTTTGTTATCCCTCTTGTGTAACGCTGTGCACCTTTTGGGGACTTTTTCTCCTTCGTAGTTTGGGAAATATTGCTGGGAAAGTTTTGCGCTGGTATAATACGGGCGCCCTCGCTTCCAGCGGATGCGCTATGTCCCTTCCCTTTTCTAGTTCCTAAATACTAGGGCCCTGAAACTGAAGGAATGTGCCCCTCCGGCCTGCGCATTGAGATGTTTTTTCATCACCGCATTACTAGTGCCATAACTGTTTTATTTTTCAGTTGATTGAGCGGTGTGCGGGCTTGTTTTTTGCGAGACGGGCTGTAGATTTTATTGGTACCATTTAGAACACATATGACTTTTTGATCACTTTTTATTTCATTTTTTGATAAAGGAAATTACCAAAAACAAGCAATTCTAGAACTTTTTATAGCATTTTTTGGAAAGATTCTGGCGTTGTTTTTCATGTTTTTTTTTACCGCGTTCACCGTGCGGGATAAATTATATAATAGTTTTGTAGTTTGGGTCGTTACGGACACGGCGATACCAATTATGTATAGTTTTTTTAATTTTTACTGTTTTTCCCATAATAAAAGACTTACTATGGGAAAAAAGTCAGTTTAGCTTTATTTTTATTTGAAATGTGTGTGTTTTTATTGTTTTACCACATTTTTATTATCTTTTTTTTTACTTTTCTGACTTGTCCCACTAGGGGACATGAGGGCCTGATGCCCCGATCGCTACTCTAATACACTAGTTATTCACTGACAGCAAGCCTATGAGGACGCGCCGTAGGCGGCTCCTCATCAGCTCCCGTACAAGGCAGATTTGGACGCCATTTTCTGGTGTCCGATTGCCACAGCAACCCAGCGATTGCGTCACTGGGTTGCCGGTCGGGTGAAAACCTATCAGACGCTGCGCAATATTGAGCGCAGCATCTGAGGTGTTAATCTGCCGGATCAGAGAATAGCTCCGGTCCTGGCAGTTACAGGAGGGTGCCAGCTATATAATACAGCTGTCACCCCACGGTGATGGTGCCGGCTCTGCTTCTGAGCCGGCACCATCACTGCGACGTAACTGTACTGCGCTTTGCGGGAACACCTTCCCGGCAGTGCCGTATATATACGGCGGATGTCGGGAAGGGGTTAAAGGGGTTTTCTGAGATTTAATGACTATGTGTTAATGCTTGTAATTTATTAATGTAAATACATTTGTAATATACTTACATTTTCCAAATTGGCCCCGTTTCCAGATGCATGCGCGTTACGAGCGGTACAAGAGAACAGCCTATGCACAAGTGACGTGTCGTATACCCAAAAGAGAATTGAAGATCAACACAGTGGCCAGAGAGTGACATCACCCGTCAAGTACCCCACGGCAGCATCTGTAAACGGGGCCAATTTGGAAAATATAAGTATATTACAAATGTATTTATATTAATAAATTACAAACATTAACACATTTTATCATTTTATCTCGGAAAACCCCTTTAACTATGACCAGAGTCAGAATGGCCCACTATTGTATAAGAGGATCCACTATGGCCCCCGCTCGCTGAAGTACTAAAATAATAATGGGCCCTAAAGATCTTGCAAAGGTCAACCCCGTTTAGAGCTGACTTTGGTGTCAACTACTGTACTCTCCACTGGGGTTTATTTCTTATGAGTAGATTCACAAATGCGTCATAAACTTTGCAATTATAGCAACAAAGTTTATGACGGCATTAAAAGTGGACACATGCTCTGCATAGATAATTAGTAGGCTCTCAGAATAATCTCCTCTGGTCAGCCTTTAACATGGATAAATTACTCCCCAGACGGTTTCTTTTTATGATATCTATTGTTTTAAACTTGGGTTGTTCAACTTTACATACACTAACTAGTAAAGAATAGACAGCACATCATTCACTAATAACACAACCTCCCACACTGGTCTGAGACAGATTCTAATATCATGATGCTAATCTGTCACAATGTATTTAGAGAAAGTGAGTGTAATGGCAGGGGGTAGGGAGACGGACAAGTGAGCCCTAATCTACCCGCCACTCTGTCCCTGCCTACTTGCAACGACCCGCCCTAGGCGACGGGGTACAACTGGGCGGCGGTCCTTGCGCTCAGTAAGTGCACGACAAACACGACAAACATACAAGGAACACAAGCAAGGAAAAGGGGCCGTTGCCCACGGCAACACCGTGAGCAACCAGAGTGGTGAACGAGCCGAGTCAAGCCAGGAGTGTGCGAGGTACAAAACGAAAAGCAGAAGAGTAGTCGGTAAGCCAGGGTCGGTATGGAGCAGGATCAAAAATAGCAGGAGCTGTAGCTGGGCCAGGAACCACAAGGAAAGAAACAAAAGCAATAACAAGCACCGAGGGACAGGAAGTGCAGGCTTAAATAGACCGAGGGCGGGAGCTAGCTGAGTCTGGCCAGGTTACGATAGGCTCTCCCACTCCTAAGCCTGCCAGCCTGAATGGTGGAAGCAGGAGTCAGTCTCAGGGATGTATTCTCAGGTGCTGACTGATTAGTTCTGGGAGTTAACCCCGCTGTGCCTGGCAGATCCTTTACAGTACCCCCCCTTTTATGAGGGGCCACCGGACCCTTTCTAAGTGGACCTGGCTTACTGGGGAAACGCAGGTGGAACCTCCTGACCAATACCCCAGCGTGAACATCCCGGGCGGGTACCCAAGTCCTCTCCTCGGGCCCGTATCCTCTCCAATGGACCAGGTACTGGAGGGAGCCTTGGACCATCTTGCTGTCCACAATCCTGGCCACCTCGAATTCCACCCCCTCCGGGGTGAGGATGGGAACAGGAGGTCTCCTCGAGGGAGCCAAGGACGGGGAGCAGCGTTTGAGGAGGGAGGCATGAAACACGTCGTGTATCCGAAAAGATGGGGGTAACTCCAGCCGGAAGGAGACAGGATTGAGGACCTCAATGACCTTATACGGCCCAATAAACCGGGGAGCAAACTTCTTGGACGGAACCTTGAGACGCAAGTTCCTAGACGACAACCACACCAGATCCCCGACCATAAACAGGGGGTTAGCAGAACGTTTTTTATCAGCCTGAGTTTTTTGTACGCTCTGGGACACCTCTAGGTTTTTCTGAACCTGGGCCCAGACTGTGCACAGTTCCCGATGAACGACCTCTACCTCAGGATTGTTGGAACTACCAGGTGAAACGGAGGAGAACCGTGGATTAAACCCGTAATTACAAAAAAAAGGAGAGACCCCTGACGAGTTACTGACCCGGTTATTAAGGGAAAATTCGGCGAGGGGAATGAAAGAGACCCAATCAAATTGACAGTCAGAGACAAAACACCTTAAGTATTGTTCTAGAGACTGATTAGTCCTCTCCGTTTGGCCATTGGTTTCAGGATGGAAGGCAGAGGAGAAGGACAGATCAATCCCCAACTTCATACAGAAGGCTCTCCAAAACAATGAAACAAATTGTACCCCTCTGTCCGAAACAATATTGACAGGGACCCCATGGAGACGCAGGATGTGTTTGACAAACAAGGTAGACAACGTTTTGGCGTTGGGTAGTTTCTTGAGGGGCACAAAGTGGCACATCTTACTGAAGCGGTCCACCACCACCCACACCACCGACTTGCCTTGGGATGGAGGCAAATCGGTGATAAAATCCATGGAGATATGTGTCCAAGGTCTCTGGGGAATGGGCAACGAACGCAGTAAGCCCGCTGGTCGGGACCTGGGAGTCTTGGACCTAGCACAAACCTCACAAGCGGCGACGTAGGCCTTAACGTCTTTAGGCAACCCAGGCCACCAATAATTTCTGGTAATGAGGTGTTTGGTTCCCAGGATGCCTGGATGGCCAGATAGTGCAGAGTCATGATTTTCCCTAAGTACCCTTAGCCGGAATTGCAGGGGAACAAACAGCTTGTTCTCAGGAAGGTTCCCGGGAGCTGCACCTTGATCAGCAGCAATTTCAGAGACTAAATCAGAATCGATCGAGGAAATGATTATACCTGGAGGCAAAATACAAGCAGGATCTTCCTCCGAAGGAGGGCTGGCAATGAAGCTACGCGACAGTGCATCAGCCTTAATATTTTTAGACCCAGCCCTATAGGTAACCAAAAAATTGAATCTGGTAAAAAATAACGCCCATCGAGCTTGTCTCGGGTTTAGCCTCCGGGCAGATTCTAGGAAAACCAGATTCTTGTGGTCGGTAAGGACCGTTACCTGGTGCCTAGCCCCCTCCAGGAAGTGGCGCCACTCTTCAAATGCCCATTTAATGGCAAAGAGTTCGCGGTTGCCAATATCATAGTTACTTTCAGTTGGCGAAAACTTCCTGGAGAAGTAGGCACAGGGGCGGAGATGGGTGAGGGACCTGGTACCCTGGGACAAGACAGCCCCCACTCCCACCTCAGATGCGTCAACTTCCACGATAAATGGCTCCATTTGGTTGGGCTGAACCAGCACCGGGGCCGAGACAAAGCACTTCTTAAGGACCTCAAAAGCCTGGACAGCCTCAGGAGGCCAGTGGAGGAGATCAGCACCTTTGCGAGTGAGGTCCGTAAGGGGCTTAGCGATGACCGAGAAGTTAGCAATAAATCTCCTGTAATAATTAGCAAACCCCAAAAAACACTGTAACGCCTTCAGGGAGGCAGGTTGGACCCATTCCGCCACAGCCTGAACCTTGGCGGGGTCCATGCGGAATTCATGAGGAGTGAGGATTTGACCCAAAAATGGAATCTCCTGTACCCCAAACACACATTTTTCGGTTTTGGCAAACAATTTATTTTCCCGAAGGACCTGGAGCACCTTCCTGACATGCTCCACGTGGGAGGACCAGTCCTTGGAAAACACCAGTATGTCATCAAGGTACACTACCAGAAAAATCCCCAGGTAATTTCTCAAAATCTCATTTATGAAATTCTGGAAGACCGCAGGGGCATTACACAACCCAAAGGGCATGACGAGGTATTCAAAATGGCCTTCGGGCGTGTTAAACGCAGTCTTCCACTCATCCCCCTCTTTGATGCGAATAAGGTTATACGCCCCCCGTAGATCCAATTTAGAAAACCATTGGGCCCCCTGAACCTGATTAAAGAGATCAGGAATCAAAGGAAGGGGATACTGGTTCCTTACCGTGACTGTAATGGCAGGAAGGAGGTGAAGGGAAAGTGAGCCCTAATCTACCCACCGCCCTGTCCCTGCCTACTTGCAACGACCCGCCCTAGGCGACGGGGTACAACTGGGCGGCGGTCCCTACGCTGTCTAAGTGCACGGGAGAACAAACAGGGAACACGCAAGGGAAGGGGCAGTAGCCCACGGAACGCCGCGAGGAAACGGAGCGGTGAATGAGTTGTCAGGACCAGGATGAAGTGGAGTATACCCAAGAGAGCACGGAGGAGGAAGCAAGCCGGAGGCAAAGCAAAGCGGGTTAAGCAGAACAGCAGCAAGGCAGAAGCACGGCAGAAGCAGGCTGGAGCAAGCAGCAGTGGGGCCAGGAATCCAAAAGAATTACAAGCACTGAGGAGGAGAACACAGCAGGTAATAAAGGACAGGGGGCGGAGCTAACTCCGACTGACCAGGCCGCGATAGGCTCTCCCACTCCTGAGCCTGCCACCCTGCTTGGTGGGAGATGGTGTCAGTCGAACAGGTCTGGCCTCAGGTGTGGATTGATTAATCCCAGGAGTATACCTAGATGTAGTACCTGGCAGATCCCTAACAGTACTCCCCCTTTTATGAGGGGCCACCGGACCCTTACTAAGAGGACCCGGTTTAGTAGGGAAGAGAAGGTGGAACCTCCTGATCAATACCCCAGCGTGAACATCACGGGCAGGTACCCAAGTCCTCTCCTCCGGCCCGTACCCTCTCCAATGGACCAGGTACTGGAGGGAGCCCTGGACCATCCTACTGTCCATAATCTTGGCCACCTCGAATTCCACCCCCTCAGGGGTGAGAACGGGAACAGGAGGTTTCCTCGAGGGGGACCAGGACGGGGAGCAGCGTTTAAGGAGGGAGGCATGGAAGACGTCATGTATGCGAAAGGATGGGGGCAGCTCCAGACGGAAGGATACAGGGTTGAGGACTTCAATGATCTTATAAGGCCCAATAAATCGGGGAGCAAACTTCCTGGACGGGACCTTAAGGCGCAAGTTCCTGGACGACAACCAGACCAAATCCCCGACGACAAACCGGGGGTTAGCAGAACGTCTACTATCCGCCTGAATCTTTTGTGCGCTTTGGGACGCCTCTAGGTTCTTCTGAACCTGGGCCCAGACAGTGCACAGTTCCCGATGAACATCCTCTACCTCAGGATTATTGGAACAACCAGGGGAAACGGAGGAGAACCTTGGGTTAAACCCGAAATTACAGAAAAACGGGGAGACCCCTGACGAGTTACTGACCCGGTTATTGAGGGAAAATTCAGCAAGCGGAAGGAATGAGACCCAATCGAATTGACAGTCAGAGATGAAACACCTTAAATATTGTTCCAGGGACTGGTTAGTCCTCTCCGTTTGGCCATTAGTTTCGGGATGGAAGGCGGAGGAGAAGGACAGATCAATCTCCAACTTTTTACAAAAGGCTCTCCAAAATAAGGAAACAAATTGAACCCCTCTGTCAGAAACGATATTGACTGGGGCCCCATGGAGACGCAGGATGTGTTTCACAAACAAAGAAGCTAACGTCTTGGCGTTAGGTAGCTTCTTAAGGGGCACCAAGTGGCACATCTTGCTGAAGCGGTCTACTACCACCCACACCACCGACTTGCCCTGAGATGGAGGCAAATCGGTGATAAAATCCATGGAGATATGGGTCCAAGGTCTCTGGGGAATGGGCAAGGAACGTAGTAGGCCCGCAGGTCGGGACCTAGGGGTTTTGGACCTAGCGCAAACCTCACAAGCGGCGACGTAAGCCCTAACGTCTTTAGGCAACCCAGGCCACCAATAGTTTCTGGTAATGAGGTGTTTGGTGCCCAAGATGCCAGGATGACCAGATAGAGCGGAGTCATGGTTTTCCCTGAGTACCCTTAGCCGGTATTGCAGGGGAACAAACAGTTTGTCCCCAGGGACGTTCCCGGGAGCTGCACCCTGATCAGCCGCGATATCAGAAGCTAAATCAGAATCCGTGGCAGAAACGATTATACCAGGGGGTAAAATACAAGCAGGATCCTTCTCGGAAGGAGGATTGGCCATGAAACTACGTGACAGGGCATCAGCCTTAATATTCTTGGACCCAGCCCTATAGGTAACCAAGAAATTAAATCTGGTAAAGAATAGTGCCCACCGAGCTTGTCTAGGATTAAGCCTCCGGGCCGATTCTAGGAAAACCAGATTCTTGTGATCCGTAAGGACCGTTACCTGGTGTCTGGCCCCCTCCAGGAAGTGCCGCCACTCTTCAAAAGCCCATTTAATGGCTAGAAGTTCGCGGTTGCCAATATCATAGTTACTCTCCGTTGGCGAAAACTTCCTAGAGAAGTAAGCACAGGGGCGGAGATGGGTGAGGGAGCTGGTACCCTGGGACAAGACGGCCCCCACTCCCACTTCGGATGTGTCAACCTCCACAATAAATGGCTCCTCTTGGTTGGGCTGAATCAGCACGGGGGCCGAGATAAAGCACTTCTTGAGGGTCTCAAAGGCCTGGACGGCCTCAGGGGGCCAATGGAGGACATCAGCACCCTTGCGAGTAAGGTCCGTAAGAGGCTTAGCGACGACCGAGAAGTTGGCAATAAATCTCCTGTAATAGTTGGCGAACCCTAAAAAACACTGTAACGCCTTAAGGGAGGCAGGTTGGACCCATTCCGCCACAGCCTGAACCTTGGCAGGGTCCATGCGGAATTCATGAGGAGTGAGGATTTGCCCTAAAAATGGTATCTCCTGTACCCCAAAGACACATTTTTCAGTCTTAGCAAACAGATTATTCTCCCGAAGGACCTGGAGCACCTTCCTGACATGCTCCACGTGGGAGGACCAGTCCTTGGAAAACACCAGTATGTCATCAAGGTACACAACAAGAAAATTACCCAGGTAATCTCTCAGGATTTCATTAATAAAATTCTGGAAGACAGCAGGGGCATTACACAACCCAAAGGGCATGACCAGGTATTCGAAATGACCCTCGGGTGTGTTGAACGCAGTTTTCCACTCATCCCCCTCTTTGATGCGGATAAGGTTATATGCCCCCCGTAGATCGAACTTAGAAAACCATTGGGCTCCCTGAACCTGATTAAAAAGATCCGGAATCAAAGGAAGTGGGTACTGGTTCCTTACGGTGACCTTATTCAGGTTACGATAATCAATGCACGGCCTAAGACCACCATCCTTCTTCCCCACAAAGAAGAAGCCAGCACCTACAGGAGAAGTCGAGGGGCGAATGAAACCCTTGGCCAGGCATTCTTGGATATACACCCTCATAGCTTCACGTTCAGGACATGAAAGATTAAATATCCTACCCTTAGGAAGCTTGGCACCAGGCACCAAATCGATGGCGCAATCGTAATCTCTATGGGGGGGCAACACCTCGGAGGCCTCCTTGGAAAACACATCGGCGAAGTCCTGAACAAACTCAGGAAGCGTGTTTACCTCCTCCCGGGGAGAAATAGAGTTAACAGAAAGACATGACATAAGACATTCACTACCCCATTTGGTGAGATCCCCAGTATTCCAATCAAACGTGGGATTATGCAACTGCAACCAGGGAAGACCTAATACCAGATCAGACGATAATCCCTGCATCACCAGTACAGAGCACTGCTCCAAATGCATGGAGCCAACCAGGAGTTCAAAAACAGGAGTATGCTGAGTAAAATAACCATTAGCAAGGGGAGTTGAGTCGATACCTACTACAGGGATAGGATAAGGTAAATCAATAAAAGGCATTTTTAGAGACATAGCAAATTCCACAGACATGATATTAGCAGATGAGCCAGAATCCACGAAGGCACTGCCCGTGGCAGACCGGCCAGCAAACGAGACCTGAAAGGGAAGCAAAATTTTATTGCGTTTCACATTAACGGGAAATACCTGTGCGCCCAAGTGACCTCCCCGATGATCACTTAGGCGCGGAAGTTTTCCGGCTTTTTATTCTTGCGCCTGGGACAGGTGTTCAGAAGATGCTTGTCGTCCCCACAGTAGAAGCAGAGACCATTCATTCTGCGAAACTCCCTACGATGTCGAGGGGACATGGAGGCCCCGAGTTGCATAGGTACCTCCGAGTCCTCCGTGGAGGGGCGAGGAGACGGGACCTCGGGGGGAATCGCAGAAAAGTCAGAGGGGAGCACATTGAAGCGTTCAAGCTGACGTTCCCTGAGACGTCGGTCAAGTCGTACTGCTAGGGCCATAACCTGGTCAAGGGAGTCAGAAGAGGGGTAACTAACCAGCAGATCCTTCAGGGTGTCAGATAATCCTAACCTAAACTGGCACCTTAGGGCCGGATCGTTCCACCGAGAAGCTACGCACCATTTTCTAAAATCAGAACAGTACTCCTCAACCGGTCTGCTACCCTGACGTAAGGTCACCAGCTGACTCTCGGCTAAAGCAGTCCTGTCAGTCTCGTCGTAAATGAGTCCGAGGGCAGAGAAAAAGCGATCAACAGAGGAAAGTTCAGGGGCGTCAGGAGCCAAGGAGAAGGCCCACTCTTGGGGCCCTTCCTGGAGTCGGGATATGATGATACCCACCCGCTGGTTCTCGGAACCTGAGGAGTGGGGTTTAAGGCGGAAATACAGTCTGCAACTCTCCCGGAAGGAGAGAAACGTCTTACGGTCCCCTGAGAACCGGTCAGGTAACTTGAGGTCGGGTTCTAGAGGTGAGGTGAGGGGAACTACTACGGCAGCGTCACCCTGGTTGACCCTCTGGGCCAGGGCCTGGACCTGTAGGGAGAGGCCCTGCATCTGCTGGGTCAGGGTCTCAAGGGGGTCCATGATAGCGTCAGCGTAGGGGAAATGGTAGACTAGGTAAGGGGCTTGTAATTATGTAATGGCAGGAAGGAGGTGAAGGGAAAGTGAGCCCTAATCTACCCACCGCCCTGTCCCTGCCTACTTGCAACGACCCGCCCTAGGCGACGGGGTACAACTGGGCAGCGGTCCCTACGCTGTCTAAGTGCACGGGAGAACAAACAGGGAACACGCAAGGGAAGGGGCAGTAGCCCACGGAACGCCGCGAGGAAACGGAGCGGTGAATGAGTTGTCAGGACCAGGATGAAGTGGAGTATACCCAAGAGAGCACGGAGGAGGAAGCAAGCCGGAGGCAAAGCAAAGCGGGTTAAGCAGAACAGCAGCAAGGCAGAAGCACGGCAGAAGCAGGCTGGAGCAAGCAGCAGTGGGGCCAGGAATCCAAAAGAATTACAAGCACTGAGGAGGAGAACACAGCAGGTAATAAAGGACAGGGGGCGGAGCTAACTCCGACTGACCAGGCCGCGATAGGCTCTCCCACTCCTGAGCCTGCCACCCTGCTTGGTGGGAGATGGTGTCAGTCGAACAGGTCTGGCCTCAGGTGTGGATTGATTAATCCCAGGAGTATACCTAGATGTAGTACCTGGCAGATCCCTAACAGTGACCTTATTCAGGCTACGGTAGTCAATGCATGGCCTAAGACCACCATCCTTCTTCCCCACTAAGAAGAAGCCAGCACCTACCGGAGAAGAAGAGGGACGAATGTAACCCTTGGCCAGGGATTCCTGGATATACACTCTCATAGCTTCACGTTCGGGACAAGAAAGATTAAATATCCTACCCTTAGGAAGCTTAGCTCCTGGTACCAATTCGATAGCGCAATCGTATTCTCTATGAGGAGGTAACACTTCAGAGGCCTCCCTAGAGAAAACATCAGCGAAGTCCTGAACAAACTCGGGTAGCGTATTCGCCTCCTTAGGGGGAGAAATAGAATTAACAGAAAAACATGACGTACAACATTCATTACCCCATTTGGTTAGCTCCCCCGTATTCCAGTCAAACGTAGGATTATGCAACTGCAACCAGGGAAGACCTAGAACCAAATCGTACGATAATCCCTGCATCAACAGTACAGAGCATTGCTCCAAATGCATGGAGCCAACAAGGAGTTCAAAAACAGGGGTATGCTGTGTAAAATAACCATTAGCAAGAGGAGTGGCGTCGATACCCACTACCGGGACAGGTTTAGGCAAATCAATAAGAGGCATAGGAAGGGACATAGCAAATTCCACAGACATGATATTAGTAGAGGACCCTGAATCCACGAAAGCACTGCCGGTAGCAGACCTACCACCAAAAGAGACCTGAAAGGGAAGCAAGATCTTAGTACGTTTCATATTTACTGGAAATACCTGTGCGCCCAAGTGACCTCCCCGATGATCACTTAGACGCGGAAGTTCTCTGGCTGCAATCTTATGCTTAGGACAGTTGTTCACTTGATGCTTGTCTTCCCCACAGTAGAAGCAGAGACCATTCTTCCTGTGGTATTCTCTACGTTGTTGGGGGGACACGGAGGCCCCGAGTTGCATAGGTATCTCTGAATCTTTCGGGGAGGAACGAAGCAACGGAGCTTCGGGAGGCATCATGGGGGAGTCGGAGGAGAAAACACATAAACGTTCACGTTGTCGTTCCCTGAGACGTCGGTCAAGTCGTATCGCTAAAGCCATAACCTGGTCTAGGGAGTCAGAAGAGTGATAGCTAACTAGCAGGTCTTTCAGGGCATTCGACAGACCCAACCTAAACTGGCACCTTAAGGCAGGGTCATTCCACCGAGAAGCTACGCACCACTTCCGAAAGTCAGAGCAATACTCCTCAACAGGTCTCTTACCCTGACTTAAGGTCACCAGCTGACTCTCGGCAAAGGCAGTCCTGTCAGTCTCGTCATAAATAAGTCCGAGAGCAGAAAAGAAACAATCAACGGAGGAAAGTTCAGGGGCGTCAGGAGCCAAGGAGAAGGCCCACTCTTGGGGCCCTTCCTGGAGCCGGGACATAATTATACCCACCCGCTGGCTCTCAGAACCTGAGGAATGAGGCTTTAAACGAAAGTAAAGCCTACAACTCTCCCGAAAGGAGAGAAAAGTCCTCCGGTCCCCTGAGAACCGGTCGGGCAACTTGAGGTGGGGTTCAAGAGGTGCGGTGAGGGGAACTACCAGGGTAGCATCAGGCTGGTTGACCCTCTGAGCCAGGGCCTGGACCTGTAGGGAGAGACCATGCATTTGCTGAGCCAGGGTCTCACGGGGATCCATAGTGGTGTCAGGGACCAGGGGTAGACTAGGTATGGGCTTGTTATTATGTAATGGCAGGGGGTAGGGAGACGGACAAGTGAGCCCTAATCTACCCGCCACTCTGTCCCTGCCTACTTGCAACGACCCGCCCTAGGCGACGGGGTACAACTGGGCGGCGGTCCCTGCGCTCAGTAAGTGCACGACAAACACGACAAACATACAAGGAACACAAGCAAGGAAAAGGGGCCGTTGCCCACGGCAACACCGTGAGCAACCAGAGTGGTGAACGAGCCGAGTCAAGCCAGGAGTGTGCGAGGTACAAAACGAAAAGCAGAAGAGTAGTCGGTAAGCCAGGGTCGGTATGGAGCAGGATCAAAAATAGCAGGAGCTGTAGCTGGGCCAGGAACCACAAGGAAAGAAACAAAAGCAATAACAAGCACCGAGGGACAGGAAGTGCAGGCTTAAATAGACCGAGGGCGGGAGCTAGCTGAGTCTGGCCAGGTTACGATAGGCTCTCCCACTCCTAAGCCTGCCAGCCTGAATGGTGGAAGCAGGAGTCAGTCTCAGGGATGTATTCTCAGGTGCTGACTGATTAGTTCTGGGAGTTAACCCCGCTGTGCCTGGCAGATCCTTTACAGTGAGGCTCTCCTGGATGCTGGGAGGTGGTTACACTCCTGGTCTACTAGTAGCTCAAAATGTCAGCTAGTATAATTTTGTGTCTTTTTTTACACAGACTTCTGATACTACTCAAAGTTAGAATTTCTTCTTTACAATGGAATCCCTCCTGCACTTATCAAGTGAGATTTGTGTGGTTTCTCTTCTGTGAGGCAGTAAAGGCTGTTCAGATGACATAAAGACAATACTTTGAAACACTGTTGCTCCCTCCACACAATATCACTGTCTCCATTAGAGCAGTAATTGTCTACTAACACTCCCCCCCCCCTTATCACCACTTGAGACTCCTCCCACTCCTCCCACCAAAGGAGCAAATTCTAAATAGAATTGCATTAAATATACTTTGGGTAATTAAACTGCAGAATACATTCCTATAGGTAACAAGTATAAATGACTGAAATTAAACCCCACATGGCAATAAAGAGGGCAATAAATGCCAAAGAAGGGCATTTAAAAATATAAATCAGAGGGTTTAGCTTTAGTCTTTGAAAATTACAAAGAGCTTAATAAAATCTGTAAAAAGGTAATAAAATCAGCAAAAATACTAATTGAAAGACTGGTGGTCAAAGACAGCAAAACAAATTACCAAAAATTATTTAAAGAGGCTCTGTCACCAGATTATAAGTGCCTTATCTCCTACATAATCTGATCGGCGCTGTAATGTAGATAACAACAGTGTTTTTTATTTTTAAAAACAATAATTTTTTAGCAAGTTATGAGCAATTTTATATTTATGCTAATTAGTTTCTTAATGCCCAACTGGGCATGTTTTTACTTTTTACCAAGTGGGCGTTGTGGAGAGAAGTGTATGATGCTGACCAATCAGTGACCAATTAGTGTCATACACTTCTCATTGTTCCAGCCCAGCTTCTTTCACTGCACAATCACACTGTGCTGTGGATCATGCTGGGCTGGAACAATGAGAAGTGTATGACGCTGATTGGTCACTGATTGGTCAACCTCATACACTCCTCTGTACAACGCCCAGTTGGTAAAAAGTAAAAACACGTCCAGTTGTCTATTAAGAAACTAATTAGCATAAATCTAAAATTGCTCATAACTTTCTCAAAAATTATCGTTTTTCAAAATAAAAACTACAGCTGTTAAATACTAGATTATAAATGCCCTATCGCCTAGATAATCTGATCAGCACTGTAATGTATCTACATTACAGTGCTGATCAGATGATCTAGGCGATAGGGCATTTATAATCTGGTGACAGCATCTTTAAGTATATAAATGAAATAAAAAAGAAAAACAATGTTACAATATGTAGGACCCTTAAATAGTAGTAAATGGGGGATTGGTAATGGGGGATAAAGAAAAGGCAGAGCTACAAAACGGGTTCTTTAGGTCTGTATATACAACAGAAAGAGTAGCTGATGTAGTCGGTGCCAGTGCTGTTAATTCATAAATTATTATACTGAATTGGCTAAATGTAGAATTGTTTCAAGCTAAATTAAATAAAATAAATGTGAGCAAGTCTCAAGGATTGGGCGAGTTTTACCCACAAGTTCTTAAAGAACTCAATTCAGTAATTTCTGTCCCTTTGTTCATATATTTTTATAGATTCTCTAGTGACTGGTATAGTGCCAAGGAACTGGCGAAGGCAAATGTGGTGACCATTGGCTCTCTGTCTTCTCCGGATAATTATAGACTAGTAAGTTTAACATACAATGTTTGAGGGGCTCTTATGGGACTATATACAGGAGAGTGTGACAAAAAAATAGTGTCATAAGTGACAGTAAGCATGGATTTACCAAGGACAGAAGTTGTCAAACCAACCAGATTTGTTTTTATGAAGAGGTGAGTAGAAGCTTAGAAAGAGGGCTGCTGTGTTTTTAAACTTTACAAAGGCATTTGACACGGTCCCTCATAGACGCCTGATATGTAAATGAAGGTCTATAGGTTTAGAAAGTATAGTTTGTAATTTAATTGAAAATTGTCTCAAGAACAATATCCAGAGAGTTGTCGTTAATGATTCCTACTCTGAATGGTCCCCGGTTATAAGCGGTGTACCCCAAGGTTCAGTGCTGGGACCACTATAATTCAATCTATTTATTAATGATATGGAGGAAGGGATTAATAGCACTGTTTCTGTTTTTTCAGATGACACCAGGCTATGTAGTATTGTTCAGTCTATGGAAGATGTTCATAAATTACAAGCCGACTTGGACACACTAAGTGTTTAGGCATCCACTTGGAAAATCCCTAGGGGGAGATAAACTGGGAGAGTCACTTGTTGATCTGGGTGTACCGGTAGATCATGGACTTAACAGCAGCATGCAATGTCAATCAGCTGCTTCAAAGGCCAGCAGAATACTGTAGTTTATTAATGGATTTGCTGATCTTGGATATCATATAACCACTTTACAGGGCATTAGTATGGCCTTATCTAAAATATGCAGTTCAGTTCTGGTCACCAGTTAATAGAAAAGGATGCCCTGGAGTTGGAAAAGATAGAATAGAAGAGCAACTAAACTTTGTTATAAGTAAAGATTAAATTTTTTTAATTTATATAGTCTTCAAAAGAGACATCTAAGGGGGAAGGAAATTATTAACTTGTATAAGTATATTCATGACACTTACAATAAATATGATGAAAAGCTATTCTATGTAAAATGCCTTCAAAAGACAAGGGTGCACTCCTTTTTTCTGGTGAAAAAAAAGTTTATTCTCTAAAGGGGACACGTCTTCTTTACTGTGAGAACTGTGAATATGCAGAATAGCCTATCTCAGGAGGTGGTCACAGCAGTAACAGTAGATGACATAAAAAAAGGCTTAGATAATTAAATATCAGCACATTTGTCAAATTATGGGATTCTTGTCTGAATGTTGATCCAGTCTAATCACCACTTGGGGGCAGATTGGTTCATGCTTTATGGGTATATTGTTTTTTTGTTTTTTTTTTAACCTTCCTCTGAATAAATAGGGGTAAAACAAAAGTGCTATAATTTACCCATACCCCTACACTTTCTCACATCCCTTGGTTGAACTTGTTGGACACATTTAGTTAGTACAATTTTAAAATTACTGAACAGGCCATACTCACTCATAAGGTCAGGTACACACACCACCTACCAGGAGGACGCAGACAAACCACAATGCTTCATCGAGGGAGATATTTTGGCCAAAATATGACCTAATACCTCTGTTTATCATTGATATTTATTGTGTATCATGGATATCTTTTCAGGATGTAGCCAGGCCTTCTAGTCGTGAGGGAGAATGGCGTGTCAGTATATTAGAAGGTGCTGGGCAGCCCACCTTGTCTAATATTATAGGGGTGACTAATAGGCCAGCACGGCTTACATTCTTATTATAGCTACATTTGTGTGCATTGATAATACTAAGCAGCCACCTCCCTCATGAGTATAAGGCATGTGAGTGGGTGTTCATCAGTATTTTTCACCTGTGCAGTCTCCCTCTATGTAGCAATGTGGTTTGTCTGCGTCCTGCTGGGAGGTGGTGTGTGTACCTGCCCTTATGAGTTCAGTGATTTGAAATTAATATAGTTATTTTTCAGTGATTTATATATATTTAGTACAGTTGAAAAAAACCACATAACAATGTAACCTGAGTGATGCACCAGTTGTATGATCTCTAGCCAGATTGTTTTTTTGGCTTACAGGATCTGAAAACTTCATGTCTGTGTGAAAACCATGGGAAATCTCCAATCTCAACACACACGCGCACACGTAATCCCAGTCTGACCACTTTTATTCAGTTTGTCATTGAGTTTTAATTTGTTATTTATCAATGTATTTTTTTTATTTTTTTCCTTTATACATAATATAAGCATGCAGTCACACAAGTTACAATTTATTTTTGAATGTAGTCTAGACGTTTTCACACTATTTGGACCTTCTTTCAGCTCTGGTAGTAAATTAAATAGTTTTGCCTCTTTATCCCTAAATAGTATATAAAAAGTGTACTATATGGTCTTAGAATTGTGAATGCCTATGAATTGTGGAATCCTTTCAAATATAATACATTTTTGGTCTCTGTTTTATGAAGGGTAATTTAAACCGTAAAGGTAATAAAAACTCAGTATTCATGGACCAATGCACAAGCTATAAAGTGAGATCATAGAATGATATAGAACCCATGCATGAATAGCTTATCAATTCTTATGGAAAATATCTCTGCATAGTTAAATTCAATTTGCCTTAATTTAATTCTGGACAATGTGCTACGTTGTTTTTAATTGAATATCGTTCAGCTCAACATAAGTAGTATAAATACAAAAATGCAATCTACTGTGTGCCAGTAAAATAATCGAAAAATATAACAGGATAATATACTGGAAATTGAGGAACCATTTCTAATTCACACATTTTGGACTTGGAAAAACGTTTTCCTTAAACATATTTTTATAATAACAATCCATAAAATATACTGCAATTTTAAAGAAAAAGTATTATGTAAAGAATGGCTATTTGGTGTTCCAAAGTTTTTTTTATATAAGTAATAAGATTTATGAATGTATCAGATTTCTACAAGATTAAACAAATCAAAATCCTTTAAATGTAACCCTTTTTATAGGACTAAAAATATGAAGCATGGGGATATATATATATTTTTTTAATGATTAAGGGTGACTTATTAGGAGTAATGCATGAAAGGTGATTTGATGTTCACACAAAAATGTGAAACACATCTTTTTGTAATAGCTTGCTTCTATGAGTTAATCAGCACTATTGCCAGGTTCTCATCTGTGTGTGTGTGTGTGTGTGTGTGTGTGTGTGTGTGTGTGTGTGTGTGTGTGTGTGTGTGTGTGTGTGTGTGTGTGGCTGTTGGTACATTCCATAGAGCCAAATCACCATCTACATCAATGTTCACTTACAAAATAGCGTATAGGTATTGTCACATCCATCCATATGCCCATTAAGGCTTATGAATGTCATAGTGGGGGTGCCCCCAAGCAGAACCTCCCAAGAAGTAGCTCCCGCTTTAGCAGAGATTATACAACCATATATTATATAGAGTTAAATACTACAATGCATAGTCACCCACAGCTTCCCAGGGTGATAACAGCTGATCGCTGGGGGTAAGAGAAGCATGGTGATGATCTGGTGGCTTCGATGTGTTACCTGCCCCACGACGGCCGCGGCCATGGACAAGTGAGTTCCGGGCGGCATCTCCCTCTAGAGAGACGCCGGCACTAACTTCCGCATCGCTGCACTAGTCCCCGTAGGGTGCGCGCGCTCGTGCCCGGCCTTAAAGGGAAAGTGCACAAACATGAGAAAAATCTGTAATTTGCCCATGATCACTCTGGAATATAAAAAGGGCTCTGCCCTTTCATTCATTGCCTGAGTGTTGTTGTGTTTTCCCATGTTAGTCTTAGCAAATTGTCCCTTCGTTTTATCCTGTTCCTATGCCCTGCTACCTGTATCTCCTGTATCCCATGCTTTATCTGTTTCTGTGCCTTAACCTGTTGGAGTGGTGTTGTGCCGGTCACGCCTGCTGATATTAACCACGTCTGGTGTCTACAAATTCATCTGTGCTGAGCCTCCATTACTGTCTGGACTATTAACCCCTTCAGGACTGAGCCTGTTTTGCCCTTCAGGACGAAGCCAATTTTTCAAATCTTACATGTGTTACTTTATGTGGTAAAAACGTCAGAATGCTTTTACCTATCCAAGTGATTCTGATATTGTTTTCTTGTGACATATTGTACTTTATATTAGTGAAAAAATTTGGTCGATAAATTCAATATTTATTTGTAAAAAAAACACCAAGATTTAGAGAAAATGTGCAAAAATAAGCATTTTTTAAAAATGTAAATGTATTTTCTTGTAAAACAGATAGTAATACCACACAAAATAGTTACTAGTTTACATTTCCCATATGTTTACTTTATGTTTGCATTGTTTTTTGAACATCCTTTTATTTTCTAGGATGTTGCAAGGCTTAGAACTTTAGCAGCAATTTCTCATATTTTCCAGCAAATTTCAAAAGGCTATTTTTTCAGGGACCAGTTCAGTCCTAAAGTGGCTTGGAGGGCCTTATATATTATAAAGTCCACATAAATCACCCCATTCAAAAAAAATTGCATCCTTCAAAGTATTCAAAACAGCATACAGAATGTGTTTTAACCCTCTAGGCATTTCACAGGAATTAAAGCAAAGTAGAGGTTAAATTTACAAATTCCATTTTTTTTTGCCAAAATTCATATGTAATAAAAAAAAAATGTACCACAGAAGATTTTACCTGAGAAATGCAACTCAATTTATTGGCCAGATTCCGACTTTTTTAGAAATATCCCACATGTGGCCCTAGTGTGCTAATGGACGAAAACACAGGCCTCAGAAGTAAAGGAGCACCTAGTGGATTTTGGGGCCTCCTCTTTTTTAGAATATATTTTAGGCACCATGTCAGGATTGAAAAGGTCTTGTGGTACCAAAACAGTAAAGACCCCCCAAAAGGGACCCCATTTTCAAGGAATTTATTTAGGAGTATAGTTAGCATTTTGAACTCACAGTTTTTTTTTTGCTAAATTTATTTGAATTAGTATGTGAAGATGAAAATCTACTTTTTTTCTGAAACAAACGTAGAAATTTTAAATTTTTACAAGTAATAAAGGAAAAAAAACACCCCAACATATGAAAAGCAATTTCTCCCGATTACAGCAATACCCAATATGTGGTAATAAACTGCTGTTTGGACCCACAGTATGGCTCAGAAGGGAAGGAGCCCCTTTTTTGGATTTTGGATTTCTGATTTTCCTGGAATAGTTTTCAGTGCCGTGTCGCGTTTGCAATGCACTGGAGGGACTAAAACAGTGGAAACCCCCTAAAAGTGACCCTATTTTGGAAACTACACCCCTCAAGGAATTGTTCTAGGGGTAAAGTTAGCATTTTGACCCCACAGTTGTTTTGCTGAATTCATTGGAATTAGTCTGTGAAGGTAAAAATCTACTTTGTTTCTGAAAATTTTTTAGACATTTTTCATTTTTACAAGGAATAAAGGAGAAAAAGCACCCCAACGTTTGTAAAACAATTTCTCCCGATTACATAAATATGCCATATGTGGTAGTAAACTGCTGTTTGTACCCACAGCGGGGCTTAGAAGGGAAGGAGCGCTATTTGGCTTTTGGATCTCAAATTTAGCTGAAATGGTTTTCGGGTGTCATGTTGCATTTGCAAAGCACCTGAGAGGCCAAAACAGTGGAAACCACACAAAAGTGACCCCATTTGAGAAACTACACCACTTAAAGAGGCTCTGTCACCACATTATAAGTGGCCTATATTGTACATGATGTGGTTGGCGCTATAATGTGATCCAGCCTATATTTTCCTTGCTTTTATGTAATAAAATAGATTGTCTGGCACTTGGTGTGTAGATGTGACTTTAGTTTTACTTCTTTATTAAAGTATTGTTTCCATATTACCCTTGATTACCTGCACACAGATTTGATTTGTTGGTATGCTCCCCTTTAAAGAGGCTCTGTCACCACATTATAAGTGGCCTATCTTGTACATGATATGATCGGCGCTGTAATGTAGATTACAGCAGTGTTTTTTTATTTAGAAAACAATCATTTTTGACGGAGTTATGACCTATTTTAGCTTTATGCTAATGAGTTTCTTTAATGGACAACTGGGCGTGTTTTACTTTTTGACCAAGTGGGCATTGTACAGAGGAGTGTATGACGCTAACCAATCAGCGTCATACACTTCTCCCCATTCATTTACACAGCACTAGCGACACTGGCGTAGCTATAGGGGTCGCAGCGGTCGCAATTGCGACCGGGCCCTGAAGCCAGGGGGGCCCACGGCTCCCCACACCACATCAATAAAAAGTTACTATAGTAACTCGGGCCGCGGGCCCCTGTTACTATAGTAACAGACAGTACTTACCTTCCTGGTTCCGGATCGCAGCGGAGGTCCTGACGTCAAGCGCTGTGCGCAGCGCATGACGTCACAGCGCTATGCGCCGCGCACAGCATCGAGACAACAGAACTACCGCCGCGGCTGAAGAGGAAGGTAAGATTAGCCCTGACTGGCGGGGTCCGACTCCCGGGACCTGCCAATCAGCTGTTTTGAAGGGGCCGCAGCACTTGTACGAGAGCTGCTCCCCTTCATTCCGGTCACACTGTGAATCCGTGTCGGCGATTCACAGTGTGAGCGAGTAGTGAAATGAAGGGGAAGCAGCTCTCATACGAGTGCTGCGGCTCCTTCAAAACAGCTGGTTGGCGGGTCCCGGGAGACGGACCCCGACACATCAGCTATTGATGGCCTATCCTGAGGATAGGCCATCAATGTTTAGGGACTGCACAACCCCTAAGTCTACGATGTAGCAGGCTTAGAGGGCCCATGAGACAGGATCACAGATTGTGTGATCCTGTCTGCTGGGCCCTGTATCTAAGCCAATCACATGGTAGGCTTAGATACATGGCCCACGCGTGATCCTGTCTGCTGGGCCCTGTATCTAAGCCAATCACATGGTAGGCTCAGATACATGGCCCATGTGTGATCCTGTCTGATGGGCCCTGTATATAAGCCTACCACACTGTAGGTTTAGATACAGGGTCCAGCAGACAGTAATCTTATACAGAATCCATGTATCACACACATGTGTTACTAATCGTTTTTTGTGTGTTTTCTTACAGGTTCGGTCGTTGGACTACGGCGGATTCCAGGACTACTTCGATGACAGCTTTTTTTTTATTATCAATAAAATGGTTAATGAGGGTTGTGTGGGTTTTTTTTTTATTTCAATAAAATATTTTTTCTATGTTTTTTTTAAACTATATTACTACCGCCTTAGTAATGGCCGCCGGCTGATTGACAGCATCCATTGCTAAGGCGGGGCTTAGTGTTAGCCGGTGCAGAGGCGAACACTAACCCCCTTTATTACCCCGATACTCACCGCCACCAAGGGGGCTGGGAAGAGCCGGGTACGATCCAGTACCTGACCATCTGTAGTGATGGTCGGCCACTGGGGCGGCTGCAGGCTGGTAGTATCAGGAAGGGAAAGGCCAGATACAGTGGCCCTTCCCATCCTGGTAATGCTAGGCTGCTGCTGCTTTATTGTATCTGGCTGGTTATGAAAAATGGGGGGGACCCCACGTCATTTTAAAAAATAAAAAATAATTGGAAAGAACGATGTGGGGTCCCCCCCCATAACCAGCCAGATACAGCAGCAGCAGCTTGCAGCATTACTAGGGTGGTAGGTGCCACTGTTTTTGGCCTTCCCTAGCCTAATACTACCAGCCTGCGGCCGCCCCGGTGCCTGCCCGTCACTGCAGATGGTTGGGTACTGGTTCGTACCTGGCTCTTCCCAGTACCCCTGATGGCGGTGGGTACCGGGGTAATAATGGTGGTTAGTGTTGGCCTTTGCACCGGCTAACATTAAGCCCCACCTTAGTAATGGAGGTTGTCAATCAGCCAACGGCCATTACTAAGGCGGTGATAATAAAGTTTAAAAAGATACAAGCACATAGAAAAAATATTTTATTGAAATAAAAAAACACAACCCTCATTAACCATTTTATTGAGAACAAAAAAAACGCTGTCATTGAAGTCCTCGTATCCGAAGTCCAACAACCGAACCTGTAAATACACAAACACACAAAAATAATCAGTAACACATAAAGAAGCAAAATTATTATTCTTACCTTTCCTGGGTCCAGCGCTGGAGCCGCAATGTCAGCGAGCTGAGCCCTGTATCTAATCCTATCACGTGTGATACTGTCTGCTGAGCCCTGTATCTAATCCTATCATGTGTGATACTGTCTGCTGGGCCACTGTATCTAATCCTATCATGTGTGATACTGTCTGCTGGGCCACTGTATCTAATCCTATCATGTGTGATACTTTCTGCTGAGCAGCTGTATCTAATCCTATCATGTGTGATACTGCCTTCCGAGCCACTGTATCTAATCCGATCATGTGTGATACTGTCTGCTGGGCCCTATATCTAATCCGATCATGTGTGATACTGTCTGCTGGGCCACTGTATCTAATCCTATCATGTGTGATACTGTCTGCTCAGCCACTGTATATAATCCTATCATGTGTAATACTGACTGCTGAGCCACTGTATCTAATCCTATTATGTGTGATACTGTCTGCTGAGCCACTGTATCTAATCCTATAATGTGTGATACTGTCTGCTGAGCCACTGTATCTAATCCTATCATGTGTGATACTGTCTGCTGGGCCCTATCTCTAATCCTATCATGTGTGATACTGTCTGCTGAGCCGCTGTATCTAATCCTATCATGTGTGATACTGCCTTCCGAGCCACTGTATCTAATCCGATCATGTGTGATACTGTCTGCTGGGCCCTATATCTAATCCGATCATGTGTGATACTGTCTGCTGGGCCACTGTATCTAATCCTATCATGTGTGATACTGTCTGCTCAGCCACTGTATCTAATCCTATCATGTGTAATACTGACTGCTGAGCCACTGTATGTAATCCTATCATGTGTGATACTGTCTGCTGAGCCACTGTATCTAATCCTATCATGTGTGATACTGTCTGCTGGGCCCTATCTCTAATCCTATCATGTGTGATACTGCTGCTGAGCCGCTGTATCTAATTCTATCATGTGTGATACTGTCTGCTGAGCTGTGTATCTAATCCTATCATGTGTGATACTGCCTTCCGAGCCACTGTATCTAATCCGATCATGTGTGATACTGTCTGCTGGGCCCTATATCTAATCCAATCATGTGTGATACTGTCTGCTGGGCCTTATATCTAATCCTATCATGTGTGATACTGTCTGCTGAGCCACTGTATCTAATCCTATCATGTGTGATACTGCCTTTTGAGCCACTGTATCTAATCCTATCATGTGTGGTACTGTCTGCTGAGCCACTGTATCTAATCCTATCATATGTGATACTGTCTGCTGAGTCATTGTACCTAATCCTATCATGTGTGATACTGTCTGCTGGGCCACTGCATCTAATCCTATCATGTGTGATACTGTCTGCTGGTCCGCTGCATCTAATCCTATCATGTGTGATACTGTCTGCTGAGCCACTGTATCTAATCCTATCATGTGTGGTACTGTCTGCTGAGCCACTGTATCCTCTCCTATCATGTGTGATACTGTCTGCTGGTCCGCTGCATCTAATACTATCATGTGTGATACTGTCTGCTCAGCCACTGTATCTAATCCTATCATGTGTGATACTGTCTGCTCAGCCAATGTATCTAATCCTATCCATAGTTTATAGGGTCGTAGTGCTATAGATATGCTATGCTGTCTCCTATACACACATTTTTTTGGGCGGACACATATGTATTGGGGCTATTTCCCCTGACATTATAAGCCCTGAGGGTATGTTCACACGGCAGCGTCCGTAACGGCTGAAATTACTGTGCTGTTTTCAGGAGAAAACAGCACCGTCATTTCAGCCGTTATGGCATGTGCAGGCGTCTTTCGCTGCGTCCATTACGGACGTAATTGGAGCTGTTTTTCCATGGAAAACGGCTCCATTTACGTCTGAAGAAGTGACAGACACTTCTTTGACGCGGGCGTCTTTTTTACGCGCCACCTTTTGACAGCGGCGCGTAAAAAAAATGATCGTCGGCACAGAACATCGTAAAACCCATTCAAATGAATGGGCAGATGTTTGCCAACGCTTTTGAGACGCATTTTCGGACGTAATTCAATGCTAAAACGCCCGAATTACGTCCGTAAATAGTGTGTGTGAACCCAGCCTTAGTGACGCCCCGGCTGTTAGTGCTGCATTGTTGGGTCACTTAGGGGACCCAGCGATGCAGCTGAAAGCTGCGGACCGTCGGCCATGAGGAGTTTGCAGGGGGGGGCAATAAGAACTTTTGCATCAGGGCCCATGAGCCTTTAGCTACGCCCCTGAATAGCGATATAGCTATATCGCTATGTGCAGCCACAGACTATAACATTACTGCAGTGTCCTGACAATGAATATACATTACCTCCAGCCAGGACGTGATGTGTATTCAGAATCCTGACCACTTCTGCAGCGTCTGTGTGAGACTACAGCAGAGCACAGCGTGATCTCGCTGTAAATGACAGTTTATAGCGTAATCTCGCGAGACTACGCCTGCTATGCTTTAAATCACAGAGAAGTGCAGAGAAGCGGTCAGGATTCTGAATAAACATCCCGTCCTTGCTGGAGGTAATGTATATTCATTGTCAGGACACTGCAGTAATGTTATAGTGTGTTTATGTGGCTGCACATAGGTGATATAGCTATATCGCTATGTGCTGTATAAATGAATAGAGAGAAGTGTATGACGCTGATTGGTCACTGATTGTAAAGCATCATACACTCCTCTGTACAACGCCCACTTGGCCAAAAAGTAAAATACGCCCAGGTGTTCATTAAGAAACTCATTAGCATAAAGCTAATATAGGTCATAACTCCGTCAAAACTGATCGTTTTTCTAAATAAAAACACTGCTGTAATCTACATTACAGCGCCAATCACATCATGTACAATATAGGTAACTTATAATGTGGTGACAGAATCTATCTAGGGGTATAGTAAGCATTTAGACCCCACAGGTCTTTTGCATAATTTATGAGATTTAGGCCGTGAAAATGAATAGCAACATTATTTCCACTAAAATTTAGAATTTTTTCAATTTCACAAAGGATTAAGGAGGAAAAAGCACCCCAACATTTGTAAAGCAATTTCTACCGAGTTCGGCAATACCCCACATGTGGTCATAAATGTTTTTTTCATTAGAAAGTAATTAATCCTTTCCGGACTGATACAGTTTTTCATTTTTCCCTCCCCGCTTTCCAAGAGCCATAACTTTTTATTTTTCCATCAATAGAGTATTGTGAGGGCTTATTTTTTTGTGGGACGAGCTGTAGTTTTTATTGGTACATTTTTTTGGTACATACAACTTTTTCAGCACTTTTTATTACATTTTTTGGAAGAGGCAAGGTGAGCAAAAACAGCGATATTTCCATTTTAAATTATTTATTCTTTACAGTGTTCACCGTGCAAGTTAAATAATGTTATATTGCAATAGTTTGGACTTTTACAGACACAGCGATATCAATTTTGTGTATTTTTTTTTTTACATTACTGTAAAGGATCTGCCAGGCACAACTTCTGTGTATACGCCCATAGGTAATCAGTCTGCACCTGAGTCTATATCTCTGAGACTGACTCCATCTTCCACCACTCAGGATGGCAGGCTTAGGAGTGGGAGAGCCTATCGCAGCCTGGCCAGACGGAGCTAGCTCCCGCCCTCTGTCTATTTATACCTGCCTTTCCTGTTCCTCCTTTGCTTGTGATTCTTCTCGTGTGGTTTCCTGGCCCAGCTACAGCTTCTGACTATTTGATCCTGCTCCATACTGACCCTGGCTTACTGACTACTCTCCTGCTCTGCGTTTGGTACCTCGTACACTCCTGGTTTGACTCGGCTCGTTCACCACTCTTGTTGCTCACGGTGTTGCCGTGGGCAACAGCCCCATTTCCCTTAGCTTTGTGTACCCTTGTCTGTTTGTCTTGTGCACTTACTGAGCGTACGGACCGCCGCCCAGTTGTACCCCGTCGCCTAGGGCGGGTCGTTGCAAGTAGGCAGGGACAGAGTGGCGGGTAGATTAGGGCTCACTTGTCCGTTTCCCTACCCCCATCATTACATAATCACAAGCCCATATACCTAGTCTACCCTGGTCCCTGACACTACTATGGACCCCCTTGAGACCCTGGCCCAGCAAATGCAGGGTCTCTCCCTACAGGTCCAGGCCCTGGCTCAGAGGGTCAAACAGCCTGACGCTACCATGGTAGTGCCCCTCACCTCACCTCTTGAACCCCACCTCAAGTTGCCTGACCGGTTCTCAGGGGACCGGAGGACTTTTCTCTTGGCTCCTGACGCCCCAGAACTTTCCTCCGTTGATCGTTTCTTTTCTGCTCTCGGACTCATTTATGACGAGACTGACAGGACTGCCTTTGCCGAGAGTCAGCTGGTGACCTTACGTCAGGGTAAGAGACCTATTGAGGAGTATTGTTCTGACTTTAGGAAGTGGTGCGTAGCTTCTCGGTGGAATGACCCGGCCTTAAGGTGCCAGTTTAGGTTGGGTCTGTCGAACGCCCTGAAAGACCTGCTAGTTAGCTATCTTCTGACTCCCTAGACCAGGTTATGGCTTTAGCGGTACGACTTGACCGACGTCTCAGGGAACGACAACTTGAACGTTTTTGTGTTTTCCCCTCTGACTCCCCCATGATGTCTCCCGAGGTCCCGTTGCTTTGCTCTTCCACGGAAGACTCGGAGGTACCTATGCAACTCGGGGCCTCCGTGTCCCCCCGACAATGTAGAGAGTTCCGCAGGAAGAATGGTCTCTGCTTCTATTGTGGGGATGACAAGCACCAAGTGAACACCTGTCCTAGGCGTAAGAATAAGCAGCCGGAAAACTTCCATGCCTAAGTGATCATCGGGGAGGTCACTTGGGCGCACAGGTATTTCCCGTAACTATGAAACGTAATAAAATCTTGCTTCCCTTTCAGGTCTCTTTTGGTGGTAGGTCTGCTACCGGCAGTGCCTTCGTGGATTCAGGGTCTTCTGCTAATATCATGTCTGTGGAATTTGCTATGTCTCTAGCTATGCCTTTGATTGATTTGCCTAAACCTGTCCCTGTAGTGGGTATCGACTCCACTCCTCTTGCTAATGGTTATTTTACACAGCATACCCGTGTTTTTGAACTCCTTGTTGGCTCCATGCATTTGGAGCAGTGCTCTGTACTGTTGATGCAGGGATTATCGTCCGATTTGGTTTTAGGCCTTCCCTGGTTGCAGTTGCATAATCCCACGTTTGACTGGAATACTGGGGAGCTTACCAAATGGGGTAATGAATGCTTGACGTCATGTTTTTCTGTTAATTCTATTTCTCCCCTTGAGGAGGTGAACACGCTACCTGAGTTTGTTCAGGACTTCGCTGATGTTTTCTCTAAGGAGGCCTCCGAAGTGTTACCTCCTCATAGAGAATACGATTGCGCTATCAAATTGGTACCAGGAGCTAAGCTCCCTAAGGGTAGGATATTTAATCTTTCTTGTCCCGAACGTGAAGCCATGAGAGAGTATATCCAGGAATGCCTGGCCAAGGGTTACATTCGCCCCTCTACTTCTCCGGTAGGTGCTGGCTTCTTCTTCGTAGGGAAGAAGGATGGTGGTCTTAGGCCATGCATTGACTACCGTAACTTGAATAAGGTCACTGTAAGGAACCAGTATCCCCTTCCTTTGATTCCTGATCTCTTTAATCAGGTTCAGGGGGCCTGATCTACGTTTGATCTACGGGGGGCGAATGACCTTATCCGCATCAAAGAGGGGGATGAGTGGAAGACTGCGTTTAACACGCCCGAAGGTCATTTCGAATACCTGGTCATGCCCTTTGGGTTGTGTAATGCTCCTGTGGTCTTCCAGAATTTCATAAATGAGATTTTAAGAGATTACCTGGGGGTATTTCTTGTAGTGTACCTTGATGACATACTGGTTTTTTCCAAGGACTTGTCCTCCCACATTGAGCATGTCAGGAAGGTGCTCCAGGTCCTTCGGGAAAACAAACTGTTTGCTAAAACCGAAAAATGTGTGTTTGGGGTACAGGAGATACCATTTTTGGGTCAAATCCTCACTCCTCATGAATTCCGCATGGAACCCGCCAAGGTCCAGGCTGTGGCGAAATGGGTCCAACCTGCCTCCCTGAAGGCGTTATAGTGTTTCTTGGGGTTCGCTAATTATTACAGGAGATTTATTGCTAACTTCTCGGTCATCGCTAAACCTCTTACGGACCTCACTCGCAAAGGTGCTGATCTCCTCCACTGGCCTCCTGAGGCTGTCCAGGCTTCTGAGGTCCTTAAGAAGTGCTTTATCTCGGGCCCGGTGCTGGTTCTGCCCAACCAAATGGAGCCATTTATCGTGGAAGTTGACGCATCCGAGGTGGGAGTGGGGACTGTCTTGTCCCAGGGTACCAGGTCCCTCACCCATTTCCGTCCCTGTGCCTACTTCTCCAGGAAGTTTTCGCCAACTGAGAGTAACTATGATATTGGCAACCGCGAACTCTTAGCCATTAAATGGGCATTTGAAGAGTGGCGCCACTTCCTGGAGGGGGCTAGGCACCAGGTAACGGTCCTTGCCGACCACAAGAATCTGGTTTTCCTAGAATCTGCCCGGAGGCTAAACCCGAGACAAGCTCGATGGGCGCTATTTTTTACCAGATTCAACTTTTTGGTTACCTATAGGGCTGGGTCTAAAAATATTAAGGCAGATGCACTGTCGCGTAGCTTCATGGCCAGCCCTCCTTCGGAGGAAGATCCTGCTTGTATTTTGCCTCCTGGTATAATAATTTCTTCTATTGATTCTGATTTAGTCTCTGAAATTGCGGCTGATCAAGGTTCAGCTCCCGGGAACCTTCCTGAGGACAAGGTGTTTGTTCCCCTGCAATTCCGGCTAAGTGTTCTTAGGGAAAACCATGACTCCGCACTATCTGGTCATCCAGGCGTCCTGGGTACCAAACACCTCATTGCCAGAAACTATTGGCGGCCTGGGTTGCCTAAAGACGTTAAGGCCTACGTCGCCGCTTGTGAGGTTTGTGCTAGGTCCAAGACTCCCAGGTCCCGACCAGCGGGCCTACTACGTTCTTTGCCCATTCCCCAGAGACCTTGGACCCATATCTCCATGGATTTTATCACCGATTTGCCTCCATCTCAAGGCAAGTCGGTGGTGTGGGTTGTAGTAGACCGCTTCAGTAAGATGTGCCACTTTGTGCCCCTCAAGAAACTACCCAATGCCAAGACGTTAGCTACTTTGTTTGTCAAACACATCCTGCGTCTTCATGGGGTTCCTGTCAATATTGTTTCGGACAGAGGGGTACAATTTGTTTCATTGTTTTGGAGAGCCTTCTGTAAAAAGTTGGAGATTGATCTGTCCTTCTCCTCTGCCTTCCATCCTGAAACTAATGGCCAAACTGAGAGGACTAATCAATCTCTAGAACAATATTTAAGGTGTTTTATCTCTGACTGTCAATATGATTGGGTCTCATTCATTCCCCTCGCCGAATTTTCCCTTAATAACCGGGTCAGTAACTCGTCAGGGGTCTCCCCCTTTTTCTGTAATTTTGGGTTTAATCCACGGTTCTCCTCCGTTTCACCTGGTAGTTCCAACAATCCCGAGGTAGAGGTCGTTCATCGGGAACTGTGCACAGTCTGGGCCCAGGTTCAGAAGAACCTAGAGGCGTCCCAGAGCGTACAAAAAACTCAGGCTGATAGAAGATGTTCTGCTAACCCCTTGTTTATGGTCGGGGATCTGGTGTGGTTATCGTCTAGGAACTTGCGCCTTAAGGTCCCGTCCAAGAAGTTTGCTCCCCGGTTTATTGGGCTGTATAAGGTCATTGAAGTCCTCAATCCTGTCTCCTTCCGACTGGAGTTGCCCCCATCTTTTCGAATACACGACGTGTTTCATGCCTCCCTCCTTAAACGCTGCTCCCCATCCTTGGCTCCCTCGAGAAAACCTCCTGTTCCCGTTCTCACCCCTGAGGGGGTGGAATTCGAGGTGGCCAAGATTGTGGACAGCAAGAGGGTCCAAGGCTCCCTCCAGTACCTGGCCCATTGGAGAGGATACGGGCCTGAGGAGATGACTTGGGTACCCGCCCGGGATGTTCACGCTGGGGTATTGGTCAGGAAGTTCCACCTTCGTTTCCCCAATAAACCAGGTCCACTTAGAAAGGGTCCGGTGGCCCCTCATAAAAGGGGGGGTACTGTAAAGGATCTGCCAGGCACAACTTCTGTGTATACGCCCATAGGTAATCAGTCTGCACCTGAGTCTATGTCTCTGAGACTGACTCCCTCTTCCACCACTCAGGATGGCAGGCTTACGAGCGGGAGAGCCTATCGCAGCCTGGCCAGACGGAGCTAGCTCCCGCCCTCTGTCTATTTATACCTGCCTTTCCTGTTCCTCCTTTGCTTGTGATTCTTCTTGTGTGGTTTCCTGGCCCAGCTACAGCTTCTGACTATTTGATCCTGCTCCATACTGACCCTGGCTTACTGACTACTCTCCTGCTCTGCGTTTGGTACCTCGTACACTCCTGGTTTGACTCGGCTCGTTCACCACTCTTGTTGCTCACGGTGTTGCCGTGGGCAACAGCCCCATTTCCCTTAGCTTTGTGTACCCTTGTCTGTTTGTCTCGTGCACTTACTGAGCGTAGGGACCGCCACCCAGTTGTACCCCGTCGCCTAGGGCGGGTCGTTGCAAGTAGGCAGGGACAGAGTAGCGGGTAGATTAGGGCTCACTTGTCCGTTTCCCTACCCCCATCATTACAATTACTTTAGAGAAAAAATTTGAAAAGGTTTTTCTTTTGGCCTTAAATATTTATTTCTTTTTTTTCACTAATAATAACTATTTACTTTTGTTTTTACACACTTTATTAGTCCCCCTAGGGGACTTGAACCAGCAATCAGTAGATAGCTGGTAAAATACACTGCAATACTGATGCATTGCAGTATATTGTCATTTTTACAGGCTCTTGTAACAGCACAATCGGTGTTCCTGTCAGTTAGTCCCGGGCTCCATACATCACCCCCCACATCACGACATGCTATTAAGTCGTGGTGCGTGAAGGGGTTAATGCGTAGTGGATGGTGCAGAGTGAAAATTAAAATTTACCACTGATATGCCATTTTAGTGCACTATATGTTATGCCCAGCTTGTGACACTGAAGACAATACCTCATAAAATATTAACCGGGTTCTCCCGGGTATGGCAATGCCATATTGGTGGACGTAAACCGCTGTTTGGGCATGCGGTAGGGCTCAGAAGGGAAGGAGCGGCATTTGGCGTTTGGAGCGCAGATTTTGCTTGGTAATAGTACTGTTTGGCGTTTTGCTGGTATTTCAGTTTATAATGTGGAGGCATATGTAATCTGGGTGAAGTACATCAGGGCATAAGAAGAGGGTATAATAATGTGGTAAATAAATAAATAATAATCCGCAGATATGTGGCTAGTGTCGCACTGATAAATGGTGCC
This sequence comes from Rhinoderma darwinii, assembly GCF_050947455.1. NCBI lineage: Eukaryota > Metazoa > Chordata > Amphibia > Anura > Rhinodermatidae > Rhinoderma > Rhinoderma darwinii. Next base: position 101,140,214 of record NC_134692.1, read on the forward strand.
CAATCTTATTCGCTTTTGGAACACTGCACATTTTGCATCACCATATTCTGAGAGCCAGAACTTTATTTTTTCTTCACCGGAGCTGTGTGAGGGCTTATTTGTTGCGGGACAATCTGTAGTTCTCATTGGTACCATTTTGGGGTACATGCGATTTTTTTTATCACTTTTTATTAAATTTTTTAGCAAGTAAGGTGACGAAAAACCAACAACACTGACAATGTTTTTTATTCTTTTTTTTTTTTTATGGCGTTCACTCTGGGCTATTAATGACAATTTTACTTTATTCTGCGGGTTGTTATGATTACGGCGATACCATATGTATATAGTTTTTTATGTTTTGCAGCGTTTGCGCAATAAAATCACTTTTTTAAAATAATTAATTTTTTGTGTCACCATATTCTGAGAGCCATAACTTTTTATTTTTCAGTCAAAAAAGCTGTGCAAGGGCTTGTTTTTTTGCAGGACGGGTTGTAGTTTTTGTTGATTCTATTTTGGCATACATGCGACTTCTTGATCACTTTTTATTGTATATTTTGGGAGGGGTGTTGACCAAAACAGAGTGATTCTAGCATTGTTTTTTTACTTATTTTTTTTTTGCGGTGTACACCATGCGGGAAAAATAATATTATAGTTTTATAGTTGTGGTTGTTACGAACGCGGTGATACGAAATATATGTACTTTTTTTAACGTGTTAATTTTTTCCCTATAATAAAAGACTTATTATAGGGGGAAAAAAAATGAATTTTTTTGTTTATGTAACATAACTTTTGTCTTTACACGTTTTAAAAAAAAATAAATTCATATATTTTTTTTACTTGACCCACTAGGGGACATTTAGACTTGCAGCGCTGATTGCTGCTAGAATACATTACACTACCTACGTAGTGTAATCTATTCTGTCATTGTGACGCGACAGTGACTCTGAAAGGAAGCCTAGGAGGACCAGCCTCCGACTGGTCCTCCTAGGCTTCCGTACATGGCAGTGCGGAGGCCATTGTCTGACCTCCGGGTGCCGTGACAAGGATCGCCAACCCCCGCAAATGCCTGTGGGGGCTGCCGATCTGCTCTTAACCTCTTAAATGCGGCGATCGCAATCGACCGCCGCATCTAAGGGGTTAGTTGCCAAAGTCAGCGGCGATGGGCCGCTGATCGACAACACGGAGAGCAGGGCAGACACCCTGCACAGTTAACCACCGCTGCGGTGTAGCGCCGCGTTATGGTTAACTGTTAAATCTTGGACGTAACTACACGCCCAGGTGCGCAGAGTTTCTGCACCCCTTGACGTGCATTTACGCCAAGGTGCGCGAAGGGGTTAAAGGTACTTTTCTACTAGGACTGTTTGGCCAGCTGCTACTCTGCTACGGCAGTGCGGCTTAGTGGGTCCACATACCCATGAATCGTGACACGATGCAAATTAAGTAGAATGGTGATTTATTTACACACTATGTCCTTTTAAGAAGGAAGAACACAATATTATTGTAATTCATGCATAAATGTGACTATTAAAGGTCATGTATGGATGTACATCATCTAGCGCAGTAAGCATCCTTGCTGTGAAGCTGTATTTGGAGGGAGATCATTGAATCTCATGAGGACAGGAGATAAGTATCTGTGTGGGAGAGGCAGTGAAGACCAGTGGCGGATCCTCATATGGGCGGTTTGGGCGGCCGCCCAGGGCCCAAGGCTCCCAGGGGGCCCATGGCCGACCCAAACTGCACATAAGTTTAAAAAAAAGATCCAGGGCTGCTGCCTGTCGCAGTCATCTGTCCCACCTGCTGAAAAGGAGGTGGGGGGGCATGTGCAGTGGGAGTCAATTTCGGCCAGGGAACAGGGGGCGGGCGGCACAGCACATCAGCGGTACAGAGCAGACTGTCAGAGAGAGTGACCGTCTGCTCCTCTGTGCTGCTGTCTAAACCTCCAGCAGCTGCCTGATAATGGCAAGAATGCAAGTAGGAGGTAAAGGACCTGCGGTGACATCACAATCACATGATTAAGGTTCTGGAGGCTGTACACAAGCACAGCACAAGCACCTCAGAGGAATAGGCTCTGGGAAGTGTGGTATGTGTATATAGGGAACATAGTGTAAGTCTATATAGTGTGTCGTGTGTATATAGCGTGTGTGTGTGTGTGTGTATGTGTGTGTGTGTGTATAGTGTAAGTCTATATAGTGTGTGTGTGTATAATGTAAGTCTATGTAGTGTGTGGTGTGTATAGGGTTTATAGTGCTTTAAATGTAAGTCTATATAGTGTATATAATGTAAGTGCGTGTGTGTATATTGCATATAATATGTGTGCATAGTGTGTATATATTGCATAGTGTGTAAATAGTGCGTGTTCTGTGTATAATGTAAGTTTATATAGTGTGTGTTGTGTATATAGTGTAAGTCTATATAGTGTGTGTAGTGTATATAGTGTAAGTCTATATAGTGTGTGCTGTCTGTATAATGTAAGTCTATATAGTGTGTGTGTGTGTGTGTGTGTGTGTGTGTGTGTGTGTGTGTATAATGTAAGTCTATATAATGTGTGTATAGTGTATATAGTGTTAGTCTATATAGTGTTTGATGTGTGTATAATGTAAGTCTATATAGTGTGTGTGTATAATGTAAGTCTATATAGTGTGTGTATATAGTGTAAGTCTATATAGTGTGTGCTGTGTGTATAGAGTTTATAGTGTGTATAATGTAAGTCTATGTAATGTAAGTGTATGTGCATGTAGTGTGTGAATATAGTGTGTGGTTTGAATATATAGTGTGTGGTGTTAGTGTGTTTTGTATATAGGGTGTTTAGTTTCAGAATTTTTGTGTGTCAAATTGTTTCCCACCCATAGAGCCCTCTGCAGTCAGACAAATGCTCAGAACCCCCCTGCAGTATAATCTCCCCCATAAAGCTCTTTGTAGTTGTTATACTGCAAGGGAGGGGGTCAGTGCATCTGAATGACTGCTGAGGGTTCTAGGGGGGATAACTCCTTCTCCCCCAGAGCCATAAGAGTCAGACGCTCAGACCCTCCCATAGAGCACTCAGCAGTCAGTCAGACGCACTGGGGAGGGGTGTCTGACAGCTTAAAGGGTAAATAAACTTTAAATAAATAGTTTACATGTCATAGTGACATGTTAAAAGTTCTGATTGATGTGGGTCCGGGCACTGAGACCCCACAATTGCTAAAAGAAAGTGATCGCCTTTTCTCTGATAGCCGAGCAAGCGGTGTACAGGCACAATAGAAAGTCTATGAGTCCGTACACCGCTCCAAGGAAAGACGATCAGAAATTAAGTGGAACAATACTCACCCGAGCAATTCTGCAACTTTGTTTTAGTGATCGGACCCCAATCGATCAAAACTTCTGACATATCACTATGACACGCCAAATGTTTTTTAAAAGTTTAGTTACCCCTTGGGGACTGAATTTATTGGTCTGAGTTAATGTATGGGCCTGGGGTCTTAATTTGCTTGGGAGTTTGGTCTGGGGTATAAAACAATTTAGGATGTTTAGTTTCTGAATTTTTGTGTTGCTATAGACACTGAAAATGTCTTCAGAATCGAGGGGCAAAGATTTATCATCAGGAAACTCTGGAGTTATCAGGAGAAGTCGGCTTAGCGGTCTGTGTCAGATGGAGAAGAGAAGACAGAGAACGCCCCACATCAGAGAAGACGTCACTTGTGAGTAATTTTATTTATTGAAGAGCTGTCCCCTCTCCTGACTTGTCTGTCGTAGGAAATCCTTGTATTCTATAAAAAGTCTGTGTGTACCCAGGACTAATAGACAAATGCGTGTTACCATTCCCATATCAAGAGGATGTGTGATACGGTCAGCGATGGTTGAAGACTGTCAGTATGTAGACACACAGCCCTTTGACAAGGGGAATCGTAACACTCATTTGTCAATGCTCACACAGAAAGGTGGTGTTTAATATAGACACAGTGTGGCAGGGCGGTGGTGGAGAAGTGGGGCCTAAGCTTGTGGAACAGCCCAGGGCCTATGGTCTACTTAATCCGCCACTGGTGAAGACTTGATAATACGCAGCTACTGGTATACCAAGCTGTTCTCTATATTGCATGCATTACTTAACACAAACTACGATTAAAGGGAATGTGTCGCTAGAATTATTTTTTTTTTTCAGTTAAACAGTTATTATATAAGTAATTACACATAGTGTTAATTTTTTTTAATTTTTTCACAAGTCAGGAAATATTATAAATTAGATTCTAATTTATAAAATTTCCATGTGCTGGTCACTAGAGGGAGCAATTCCCAAAATTGCAGCATTGGCAATGTGGTAAAGCAACCTCATTGCTTTATGCTGCAAATTTGGGGTAGACACACTCGCTGTAGTGTCCTCAAACAATCCCCCCTCCCTTATCCTGGTTAGTGACAGGTGAAGGAAGGTGGTTGAATCTTCAAACCTCCTACACTGTGTGCCGCCATTTTCTGAGCGAATGCACAGTGTAGGAGGATTAGATACAGTGGTAATCAGACAGTATAACACAAACATACACGAACGTAAAACACACATCACATACACAAACATAACTTACCTGCTCCTGCCGCCGCTGCCGCCTCCGCTCCTATTCCTTGCGTCTTTGCTCCCTTGAACATATGGCCGGAAGCCGCGACCGGAAGTCGTCATCTTACTGTCCGGCTGCGGCTTCCGGTCCACATGAAAATGGCGCCGGATTTCGCTCTGCCGAAGACCTTCCTTTTGGTCTGTGTGGGAGCGGCGCATGCGCTGTTCCCACACAGACGGCGTACGCTATAGTGAATGGAACGGCTCCCGTTCGCATTCTCTATGGGTATGTATGTGCCGTATTCCATCTCTTTATGTGTCATTAATCGACACATACAGAGATGAAAAAAAAAATGGCAGCCCCCATAGAGAAGTAAAAGAAAGAATAAAGTAAAAAGTACAACACAACAACACAAATAAATAAAATTTATTTTAATATGAAACTAAAAGCAATATTATATAAAAAAAATAAATTTGTGACACCTTCCCTTTAAGCACCAGGCAATCCAAAATATATGTTGCCTGATATAAATGCTACTTATATCATCCATAAATATATATAAGAAGTTCTCATGACTGTACATGACAAAAATAACTTATATAAGTATATATGTGCAAAACAAATTTATCATTTTTAGCAACCCTACATGAAAACACTAGTAAGGCTAGCCAATAGCGAATTCCTGCTGTTCATATGACACAGTTGTGACACAGGATGGGGGAAGTGTCATACTGTGCTCAATTAGCTGCATAGAACAATGGAAATATCACAACTAAATGGGAACAACTTCTGATTTCCCTTGTGTTTGCAGAAAGTGCAAACATCTGCCAGCCTGGGTACATTTTCATCTGAGGTTAGAAAATTTAGGTTTTTTCTTTTCAATTCTGCATTAGGGAAGAGGAATGGATATCTTGCTTGGGTACTACAAAATGGTTGATCGCTTCTACAGCGTAATAGTATTTTGCAGGTACTGTTCATATTACATAATCTAAGTAAAGTCCACAATAGTGCAATTTAGGTTTTCTCTTTTATTAGGTTTTGACCCCCCAGGTTTTTTGCTGAATTGATTGGAATTAATCTGCGAAGATGAAAATCTACTTTTGTTCTGAAAAATGTAGAATTGTTTTAAATTTTTACAAGGAATAAAGGAGAAAATCACCACAAGATTTGTAAAGCATCTTCTCTCGATTACGGAAATACCCCATATGTGGTAATAAACTGCAGTTTGGTCCCACAGCAGGGCTCAAAAGGGAAGGAGCGTCATTTAGATTTTGTAGCGCCGATTTTGCTGGAATGGTTTTTGGTGCCATGTCGCGTTTGCAACGCCCTGGATGGATCAACACAGTAGAAAACCCGCAAAAGTCACCCCATTTTGAAAATGACACGCCTCAAGGATTTTTTGTAGGGGTAATTTTTTTTTTTTTTTACAAGGAATAGAGGAGAAAAGCAACAGTGGAATAAACAGTGGAAACCCAACAAAAGTTACCCCATTTTGGAAGCTACACCCCTCAAGGAATTTTTCTAGGGGTATAGTTAGCATTTTGACTCCACAGGTTTTTTGCTGAATTTATTGGAATTCGTCTGTGAAGATTAAAATCTACTTTTTTTCAGAAAAAAAACCATACAATTTTTTTAATTAATTAAAGGAATAGAGGAGAAAAAGCACTGCAACATTTGCAAAGCAATTTCTCCTGATTACGGCAATGCCCCATATGTGGTATTCAATTGCTGAGGTACTAGTACCGTGGAAACCCCCAATAAGTGACACTATTGTGGAAACTACACTCCTTGAGGAATTTAAATAGGGGTATAGTGAGCATTTGGACTTCAAAGGTGTTTTATGGAAGATAAAAACACTGGGCCGTGAAAATGCAAAATTGCATTTTCTCCAATAAAATGTTGCTTTAGTCCCATATTTTTCATTTATACAAGGGGTAATAAAAGAAAAAGCACCCCACAATTTCTTATGCAATTTCTCCTGATAAGGGCAATGCCCCTTATGCGGCCATTATCTCCTGCCTGGGCACACAGAAGGGCTCAGAATGGAAGGCCCATGATTTTGTTTTTGGAACATGGATTTTGCACAAATAGTTTTTGAGACTAGGTCTCATTTGCAGTAAACATGAAGTACTAATACAGTTGAAAGTCACAAAAAAAATTACCCTCTTTTGGAAACTAAATTCTTGCAGGTGTTTAGTGAGCATTTTAAACCCACTGGGTTTCCAGAATTTAATGTGCAGTGTATGGTGCAAAGTGAAACTTGCAAATTTCCCACCATTATGCCATTTCAGGGCCCAATATGCTATGCCCAGCTTGTGCCACTGAAGATATACATCTTGTGCTGAATTATACTCTATATATGATTTTTACACAGTTCCAGGAGGTTTTTATGGCCTACTTTTTACTTGGATAATAGGCAACACCTTATGTTTGCAGAGGCTCCAGAGGTTCCAGAAGAAATGTCTCATTTAATAAAATTACACTCTTCAAAGCACTGTATTCATCTAGGGGTATAATAGTAATTTATTGATTTTTTTTCATTGGGGATGAGAGTGGTTTTATTAGAATATCAAATTAATTTGGAAAATAAATGCCCAGGGTTGTATTTAACCCCTTCCCGACTTTCGCCGTGTATATATACGGCGCAGTCGGGCAGGGCTACACGCAAAGCGCAGTACCATTATGTCGCAGTGATAGTGCGTGCTCAGGAGCTGAGCCGGTACCATCACTACCGGGTGCCAGCTGTATGTTACACCTGGCACCCTGAGGTAGCATCCGATCCAGCCGATTAACCCCTCAGATGCTGCGTTCAATAGAGATCGCAGCATGTGAGGAGATTTTAGCCACCAGCACCCCAGCAATGTGATCGCTGGGTTGCCGGTGGCTGCAAAGGCAATCAGAGGCCTAATACTTACCTCCCGGTCTGCCAGCAACGGAAGCCTCATATGCCCCGCTCGGCGGCGGGGCCTAAAAGGCTTCTGGTACCATGGGCAAGATGGCGCCGGCTTAGCTTCCAGCTCAGAAGCTGAACCGGCGTCATCAGCGGTGGGTTTCCGCTGTATGTTACAGTGGACACCCCGCTGTAGCTAGCTCCGATTCCTGCCATTAACCCCTTCGGTGCAGCTATCCAATGCGATCGCTGCATCAAAGTGGTTTGTAGCAAATCGGCAGCCTGCCATGCAATGGCAAGTCTGCCAACTGCTACTATGGCAACAGGAAGCCTAACAATGGCCTCCTGTCTGCCATTACAGAAGCCGATTAGGCCCCGACCGAAGCCGGAGCCTGATCGGCTTGCTGTCAGTAAATAACTGACAGTTCTAATACATTGCACTACATAGGTAGTGCAATGTATTAGAACATCAATCAAACAGTTGCACCTTCAAGTCTCCTAGTGGGATTAAAGAAAAGTGTAAAAAAAAAGTGTAAAAAAAGTAAAAATAAAAGTTGTAAAAAAGAAAATACGTTTCAAGTAATAACATAAAACACTATCGCCCTTTTTCCCTTATCAAGTCATTTATTATTGAAAAAAATAATAAAACCATACATATTTGGTATCTCCACGTCCGAAACGACCTGAACTATAAAAATATTATGTTATTTGTCCCTCTCAGTGAACACCGTAAAAATAAAATAAAAAATAATGCCAGAATTGCTTTTATTTTGGTCACTTTGTCTTCCAAAAATTGAAATAAAAAGTGATCAAAAAGTCACATGTATCCAAAAATGGTACCTATAAAAACTATAGCTCGTCTCGCAAAAAAACACGCCCTCATACAGCTCCGTCAATAAAAAATTAAAAGGTTATGGCTCTTACAACTTGGCAACAGAAAAAATACATTCTTTGTACAAAAGTAATTTTATTGTGCAAAAAGTTGTAAAACATAAAAAAGCTCTATAAATTAGGTATCGCCGGAATCAGACTGACCCGCAGAAGAAATTTAACTTGTAATTTATGACGTGTGTTGAACTCATAAAAAAAACTAAAATATTATGACAGAATTGCTGTTTTTTGATCACCTTGCCTCCCAAAAAAAAGGCTAACAAGTGATCAAAAAGTCGCATGTATCCCAAAATGGTACCAATAACAACTACAGCTTGTCCCGCAAAAAAACAGCCCTCATACCACTAAATCTATGAAAAAATTAAATTAGTTAAGGCTCCAATAAATCAGGAAAGAAAAATAAACAGTTTTGCCGTCCCGAGGGGAACATTTCTTCTGTTTCAAGTGGCGAATTATCAAGGCCCTAAAATTAGGGAACCAGGAAGGGTAGGGCCCAAACATATCTGCTGGAAGCGAGGGCTCCCGTATGATACCAGGACAACCCTTCCCAGCAAAATTCTTCAAACTGCAAAGGTGAGGAGTGTGGACCAAAAAGGGGATAAGGAAGGACATTTATCAGTGCAACACCGGCCTGTGCAGAAAGGATTGCTTCACAGCGGAACAAATATTTATGGATTATTTTATTGTTTACCCCATTATTATACCACCTGACTATGCCCCTAATATACTCTTCCCCGTTTACATATGCCAGCAGATTATAAACTGAAAAACCAGTAAAACTACTACCAAGTAAAATCCACGCTCCAAAAGCTAAAGCTAAATCCTTCCCTTCTGAGCCTTACAGCGTGCCCAAACAGCAGTTTACTTCCACATATATGGCATCGCCATACCTGGGAGAACCCTTTTAACAATTTTTGGGGTGTATGTTTCCAGTGGCTCAAGCTGGGCACGATATATCTCCCACTGAAATGCCACATCTAGGGAAAAATTTTAATTTTTACTTTGCATCATCCGCAGCGCAATCATTTATGGAAAAGACCTGTGGGGTGAAAATGCTCACTACACCCCTTAATAAATACCTTGAGGGGTGTCGTTTCCAAAATGGGGTAAATTCTCAGCAGTTTATGTTATTATTTCACATCAGAGCCTCTGCAATTGTGAACCAATACTGTGTAAATTGCCAAATTAGGCCTCAATTTCGCATGGTGCTCTTTCACTCCTGAGCCTTGTCGATAGTCCATGCAAAAGATTAGGGCCACATGTATGGTGCTTCTAAAACCGGGAAACACTGCATAATAATTAGAGAGCTGTCTTTTTATGGTAGCACAAGTTTAGCACCACATATTGGCATAGCTATCGAAAAAAGAAAATTTTCACTCTGCAACATCGAGTGCACACTAATTGCTGCAAAAACCCTGCGGGCTTAAAATGCTCGTTACACCCCTAGGTGAATACCTTGAGGGGTGTAGTTTCCAAAATGGGGGGGTTTCCACTGTTTTGGTCCCACAGGGGCTTTGCAAATGCGACATAGTGACCTTAAACCAATCCAGCAAAATCTGTACTCCAAAAGCCAAATGGTGCTCCTTCCCTTCTGAGCCCTGCCGTGTGCCCAAACAACAGCTTATGACCATATATGGGGTATTACCGTACTCAGAAGAAATTGCAATACAAACGTTGTAGTTCTTTTTTTCCTTTATTTATTAAAGAAATTAAACATTTTTAGCTAAAGCTACGTCTTATTGAAGAAAAAAGGATTTTTTCTTAATTTTCACTGCCCAATCCTAATAAAATCTATGAAACATCTGTGGGGTCAAAATGCTCACTGCACCCCTAGATGAGTTCTTCAAGGGGTTTAGTTTCTTGAATGCAGTTACTTTTGGGCAGTTTCCACTGTACTGGTTCCTTAGGGGCTTTGCAAATGCGACATGGCTCCAAGAAATCAATCCAGCAAAAATCTGCACTCCAAAAGCCATATGGCGCTCCTTCTCTTCTGATCCGTGTGCCCAAACAGCAGTTTATGACCACATATGGGGTATTGCCGTACTCCAGAGAAGTTGCTTTACAAATGTTGGGGTTAATTATTTCCTTTATTTGTTGAAAAATTAAAAAAATTTTGACCTAAATCTATGTCTTATTGAAGAAAAAGGATTGTTTTTATTTTTACTGCCCAATCCTAATAAAATCTATAAAACCCCTGTGGGGTCAAAATGCTCAATACACCCGTAGATGAATTCCTCAAGGGGTGTCGTTTCCAAAATGGGGACAATTGTGGGAGGTTTCCACTGTTTTGTCCCTTCGGGGGCTTTGCAACTGTTACATGTCCTTCGCAAACTATTCCTGCTAAATTTGAGCTCCAAAAGCCAAATGGCGCTCTTTCCCTTCTAAGCCGTGCCGTGTGTAAAACAGCCATTTAGGACTACATGTGGGATATTGTTTTACTCGGGAGAAATTGCTTTACAAATGTTGTGGTGCTATTTTGCCTTTAGTCCTTGTGGAAATGAGAAAAAATTATTTGAAAGTATGTAGATTTTAATTTTCACAGCATACTTCCACTAATTTCTGAAATAAACTATAATAAACTAATTCCAATGAATTCAGCAAAACAACTGTGGGGTCCAAATGCTCACTATACCACTAGATAATTTCCTTGAGGGGTCTAGTCTCCCAAATGGGGTCACTTTTGGGGGATTTCCACTGTTTTGTCACTGCAAGAGCCCTTCTAACCTGACATGGTGCCTAAAATATTTTCTAATAACAAGGAGGCCCCAAGATCCACTAGGTGCTTCTTTACTTCTGAGGCTGGTGCTTCAGTCCATTAGCACACTAGGGCCACATGTGGGATATTTCTAAAAACTTCAGATTCTTGGCAATAAATATTGATTGGCATTTCGCTGGAAAAACCTTTTGTGTTACAAAAGAAAATGGATTAAAAATAAATTTCTGAAAACAAAAAAGGAAATTTGTAAATTTCACCTCTAGTTTGCTTTAATTCCTGTGAAATGTCTAAATGGTTAAGAAACTTTCTAAATGCCGTTTTGAATACTTTGAGCGTTGAACTTTTTAAAATGGGGTGACTTATTCTGGGTTTTTAATATATAAAGCCCTCAAAGCCACTTCACAACTGAACTGGTTCATGGAAAAATAGCCTTTTCAAATAAAGTTCTAAGCCTTTTAACGTCCTAGAAAAATAAAACGATATTCAAAAAACGATGCTGATTTAAAGTAGACATATGGGGGGGCGTGGCTTGGCAGCCGAGTCGGATGGCAGCTTGAGCGGAGAGCTCCGGCACCAAGCGACTGCAAACAGCAATTTATACAACATTCCAGGCACTTACCTTCTCCGGGTGAGACTCCTACTTCCCTGATGATGACCCGAGGAAAGCGGCAGCATCAGAAACAAGGAAAGTTGGAGTTTTTCTTTGATAAGGAGAGGGAGGTAAAGGGCGCGAAATCAGCAGCATCTCCATCCCCCTCCTCCACACTCTCAGATACGGCACCCTCCTTCTCGGCGCGCTCCTCGCCTGAACAGCAGCATTCATCTAGTGTGGATGGCATGAGGGGGAAGATCACTCCTGCTGACTCTCCTATTCAGATCTCTGCTTGAGAGACACATCAAAGCAACACGAGACGGGGGCTGTCTTCCTCTACAGCTGCCACGAGCCCGGTGAAGCAGAAGCAGAGACTCCAGGAATCGACACGTGTACTACCCGAGGTGAGCCCTCCCCCACTTCCTATCACTACGGCCCTGCAAGGCTTTGAAACCTCAGAAGAGCCGGCTTCTGGCAATTTACTGCGGGATATGCTTTTGGCATTTAGTGCGTCTATGCACACAGAATTCACACAGCTGTTATCCCCGTAACAAAATACGGTCACTGAGATTGCATCAAGAGTCGACCATGTGGAATCTAAAATGGCGGATTTTGCCTCCTCTCACAACAACCTGGTGGATGCTCACAATAATCTCACTGATGACATAGAGCAGATACGCTTGAAAATAAATGACCTGGAAGACCGTTCACGGCGGAACAACATTAAATTCTGAGGTATCCCAGAAGATTTTGCACAGCCAGACCTGCAACCCTACCTACAAGCATTCATAAAAGCTATGATGCCCATGTCCTCATGATGTCATTATAGACAGGGCTCACAGAGTTCCTCGTCCGAAACACCTTCCGGATGCAACACCTAGGGACGTTCTGGCGCGGATCCATTTCTTTCACGTTAAGGAATATCTTATGGATATAGCCAGGCAGAAGCCAGAACTTCCTCCTCCATACCACCAGTTGAAGCTCTTTGCAGATTTATCGGCGGCTACATTACGTTTGAGATGACTTCTTGCTCCTATCATGACCGTACTGCGAGACCAGAAAGTTGCATACCGCTGGGGGTTCCCAGTGAAGATCCTGATATTATGTAATGGGACTATGCATTCCGTTTCGTCTCTGGAGGATGGCACCAACTTGCTACGACTGTGGAATCTACCTTTGCCTGAGAAGATGGCGGACAATCCTAGGGTCTCATCCCATGTGGATCCAGAATGGCGCACTGTCACACCTGGAAGGAGAACCAAACATTGATATTGGACACACCTTTGGATGGTGCCTTAGGAAATCTTTGATTCACCCGGTGTGACACCGTAAGTGGTAACCCCTTTACCGGGATATGGCTTTTTCAGCTGTATGTATTTTATTTGTTTGTACTTGTATTTTTTGTTTTTGCACTGAGAGTTTTTCTTTTCAGGTTGTATGCTTTGGGGAGCTATTGTGATGGTGGGGTGTCACCTTCAGTTATTCTTCAGGGGTTCTTATCTGCTAAAGCATGTTATATCCGAGAACAAGCTGATAGATTTCCAAGCATTTCACATAGCCTCATACAGACGTCACAGCATTTTCATGATATCAAGTTTTAAATATTACTATGGTTCTTAAGTTTGTCTCATTAAATGTCAAAGGTCTGAACAGCCCTCATAAATGGTCCTTTATGTGGAAAGAGGCACTCCAATCAGGAGGAGATGTCTTCTGTGCACAGGAGCATGTCCGGCCTTAGCTATGTGCGAACAGTGCGGACGCACATGGCGCCGGCTGTCATGCTCGAAGGGGGGCGCAGCGCAGTGAATCTACCCTATGCTGCGGCTAGTGCTCGGGGCGCCAGCATGTCAGCTACTCCTACTACTCACGGACTTCAATACTGGCTGGCCCGCCTCCTTGTTTTGCGTCCTGAATGACGATCAAGCGTGAGCCGCGTGATGACATCATTCAGGACGCACGACAGTGAGCTGGAAGAAGGAGGGAGGAGACTATCATCCCATGCGTTCCTGAAACGCAAATTCTTCATGGCGATTCGCTCTCCCAGCAATATCTAGTAACAGCTGCTGTGAACTTTTTGTGAAGTCCTATCAGGTCAGTCACTGACTGTGGGCTTTAGTTGAATGGGGGTCAATAAGGGCAATAATGGTGCTCACTTGCCAATTATTGCCCCTTTTGTGTCCTTCTGTTAATTGGCCCTTTGATATCCATTAGCTATTTATTAACACTTCAGTGTCGTTCAGTGCCACCTTGGTGCCCATTTCCCACTTATTGCCCATTTAGTGGCCTTCTGTTCATTGCCCCTTTGATGCTCATTTGCCATTTATTGCCCCTTTATTCTTCTGTGACAAAGGGTAAAGGGACAGTAAATGGCAAATAGGCATCAAGGTGGCACTGAACGACACTGAAGTGTTAATAAATGGCAAATGGGCACATAATTCAGTGCCTCCATAGTGCACATTTAGGCTGGATTCACACGAGCACATTACGTCCGTAATGGACGGAACGTATTTCGGCCGCTAATCCTGGACCGAAAACAGTGCAGGGAATCGGGCTCCTAGCATCATAGTTATGTACGACGCTAGGAGTCCCTGCCTCTCCGTGGAACTACTGTCCCGTACTGAAAACATGATTACAGTATGGGACAGTTGTCCTGCAGCGAGGCAGGGAATCCTAACGTCGTACATAACTATGATGCTAGGAGCCCGGCTCCCTGCAGTGTGTTCGGTCCAGGATTAGCAGCCGAAATACGTTCCGTCCATTACGGACGTAATGTGCTCGTGTGAATCCAGCCTTACCATTTGTTACCTTGTTAGACACTGTACACCTAACGTAAAAAGGTTAAAAAAAATCTGTTGAAGCAGTAGAGGAGAAATTAATATAAAAAAAGAACTTACATCGCTCCTCCCAGACGTTCCTGCGCTGGCAGCTCCCGTCACCTCTGTTCTCGGTTTGTATACAGAGCGGCTGCAGCAGTGACATCAGCTGCAGCCTATGTATGGCCTCAGAGGTGTTCAGGTAAGACCAGTAATAGGCTGCAGCGGTGATGTACTGTCTATGTAATGTCACCGCTGCAGCCGCTCTGCATACAAACCGAGAACAGAGGTGACGGTAGCCGCCAGCGCAGGAACGTTTGGGAAGAGAGAGGTAAATATGGGCTGCCCCAATTTTTCTTAACCAGCCAGATACAACACATCAGCAGCAGACTACCATTACCCGGGTGGGAAGGGTCTCTGTTTCTGGCCTTTTCCAGTCTTGTAATACCAGCCTGCTGCCTCCCCAGTGCCCGGCCATCACTACATATGGTCGGATACTGGATCGTACCCGGTTCTTTCCGACACACCTGGTGGCAGACAGTACAGGGGTAATAATGGGGGTTAGTGTTAGCCTCTGCACCGGCTAACACTAAGCCCCGCCTTAGCAATGGACGCTGTAAATCAGCCAGCAGCCATTACTAGGGCGGTAGTAATAAAGTTTAAAAAAAGGACATAGAAAAAACATTTTATTGAAATAACAAAAAAAAAAACACAACCCTCATTAACCATTTCATTGAGAATAAAAAAAGCCGTCACCGTAGTATTCCTCGAATCCAATGTAGTCCAAAAACTGAACCTGTTAAAAAACACTAACACACAAAAGAAATCTGTAACACATAAAAAATCAAAGCAATACTTATACTTATCTTTCCTGGATCCAGCGCATGAGCATTCTAACAATATGACTCTTGCTCAGGACCCGAGTTCGCTCAATATGCAGTGGATAACTGCGATGTTAAACAGTCACAATT
Source organism: Rhinoderma darwinii (assembly GCF_050947455.1). NCBI lineage: Eukaryota > Metazoa > Chordata > Amphibia > Anura > Rhinodermatidae > Rhinoderma > Rhinoderma darwinii. The sequence goes on from NC_134692.1 coordinate 101,155,589, forward strand.
GATGCTCTCGCTTTCAGTGCCAGGTGTAAGTTGTATAAGCTCTTAGATGCCGTGGTCAGTATCGACCACAGCATCTAAGAGATTATTCACCACAGGCAGGATGCAATAAAACAGTAGTAATATGACAATTAACTACAATATAGTATGTACTCCATGCTACAGCTCGCCCCACAGAAAAACCCATTAGGGTCAGTTTTTTTGCGCTGATTTTGATGTGGAAACCATGTAGAAATGAGCACCATAAATCAGCCAAAATTGCTCCCCATTTCAATCGGATGCAGAGGCATGCTCTTTCTTCGAGCAGTTTACACCTCTGACCTCCCATGGAAATCAATGGGAGGCAGAAAAAACACAGCGCTCGTTTCTTTGAAAAACGTGGGGAAAAAAAGCGTTAGCAACTGGACATTATATAATGTACTAATAGCTGCATGTATGAATATTTATGGGGCACTGCCACTATTTATATGGGCACTAATAGGGGTGCTTTCTTCGTATATACTATTTCTAGGAACACGCCAGAGCAAAGACTAGAAAAGACCTGCACATCCGGAGACAGCCAAATGAGGGACAATAAGTAAGTTAAGTACATGTACTACTAAAGCTGTGCTACTTGAATGGTACTTTGGAGGTACTGTTTGCAAAAGGTAGATTGATAAGGCGACAGTTAAAAAAAACGTCCATTAAAAACTGATCAACTGTCAGTATTTCATGGCCGTTTTGCATCAGTGTGTCTCTAAATTTTCATCCATTTCCAGTCCGTCTGTCCGTTTTTAATGGGCGTTTGACATCCATTTTGCATCACTTATTCATGGCCGTTAAAAAAAACAGAAGAATTTCATTGGTCAGGCTTTTTTGTCCCAACCCCCTGAAAACACCCAAAGGAAGGTCACATGTTCACCTAGACGCTATTTACACCTCCCTGTATATGATGCCACACACCTCCCTGTATATGATGCCACACACCTCCCTGTATATGATGCCACACACCTCCCTGTATATGACGCCACACACCTCCCTGAATATGATGCCACACACCTCCCTGTATATGATGCCACACAGCCTCATTGTAGATGCCACACAGCCTCACTGTAGATGCCACACACCCCCGATGTAGATGCCTCACAGCCCCAATGTAGATGATACCACACAGCCTGACATGAATGCCCTACATACTCACCGATGCAGCGCTGTCTTCAGGTGAGGTCCCTCGTCTTCACGGGATCTGTGGCGACGCGATGACACATACTCACGATGCAGCGCTGTTTCCAGTGGTCTGGTCGCTAGTATCACGGGATCTGCGAAGGCGGCGCGATGACGTCATCGCGTCGCCTTTGCAGAACCCGTTAGTCTAGCGACCAGACCAGAAGAAGTTGGCGCTGCATCTGTGAGTCATGTGTTATCCCACTAGATTATCAAGGACATGGCAGGGGCGTAGCTAGGGGGGGGAGGCGGGGCATGTGCCCCGGGCGCAACTTAGAGGGGGGCGCCAGCGCCACCTCCTCCTGCACTATAATTTTACCTGTGTCTATAGGACACAGGTACATCTAGAAGCAATGAATGACCGGGCATGTTCCGTGCCCGGCCATTCAGCGCCTTTCCATGAGTAAAGCGACTGGTACCTTTTGTACCAGTGAAGCTTCCGTCGATGAAAGGCGCTAATTGACAGGGAAAGTCATCCTGCCCAGCCAATCAGCGCCTTTCATAGACGCTGCGTTCAACCCCCAGGAGACCTGCGCAGAAGAGAGCAGGTTTCCATGGCTGCCGGACGGCGTTGGAGCGGGATTAAGGTGAGTTTGAATAGTTTTTTTTTATTTTTTTATTGTAATAAAAGTGTGTGGCTGTATCTACAAGGGGGACTTTATCTACTGGGGGGACTTTATCTACACGGGGGGGGGGCTTTATCTACAAGAGGGACTTTATCTACGGGGGGACTTTATCTCTTTATCTACATGAGGGGGGGCTTTATCTATGGAGGGGGCACTTTGTCTACACGGTGGGGTGGGGCTAAATCTATGGAGGGGGGACTTTGTCTACATGGGGGGGGCTTTATCTACAGGGGGGTGTCTAGCTACAGGGGGGCTATATACTGGGATGGGCTATCTATGGAGCACCATATACAGGGGTGGGCTATATCTACAGGGGGGCTATATAGTATATAGCCCCCCCGTAGATATGGCCCACCCCTGTATATAGCCCCCCTGTAGATATAGCCCACCCCTGTATATAGTCCCCCTGTAGATATAGCCAACCCCTGTAGATATAGCCCACCCCTGTAGATATAGCCCACCCCTGTAGATATAGCCCACCCCTGTAGATATAGTCCTCCTGTAGATATAGCCCACCCCTGTAGATATAGCCCACCCCTGTAGATATAGTCCCCCTGTAGATATAGTCCCCCTGTAGATATAGTCCCGTATAGATATAGCCCACCCCTGTATATAGTCCCCCTGTAGATATAGCCCACCCCTGTATATAGTATCCCACAAATAGCTTCCCCTATAGTGCTCCACAGAAAGCCCACCCCTGTATATAGCCTCCCTGTACATATAGTCCACCCCTGTATATAGTGCTCCACAGATAGCCCACCCCTGTATATACAGGGGTGGGCTATCTGTGGAGCACTATATACAGGGGTGGACTATCTAGTGGAGCACTATATACAGGGGTGGACTATATGTACAGGGGGGCTATATACAGGGGTGGGCTATCTGTGAAAGGATTTATTTTTGTGAAACAGCATCTCCCAGCATATCCTTATCATTATTCGGGCCATGCTGGGAGCTGTAGTTTTACGCCGTACATACCTATACGGAAGGGGTTGCACTAAATTGAGCTGTATTTGTGCTGGTGCTGTATATATGTACTGAGCTTGGTTCTGGTGTTGTGTATAGAACCATATTGCTTGTAAAATATACAAATGTTTTTATGCTTGCGTTACATAAAAAGAAATGTGGAAAAGAAATGACACGTCGATTGGTAGAGAAAACAAACACGGCGAGAGCGAAGGAGATATCGGGAAAGAGGTTGGGGGGGCACCAAACTGAATCTTTACCCCGGGTGCTGGAGAACCTAGCTATGCCTCTGGACATGGACACATTTAGTATTTATAAAACTGGATCTCCAGGGACATGGAAGCACTCAGTACTTCACACTGGATCTCCAGGGACATGTATGCACTCAGTACTTCACACTGGATCTCCAGGGACATGGATGCACTCAGTACTTCACACTGGATCTCCAGGGACATGCATGCACTCAGTACTTCACACTGGATCTCCAGGGACATGGATGCACTCAGTACTTCACACTGGATCTCCAGGGACATGGATGCACTCAGTACTTCACACTGGATCTCGAGGGACATGGATGCACTCAGTACTTCACACTGGATCTCCAGGGACATGGATGCACTCAGTACTTCACATTGGATCTCCAGGGACATGGATGCACTCAGTACTTCACACTGGATCTCGAGGGACATGGATGCACTCAGTACTTCACATTGGATCTCCAGGGACATGGATGGACTCAGTACTTCACATTGGATCTCCAGGGACATGGAAGCACTCAGTACTTCACACTGGATCTCCAGGGACATGGATGCACTCAGTACTTCACACTGGATCTCCAGGGACATGGATGCACTCAGTACTTCACATTGGATCTCCAGGGACATGGATGCACTCAGTACTTCACACTGGATCTCCAGGGACATGGATGCACTCAGTACTTAACACTGGATCTCCAGGGACATGGATGCACTCAGTACTTCACAATGGATCTCCAGGGACATGGAAGCTTTCATTATTTATTACATTAAATCCACATTTAGCTTTTTTAACCATTGGAGCTCTAGGAACTTTTTAGAGGCAGTGTAATACTAATAATGTACTGTATTATGTTTGCTCTAGGGAAACATTTACAAGTCAGAATGGGTCCAAAAAAGCCATCAGGGGCCCAGAACAGGAAAAGAAAGGCTCTGTTTGAAAAAGAAGACAAAAAGTGTGCAGGTTCTTTGAAAAATCTTTTTCAGAAGTCAGTAGACTGTAGTAGCCAAACTGCAGATACTGCACAAGAAAATAGCGATCAGTTCCAAACAGAAGACCACGTTGATGTCCTAGAGGAGATTGATAATACTCTTGCACCTATACAGTGCACAACAGAGTGGGATACATGTACAGGGGGCCAAACTGATGTTGATGCTCCAGTTGACCAGGGCAATTCATCTTTAACATGCATAATATACGAAGTGTCAGAGAGTATCGGCAGTGCTGAAAATTTGGATGATCCACAGGAAACAGAATACAATTCCCCATCTGTTGGCGTAGACCCAGATCCAGCTCTATGGCCCAAATTTAGTTCTGCCATAATAGATTTAATTGTACAAACAGGACCTGTACAGGTTAAAAATATAGAATTTAAAATAAGATAAAAGGAATCGCCATTTCTGTAAGACAAGAGATCATTGGACAATGGGGAGTATCAACCTAGACGATGGTTGGTTTATTCCAAAACTGCAAATAGAGTATTTTGCTTTTGCTGTAAACTGTTTGACTACCATTCTCGCATGTCATTGGCAACAGAAGGGTCACAAGACTGGACTCATATGTCCTTCATTTTGAAATCACATGAAACATCTACCAGCCATTTTTTGTCTGAAAAAAAAATGGATGGAAACACAAATTACCCAGCTGTTAGCTGAAAGGAATTTGCCATTCAGAGGCTCCTCAGATCGACTCTTCACTCCTAACAATGGAAATTTTCTTGCCATTGTTCAGCTTCTTGGGAAACATGATGTGGTAATGTCTGAGCACCTTCGTCGAATCACATCCAAAGAGACTGCTGACCACTATTGTGGAAAGACAATTCAAAATGAATTAATGAATTTAATGGCCAAACAGGTTATCAATACAATTATTGACCAATGTAAAAAGGCTAAGTACTATTCTTTAATACTCGATTTTACTACAGACATTAGTCATCTGGAGCAAATGTCTTTTACAATTAGGGTTCCTGAGGAAAAGTCCTCAGAATACCAAATAAAATAATACTTCCTTGGCTACAAAAGTGTGAATGACACAACAGGAAAATGATTATCAGAGGTTATCCTTACTTTCTTATCAGGCAAAGATTTAGACATTGATAACTGCCGTGGTCAAGGATATGACAACGGAGCCAATATGGCAGGAAAGAAAAATGGTGTTCAAGCCAACATACTCCGAAAAAATCTCAGGGCTATTTTTGTTCCATGTGGGTGTCATAACCTGAACTTAGTAGTGGCCGATGCAGCTCGATCTAACCAATGCTCAAAAGATCTCTTTGGTATTATTCAGTGCATTTACAATGTTTTCTCGGGTTCGGCAAAACGATGGAAGATTCTGTCAGATCATGTATCTAGTTTTACTGTGAAACCTCTGTGTACCACAAGATGGGAATGTAGAATAAACTGTATCAAGCCATTGAAATATAACATTGGAGGTATCCAGGAGGCATTATTTGCCCTTGCAGAGGATCCCAGTACAGAACCAAAAACGAGTCATGAGGCACAGACACTCTCTCAACAAATTGTTGAATTTGAGTTTATAGTGGCATTAATAGTTTGGTATGACCTTTTATTCCAGATTAACATAGTCAGTAAAGCCATTCAATATGAAAGTGCTGACCTGATCTCAGCCACACATCTCATCAAAAAAACCTATGAATTTTTGAAGAATTTCAGAGAAACCGGTTTTGAGAGTTCATTGAAGGCAGCAAAGAAACTGGCTGAAGACAATGGTGTGGAGCCTGTGTTTAAAAAAAATTCCCGAATTCTAATTAAAAAGACCTTCTTTGACTATGAAGGAAAGCATCAACCTGTTGCAGAGCCCATACAAAAATTTAGGGCTAACTTTTTTAATGTTTTGGTGGATACAGCTACTAACTCTTTGGAAGAACGTTTTCAACAAATGGAAATTCACAATCAAATTTGGGGGCTTCTATATAATATTAAGAGCCTTCCAACAAGAGATGAACTTCAGAAAAGCTGTTTGCAATTGCAAACATCACTGACAAGTGGCAGCGCTTGTGATATAAATGGTGCTGAACTAGCTGATGAGTTCAGGCTTATTCAGACACTTCTTCCTGAGGAAACTGTAACCCTAATGCAGATTCTGAATTTTGTCACAAAAAATGGCCTCACAGATACATTTTCAAATATGTGGATAGCCCTTCGAATTTTGCAGACAATTCCTGTTTCCGTTGCATCAGGGGAGCGCAGTTTTTCAAAACTGAAACTGATAAAGACGTATCTGAGGTCAACTATGTCTGAGGAGAGATTATCTTCCCTTGCAGTGTTATCTATTGAAAACCATTTGTTAAACTCAATTGACCTGAACAGCGTAATTGATGAATTTGCAAGAGTTAAAGCACGAAGAGTTGTATTTTAATGATACCTTCAAAAATCAAAGTTGTTGCAGTTTTAAAACATGTTTCACTTGGTGCGTTGTACTTGTTTTCAAAAACTTATCCGCAGTGCCATTTTGAATCTTGGTTTAAATGTTCACTCTCCTGTATAGCCTAATTTTTAAACCTGGCTTTTTACCCCTCATGGTTTTGTCTCTTATGCCTGCTAGATCCGTGGGCTGGAACCTCCTCCTTCATATTTGTTTGCATGCTATAATTTATTTGTGGATATTTGTCAAAAGTTGTTTTTCTTTTTAATTTCACAAAATAAATATATATGCGTTACTGGTTCTGCAATATACTTCTCAGTTCTAGATGCAGTCATCTTTCATTAATTAAATTTATATATATATATATATATATATATATATATATATATGCACAAAATATTTAGGTGCACCTCTCAGGTCTTGAGGGGATGGATGCTTGTTTACGGACATGTCTAGAGATGAGCGAACTTCTGAAAAGTTTGGTTCGGCTGGTTCGCCGAATTTCACTAAAAAGTTTGATTCGGACCGAACTAGTTCTGACCGAACCTGTAATTTCCGTGCGCCGAGCATGGTACTGCCCAGGGTGCAGAAAGAGTTAATGGGCTGCACTAACTCTTTCAGCAACCTTGACAGTACCATTCTCGGCGCGCGGAAAATACAATTTTAATGTAATAAAAAAAATAAAAAATACGTTCATACTTACATTCCTCCTGTCCGGCCTCCAGCGATGACGTTTCATCCATGTCGCTGCTGCAGCCAATCACAGGCTGTAGTGGAGGTCACGCACGCCACGTGACCGCCTCTGCAGCCAATCACAGGCTGCCGCGGCCTCTGCAGCCAATCACAGGCTGCCGCGTCAGGAAAGAAGGTCGGACTGGAGGAAGAAGAGGGACTCGTCACCAAGACAATGACCGGGTACGTATGAAATGCTTTTTATTTTATTTTTAATCAGCAGCCTCTTTTCTCTATCAGTGATTGATAGAGACAAGTGGCTGCCGATTAGTATAATATTTTTGTAATGTTTTTTCTGCCCGCCCGGGTTCGGTCAAAACGTGTTCGGCCGAACCCGGTGAAGTTCGGATTCGCTGCGAACCGAACTTTTCGCGATGTTCGGACCGAAACCGGGTTCGGTTGTCCCAGTTCGCTCATCTCTAGACATGTCCATAAGGAAGTGATAAAAAGTACTGCTGTCCAACATTGCACACGTGGACAGCAGTTTTAATATTTTTTACGTCAGACAAAAGATAGCCTTTGAGAAAACTGAGTAAAGATCATTTCATATTACATATTAACGTATTCACTGGGAAAGCTACCAGAACATATGGTAAACAGTCCCATAAGCCTGATGGAGGGTAAAAAAAAAGCCTCAGTTCGGATGGGACTGCGTTATTTTATCCAGTGGCTTCCAGTAAAAAAAAAATGATACTGCACATATTTTGAGTCAATTTAATATATGCAACAGGAGCTTTTCCGCTGCATATGATAAACGGACAGGCAAGACGTAATGTGAAAGCAGCCTTAACAAAACATACAGTACAAACAAAAGCACCAAATGCCCACACTATATAACAATGGTAAATTGAGGGGGGGGGGTCACCAAAGTGCAATTCCGCACAGGGCACCCTATAGCCTAAGGCCAGCCCTGCACAGGAGACACATATTCTAGCTACAGATGCTCATAGGCTCACGCATATTCAGTTCCCATGTATTTTACAAACGCATCACATTAAAAAAAAACGTGGAGTGCTATTGGCGTGGAGTGCTAAGTTGCTCATACTTCTATATCGACTATAGTCGATCCACATGGTTGATTCATCATACATGTTTGTAAGCTAAATAACGCTTTGTATACCATAGGGGTAGTGTATGCTCCTAATCAACGCCAGATTAACTTTCTGGGCAGGTTTATTCGGAAACTTAAGAAAGTGCAACAGGGCCATCTAGTGGTCTGCAGGGACTTTAACGCTATTCACGACAGTACACTTGACTCTACAGCAGTTAATAGACCATCCTCCCAAACTTTGGGGCATTTTTTGCACACTAATGAGTTATATGATATCTGGAGCATTCATCATGATGTAGAACGAGACTATACCTTTTTTTCACCCGCACATGCTACTTACTCCCGGATAGACATGTTTTTGGTAAACAGATCATTGTTGCAGAACACCAAACATACTTCCATTGATATCATAAAGTGATCGGATCACGCCGCCATCTCACTGCACCTAGAAGAGTCTCATGTGGTGCCAAATGTGTCTCTTTGACGTTGTAACCCGTTTGTGTTAGCCCATAACTCCTATAGAGAGGATTTGGAATCAGCCTTAAAGGAATATTTTCAATTGAATGTGGATTCTGTTACTAGCCCCTTTACACTCTGGAATGCTCACAAAGCCCTCATTATTTTATTTTTTTATTAAATTAGGGCATAGGGCTAAGGTTGAAAGGGAGAAAAAAGTGCGAGACCTCCTCCAGCGAATTAGGTCTCTGGAAACATTAAACAAAGCTTCTGTCTTACCTACTCACTCGTCACAACTTAGAGGCCTTCGTATTCAATTGAAAGATTGTTTGTTATATGCTTACGAAAAATCCTTGACCAAGGTTAAGGCCCAATATTATTCGCAGAACAATAAAGCAGGCAAGCTGTTGGCTCGCCGTTTAAAAAAGGAGTACAAAACTAGGATTCCGTATCTCTCTCGCCGATCTTCCCCTTCAAAAATATATGACCCACAGGACATAGCTAAGGAATTTATGGAATTTTACTCCAACCTTTATAATTTAGATGATCCGAGTGGTTCTTTATGGGACCCTGCGCCTTCCAGTCCCCCCTTTCTAAGTAACCTGAATCTCCCCACCCTTTCCCAACAACAACGGGAAGCCTTGAGTTCCCCCATTACAATGTCAGAAATAGAGGATGTTGTTAAAGCCCTACATATGCAGAAAGCTCCTGGTCCAGATGGACTAACATATATCTACTATAGAACCTTTGTGGATATTTTGCTCCCACACTTGCAATCTACTCTAGTACATGCTTTTCATGAAGGATCATTTCCCAGGGAAATGCTTTCCGGAATGACTGTTGCGCTCCCGAAACCTGGGAAATCTACTGATGCCCCGCAAAATGTTAGACTGATATCGTTATTAAATACAGATGTAAAAATGTATGCAAAAATTTTAGCTAACCGCATAGCACCTTTATTTCCCTCATTGATGGGGGGGGACCTGGTGGGTTTTGTGAAAGGCCGACAGATCACGGAAAATACCAGGAGGGTTTTTGATATTATGGACTTTGTACAGAGTTCGGTTAGGGCTTCAGTAATGGTGACTCTTGATGCGGAGAAGGCATTCGACCGGGTGCGATGGTCGTTTGTCTTCTCGGTGTTGGAAAAAAATGAGAATTCAGGATGGGATACTGAGAGCAATCAGGGCACTATACTCTACACCTTCTGCGAAGGTTTTTGTGAATGGGGCACTATCTGATAGCTTTGATATAACGAATGGAACCAGACAGGGGTGCCCCCTATCCCCTTTGATATTTGTATTGTCTATAGAGCCCTTAGCCCAGGCGCTTAGGTCACACGCAGACATTAGAGGAGTCCGGATAGGTGACAGACAGCATTGTATTTTGTTATTTGCTGATAATATTCTGTTGACATTAGAGCAACCGGAGACATCCTTGGAGTCAGCAATGGCTGTAATTAAGGAATTTGGATCTCTCTCCCTATGCAAAATTAATGAGCATAAATCTCAATTCTTGCCCTTTAATATCCAGGCGGAGGCACTGGCTTCGCTAAAATCTAAATTCCCGATGGATTGGCAGTCACAACATGTGAGGCATCTTGGTCACCACCTCTGTAGAGGATTTATATAAATATAATTACATCCCTTTGTTGAAAACTATAGAACAGGATATGATGTATAATAAATCTGAAATCTCATGGGTTGGTCGTATAGCAGCCTTCAAAATGTTAATTCTGCCCAAAATTTTGTATATCTTCAGAACCGTCCCTATCCGTCTGCCAGTGTCCTTCTTTCATAAAATACAGAAACTGTTAAATACCTTCATTTGGAAACCGGGCAGACCTAGAATAGCCGCTTCAATTCTTAACAGGGATAAAAAGTATGGCGGGTTGAGCCTGCCTAACATTCCGGATTATTATTACGCAACTCAGGTATCGTTATTAAGGAATTGGTGGATTGGGGATGTGTCTCAACACTGGATACACATAGAGACATTTTTAGCACCGTGTCATAATTTGAGGGCTTTACTGATAGCTGCTTTGACCATAATAGCCTTACCAGTCCGTCTCCCCTATTTTTTGTCTACTTCCTTGTTTTATTGGAAAAAAATTCATTCTGGTAGCATATCTTCCCAAATTTCCTTACAGCATGTGACGCCTAATGAAATATTTCATATTGCTCTTCTAGATATGAATTTAGATTCTTGGAAGGAGAGTGGCATTGTATACTTAACGGACTTATTCGATGGCGTAAAGTTAGCCTAGTATTCTGCTTTGACCCATAAATATGGTATTACACATATGGATCTGAGCGTATTTTCAGCCAATGCGGACGTGTTTCAATTATGGTCAGCCCCATCGGATACCCCGGTCCGCCTTAAGCCCCTTTACTCTGTGCTGGGCTCTAAATCCTCGTTTGTTAAAACCTCCCCCTTCCTTGCCTGGGAGAGAGATCTAGGCCAGACCTTTGCTGTATCCCAATGGACCTACTCCTTGAAATTCCTTGCTTCTACTTTTAAATGTGTATCTCATTATGAAGCCGCTATCAAAACTGCTCTAAGATGGTATTATACACCCGATAGATTGAGCCGTATGTACCCGGGCTCTCCTGGTCTTTGCTGGAGGAATTGTGTGCACAGAGGCACTCTCATCCATATACTATGGTCCTGCCCTTGTCTCACTTCTCTGTGGTCCTCAATTTTTCAACTGCTATCCAAGCTTTGTAACATGGTCATTCCATTGTCACCATCCCTAGCACATCTTTTTCTAGGAATAAATGAGATGCCTATAGAAAACAGGGTACTTGTGGCACATATTCTCTTGGCTACTAAGCTGGGGATAACCAGGTATTCGAAGAGTGCGAACCTCCCCTCTATTGGGGAAATTTATGACATGCTAAATACTACATGTGCCTATGAAAAAATGATGGCATATAAAGATCACAGATACCCACAGTATGTGGAGAGCTGGAAGAACTGGTATCTTTTTCCTCAAAATTGTATACTCCCGAAATGCATATTTGAAACTGATGTATTTAAACGTGAAACTCTCTGTCCTTGGTTTTCTGTCCTTATGTTGTATGCTCTATTTTCAGGGCATTTTTGTGTGTGTTTACCACATGCGACATGTTTGCTGTATTTTCTCTCTCCGCATAGTTTGTACTTTATATATATATGTGGTGGTGCTTATAATGGTTCTGAGCTGTCCATCCAAGGCACTATGCAAGTTCTATGTATTATGTATATTATGTGATGCACTGCATTTTTGTACAACCATGTGTCTGTGGTTATTGTATTATGTTTGTTATCTTGAAAAAAAAATTTCAATAAAAAACTATTGATGGTTAAAGTGGCCAAAGTGGGAAGGGGTTAAGAAAGGAATGGAATGGATGTGATGTCAAAATTAGATTTAATGAATATCAACAGAGGTGTGATAAAAACGGAAGCATTCTCCAATGCAGAGGCCTGGTTTAGAGGGATAGGTCATACAATAGTGAGTGGTGTCTTACCTAAGCCCTCTGTTTGTGCAAACTCGACACCTTCTCTGGGTTTTTGTTTTTTTTTTCTGTGGAGGGAAGTACTCCAGGGAAATGCTGGCCATGTATTATTCTGGAGATCCCAGAGGTGCAGCTGCCTTGACTGCTACCCTCTCCTTCCTGGTCTCCAAAAATCAGTTCCTTTATAATTTTTCCTGAAATCCCCGGAATGTCTCCGTATTGGTGGCTGTTCTGTAGAGAACAAATGCGTTATAGAGTGCAACTTGGGTGAGGTATGCAGCCAATTTTTTTATACCACACTTTAGATTCGCAGGCCTTATACAGCTTCACGCCATACCTAGACCTTTTGTTTGGCAGGTATTGGCGGAAGTGTAATCTGCCTTTAAAGTGGACTAGAGATTTGTCCACTGCTATTATTATTTTTTTTGGGGGGTGGTATAGACCTGGCTAAATTTTGAGTTGTAGTGGTCCACTACTGGCCTAACTTTATAGAGTCTATCATAATTGGGGTCGTTTGGGGGTTGGCACTCATCATTATAGTTATAGTGAAGGAATTTTAATATACTTTCAAAACGGATCCTGGGCATGGCAAGAAAATAAAGAGGGGAATGATATAGGATGTCTCTGTTCCAATATGAATGTATCATAGGTTTTTTGATAATGCCCATACTCCATAAAAGGCCCCAAAACATGTGAATTTTAGTGGGGTGTGTGGGGGTCCAATTTTGGGGCCTGGCATAGTAACAATTTGGATTGCGGGGAATGAATTGCTCCGCATAGATGTTTGTTTGTGCCACCATCAAGTTCATAAGGTCATCAGTGAAGAACAGTTGGAAAATTTTAATTTTACTGAAGCCTGCGGTATCGACTTTGATGCCTGGAGTCACAGTAAATTCAGGCACCTGGGGCACAAAATTATCTACGGGAATCCATGTGGAGTCAATTGTACTGGGCTGTGATTGTGCACTACTGACGCCTATCCTTGGATGCCTACATGGCGGTTCATCAGTAGATGAGTCACTAGATGTAGAGGACACTAAAAATGTTACTTCATCCCCACTACCGGAATCAGATTCCTCAAAGAGCAAGGTACATGCCTCCTCAGCAGTATACAGCCACTTAGTAATTTTTTTTCTTCTGTAAAACTAATTAGATTTTTTTCCTAGTTTTTTTTTTATAAAGTGTCACAGGTCTCAAAACTAAGGTAAAACTTTTTTGTGTGTTTTTTTTTTTGTGGTATTTGTATATTTTTTTTTTTTATAGAACAAAAACTAATTCCCTAAACCCAATGTAATTATTTTTGCTATCTACAAAAACTCCGGGGATAAAAGGTGTCAAGCTCAGGTGGGTGGATATGAGGTATAGAAGTTTGGTATCGGCCACAGATTTGTCTCAATTAGGCGCAGGACACAGGAGGGTAGCGATGAGACAATGAAGGGGTGAATTTATTTTACAACCCACACACACGTCACTGGGCGGTGAATTACAGGGATCATAGGTGATACTGGAGGCACAGACAGCTGATGAGGCTGATTGGTGACAATCAGGCACAGGAGGGTGGCGATGAGGCAATGACTGTGTTAATTATTTTTATTTTTTTTCCTTTATACGCTGGGCAGTGACAGGCGTCTTGGTGAACAGGAGGCTGAATGAGGCACAGGGGGCTGGATGAGGCATGTAGGCTGGTATAAGTGACAATCAGGCACAAGACGCTGGTATGCAGCACAGGAGGGTGGTGATGGGGCAATAACAGGATTGATTTTATTTTTCTTATATTTATTTTCCTTTAATTGCTGGGAAGTGACATTTGCTGGGAAGCGACAGGCGTCTTTGTGCACAGGAGGCTGATTGAGGCATAGGAGGCTGGATGAGTCACTAAAGGATGGTATAGGTGCCAATCAGGCACAAGACACTGGTATGCAACACAGGAGTGTGGTGATGGGGCAATGACGGGATTGTTTTTTGTTTTTTTTTACGCTGGGCAGTGAAACGTGGGCACAGGAGGCTAGATGCGGCACAGGAGGCTGGATGCGGCACGGGAGGCTGCCAATCTTATGGGGCACCATGGGTACTGTTCTGTGGTGCAGACAGCTGGTGATATAGGACAAAGATCAGCTATATAGGACAAAGGCCACCTGTAACCTATATAGGGCACAGATCACCTATATAGGAGACAGGCCACCTGTACAGGACAAGGGTATAGGGCACAGTAGACTGGCTTCTGGGTGATCCTGGGGTTAATTTATATACTTTTATATATATATTTTCTGACATTTTCTTATACTATCTTCAATGGCTCCGTCTCTGATCGCTTCTTGAGAGAAGTAAAGTTGTCAGGGACCGACACTACACTAAACTCCCCCCTCCAACTAACATACTAAACTGAGATTGGTCCATCTGCACTGATGGACCAATCACAGCGATCGCCGGCTGGGGACTGCTGTGATTGGTCTTCGGCCGGAATCCCTAGTTACTATGCTAAATAAATTAGAAAAAAAGGAGACACGGCGCCACAGAGGGACAAATGAGGATCTTATAGGATGATAAAAGGAGGATAGATGCGACAATTCCGCTCACCTCGGGTGGTGGACACCAATAGTTGTCAGAAAGGCTTGGCAAGCTGCAGCCAGGTCCACATCACAGTCAAACGAAGTTTGCTGTCGATCTGTAGTGCGATTCAAAAATGAAGAAAAACGGGACCAACGGCGCTGCTTGAATAGGTATTACACAACCATTGTGGTAGGTAAAGTAGATAAAGGACTTTATTGTTTTGACAAGGCTACGCGTTTCGACGCCGAACTGACGTCTTCCTCAGGCCAATGCAGACTGTGCGGTTCCTGCCTCATTTATACATCAGGGCGAGGCAAAAAGACTGCCAGAAGAAACAGGTCAAAGGTCACATAAACAACGGATACAAAACGATATAGTAAATTTTAAAAACATAAATATATAGTGATTCAGTATAAGAAGGACAGAATTAAAATGAGTTTGGAGGATGTTTTGTGTGTTAGAAATATATATACACACAGTGCTTGTGTCAGAATCATCTAACAGGTCATTACGGAATTCCACTCAAGAATCTCTTGTGTTCAAAATGTTATGTTCTGTGTATACGTCTGACTGTATGTACAAACAGTACCATAATTATTTATAGGTATAGACTTTTTCGGATTTTGGGAGATGTTAACGTAGAAACAATATCGACCACAGGAGTGTTGCGTCAAAGCGTCCTTGGTTACTGAAGAACAGAAATACTACGGAGGCCGTGGGGGGCCAAAGGCTTTAAATGGACCGCATATTGACACGCATAGGAACGCGGTTCTCAACGGTAAGGAGTCAAGAGGAGACCAAAGCTCCGGAGGTGGTAAGTGACACAATATCGTAACGAAAAAACATTTGAAAGGTTATAAATTGATAAAAGCCCATATTATAGGTAGATAATATAGATAAAAACCTATTATCTAAAAAATATATATATATGTATATCTCTGGTTTATAAATTTCATATCAAAATAAATAAAGGCATTCTTTTGAGAATTATAAAGCCAGATTATAAGAGCCTATTTTTTTTTTTTTTTTTTTTTTTATATACGTAGAAATTAAGTTAAATATCAGTAAATATACATTTATAAAAGGACTAAACATATGAATAAGGTACACTTTTTATATAAAAGACCTTATATTATAAGAGGAACCTCATATCTGTAAGAGGGGTCAGGGATTATAGCACATTAATGTAGGTGAATATGGATATCATAATTGATATTTTCACCACAACGACAGGGGTTATATAGCTGAGGGTACTTATTTTATTTGTGGTTTTATTTTCTATTTATTGATTTTCATTTTCATTTTTATTCTAAAAAGGACTCCGTAAGGTCGTTTAGACCATTTGGATGTAGAGTTTCTAATTTGTAAATCCAAAAGTTCTCCCTCTGCTTAAGCCTGATGAATCTATCTGGTAGGTCCGCTGGTATCTGTTCGATTGGAGTGACCTTAATGTCCGAAAAATTACATTTATGTTTAAACATACAATGGCGGGACACACTTTGTTTTAAAAATCCCTTAGTGACATTAAACCTATGTTTATTAATTCGATTTCTCAAAGTTTGTGTGGTCCGACCCACATATTGGAGTTTACAAGTGCATTGAAGTAAATAAATAACATATGAGCTCCCACAATTTAAAAATTCTTTTATCATAAATTTTTCCCCTGTTGTTGTAGAATGATATTCCTTGCATTTATTTACAATGTTATTACAGCAAAGGCATCTATTTTGGCCGCAACGAAATGAGCCTTTCAAATCTATTAGTAGGCTGTGGTTGGTTGTTTTCATCTTGCACAATTTACTGGGGTCTAATAGATTTTTTATGGTTTTCGCCCGTCTATATGTAATATTAGGTTTGGCTGGTATCAGGGGTTTTAAAAAAGGGTCATTTGTCAGAATATGCCAATGTTTTCTAAAGATGGTAGCGATGGTATTGCTTCCTTTATTAAATGATGTTATAAAGTTAGTTTTAAATTTTTCACAACCTGATTTGATGCGGCCAAAATAGATGCCTTTGCTGTAATAACATTGTAAATAAATGCAAGGAATATCATTCTACAACAACGGGGGAAAAAAATAAATAAATAAAAAACAAATTTTTATGATAAAAGAATTTTTAAATTGTGGGAGCTCATATGTTATTTATTTACTTCAATGCACTTGTAAACTCCAATATGTGGGTCGGACCACACAAATTTTGAGAAATCGAATTAATAAACATAGGTTTAATGTCACTAAGGGATTTTTAAAACAAAGTGTGTCCCGCCATTGTATGTTTAAACATAAATGTAATTTTTCGGACATTAAGGTCACTCCAATCGATACCAGCGGACCTACCAGATAGATTCATCAGGCTTAAGCAGAGGGAGAACTTTTGGATTTACAAATTAGAAACTCTACATCCAAATGGTCTAAACGACCTTACGGAGTCCTTTTTAGAATAAAAATGAAAATGAAAATCAATAAATAGAAAATAAAACCACAAATAAAATAAGTACCCTCAGCTATATAACCCCTGTCGTTGTGGTGAAAATATCAATTATGATATCCATATTCACCTACATTAATGTGCTATAATCCCTGACCCCTCTTACAGATATGAGGTTCCTCTTATAATATAAGGTCTTTTATATAAAAAGTGTACCTTATTCATATGTTTAGTCCTTTTATAAATGTATATTTACTGATATTTAACTTAATTTCTACGTATATAAAAAAAAAAAAAAAAAAAAAATAGGCTCTTATAATCCGGCTTTAGAATTCTCAAAAAATTGCCTTTATTTATTTTGATATGAAATTTATAAACCAGAGATATACATATATATATATATTTTAGATAATAGGTTTTTATCTATATTATCTACCTAAAATATGGGCTTTTATCAATTTATAACCTTTCAAATGTTTTTTCGTTACGATATTGTGTCACTTACCACCTCCGGAGCTTTGGTCTCCTCTTGACTCCTTACCGTTGAGAACCGCGTTCCTATGCGTGTCAATATGCGGTCCATTTAAAGCCTTTGGCCCCCCACGGCCTCCGTAGTATTTCTGTTCTTCAGTAACCAAGGACGCTTTGACGCAACACTCCTGTGGTCGATATTGTTTCTACGTTAACATCTCCCAAAAGTCTATACCTATAAATAATTATGGGACTGTTTGTACATACAGTCAGACGTATACACAGAACATAACATTTTGAACACAAGAGATTCTTCAGTGGAATTCCGTAATGACCTGTCAGATGATTCTGACACAAGCACTGTGTGTATATATATTTCTAACACACAAAACATCCTCCAAACTCATTTTACTTCTGTCCTTCTTATACTGAATCACTATATATTTATGTTTTTAAAATTTACTATATCGTTTTGTATCCGTTGTTTATGTGACCTTTGACCTGTTTCTTCTGGCGGTCTTTTTTCCTCGCCCTGATGTATAAATGAGGCAGGAACCGCACAGTCTGCATTGGCCTGAGGAAGACGTCAGTTCGGCGTCGAAACGCGTAGCCTTGTCAAAACAATAAAGTCCTTTATCTACTTTACCTACCACAATGGTTGTGTAATACCTATTCAAGCAGCGCCGTTGGTCCCGTTTTTCTTCATTTTTGAATCGCACTAGTTACTATGCTGTCACAGACAGCCGTCTTTATTAAACTCTCTGCCGCACATCCTGGTGCGGCGGCAGTTTAAAGCGATCATGTAACTGTACGTGGGGATGCGGGAACAGACCGCATCCCACGATGTACAGTTACGTGAACATGCGGGCAGGGGTCAAGGGGTCTGGGGTCTGTATTTAGGGGGTCTAGTCTGGGGTCTGTATTAGTTTAAGGGGTCTGGGGTTTGCATTTAGGGGCCTGGTCTAGGGTCTGTATTAGTTTAGGAGTCTTTATTTAGGGCTCTGTATTTAGGGGGTCTAGGTTCTGTATTAGTTTAGGGTGTTTGGTCTGGGGTCGGTATTTAGGGGTCTGTATTAATTTAGGGAGTCAGGTCTGGGGTCATTATGAGTTTAGGGGGTCAGGTATTTGGTCTGTATTTAGGGGTCTGGTCTGAGATCTGGATTCAGGGGGTTTGGTCTAGGGTCTGTATTTATTTAGGTTGCTTGTTCTGGGGGTCTGTATTTATTTAGGGTGCTTGTTCTGGGGTCTGTATTTGTTTAGGGGGGTCCTGTCTGGGGACTGCAATAGTTTGGAAGGTCTGGGCTCTATATGTATTTTAGGACCTTGTCTGGGGTCTCAATGCATTAGTCTGATTAAAAGGGGTTGTCCGGGCACGTGGATAGGTCATCAGTATGAAAAACTGCAAAAAACCATGCCCAGACAACCCTTTTAATGTTAGGGCCTGGGCCCTTGTGTCTGAATTTTTGTGTTTCTATAGAGGCTGGAAATGGCTGCCGAAGCGAGGTGCAAAGATGTCTCATCCGGAAACACTACATCATCAGGAGAAGTCGCCATAACGGTCTGTGTCAGATGGAAAAGAAAAGATAACGACTCCTATCAGAGAAGACGTCACCTGTGAGTCAAAGGATTTATAGAGGATCTGTCCCCTCTCCTGACATGTCTGTTTTAGGAAATCCTTGTATTTCACATAAGACTGGAGACTGTCAGTATGTAGTGAAACAGCCCTAAAGACAAGCGGAATCATAACACCAATTTGTCAATGCTCGCACAGAAATGTGGCGTTCACTATAGACAAGGCAGAGTCGCGGTGGGGAAGGAGGGCCCAAGCTTGGGGGACAGCCCAGGGCCTGTGGTCTACTTAAGCTGCCACTACTCATTACCCCCTTTAGCACACCTCATAGTGGTAATTAGAGAAGTATTTTTAAAGAGATATACTTTATCAATTTGCTAGGTCACCCATGACTGTCCTGCATTTAATGGGGCACATGTGTTCTTATGATGTGTAGCAAATCTTGGCAGTTTTTTTTACTATAAGTAATAACTAATGTAATCAATCAATTCTATCAATGCCTAACATAAAGCCGACAGCTCAGAAGAAGAAGGAAGCTTAAGGGCTCTGCTGTCTACCTAAAATCAGAAGTAAGTTACTTTTTAAATATGACAGTCCCATAAGGGGTTGAAGTTTTTGCCTCTGGTTGTTGTCTCCTTAGAGCTCTCTAATGTTGTCACCATTAAAATAATAGCCCACGTTAAAAACAAAAAACAATGTAATTTATTTTAGTTCTTTTTTTTTGGTAGGGAAGGGAGCTTTAAAGGATTTGCCAGACACAGCTTCTGTGTCGACGCCCGTGGGCAATCAGTCTGCACCTGCTCCTATGTCTGTGAGACTGACTCCATCTTCCACCACTCAGGATGGCAGGCTTAGAAGTGGGAGAGCCTATCACAGCCTGGCCAGACGGAGCTAGCTCCTGCCCACTGTCTATTTATACCTGCCTTTCCTGTTCCTCCTTTGCCTGTTATTCTTCTATGCTTGTTTCCTGGCTTGCTGCTGCTGCTTGTACTACTCATCCTCTGCTTGTTATTGACCTTGGCTTTCTGACCACTCTTCTGCTCAGCGTTTTGGTACCTCGTTCTCTCCTGGTTTGACTCGGCTCGTTCACTACTCTTGTTGCTCACTGTTCTCCATGGGCAGCTGCCCCGTTTCCCTAGCTTCTGTGTACCCTTATCTGTTTGTCTGTCTTGCACTTACTGAGCGTAGGGACCGTCGCCCAGTTGTACCCCGTCGCTTAGGACGGGTCGTTGCAAGTAGGCAGGGACTGAGTGGCGGGTAGATTAGGGCTCACCTGTCTGTCTCCCTACCCTGTCATTACATAATCACAGGCCCATATACCTAGTCTACCCTGGTCCCTGACACATCTATGGACCCCCTTGAGACCCTGGCTCAGCAGATGCAGGGCCTCTCCCTACAGGTCCAGGCCCTGGCTCAGAGGGACAACCTGCGTGATGCTTCCCTGGTAGTGCCCCCCACCTCACCTCTTGAACCCCACCAAAAGTTGCCTGACCGGTTCTCAGGTCACCGGAAGACTTTTTTCTCCTTTCGGGAGAGTTGTAGGCTCTACTTTCGCTTAAAGCCCCACTCCTCAGGTTCTGAGAGCCAGCGGGTGGGTATAATTATGTCCAAGCTCCAGGACGGGCCCCAAGAATGGGCCTTCTCCTTGACTCCTGACGCCCCTGAACTTTCCTCCGTTGATCTTTTCTTTTCTGCTCTCGGGCTCATTTATGACGAGACTGACAAGACTGCCTTTGCCGAGAGTCAGCTGGTGACCTTACGTCAGGGTAAGAGACCTGTAGAGGAGTATTGTTCTGACTTTAGGAAGTGGTGTGTAGCTTCTCGGTGGAATTACCCTGCCTTGAAGTGCCAGTTTAGATTAGGTTTGTCGAACTCCCTGAAAGACCTGCTAGTTAGCTATCCCTCTGCTGACTCCCTAGATCAGTTTATGGCTTTAGCGGTACGACTTGACCGACGTCTCGGGGAACAACGACTTGAACGTTTTTGTGCCTTCTCCTCTGACTCCCCCATGATGCCTCCCGATGTTCCGCTGCTTCGTTCTTCCACGGAAGACTCGGATGTACCTATACAACTCGGGGCCTCCGTGTCCCCCCAACAACGTAGAGAGTTCCGCAGGAAGAATGGTCTTTGCTTCTACTGTGGGGATGACAAGCATCAAGTGAACAACTGTCCTAGGCGTAAAAATGAGCATCCGGAAAGACTTCTGCTCCTAAGTGATCATCGGGGAGGTCACTTGGGCGCACAGGTATTTCCCATAAAGATGAAACCTAATAAAATCTTGCTTCCCTTTAAGGTCTCTTTAGGTCTGCTACCGGCAGTGCCTTCGTGGATTCAGGGTCTTCTGCTAATATTATGTCTGTGGAATTTGCTATGTCTCTAGCTATGCCATTGATTGATTTGCCTAAACCTGTCCCAGTAGTGGGTATCGACTCCACTGCTCTTGCTAATGGTTATTTTACAGCATACCCCTGTTTTTGAACTCCTTGTTGGCTCCATACATTTGGAGCAGTGCTCTGTACTGTTGATGCAGGGATTATTGTCCGATTTGGTTTTAGGCCTTCCCTGGTTGCAGTTGCATAATCCCACGTTTAACTGGAATACTGGGGATCTTACCAAATGGGGTAATGAATGCATGACGTCATGTTTTTCTGTTAATTCTATTTCTCTCCCTGAGGAGGTGAACACTCTGCCTGAGTTTGTTCAGGACTTCGCTGATGTTTTCTCTAAACAGGCCTCCGAAGTGTTACCTCCTCATAGAGGATACGATTGCGCAATCGATTTGGTACCAGGAGCTAAGCTCCCTAAGGGTAGGATATTCAATCTCTCTTGTCCCGAACGTGAAGCCATGAGAGAGTATATCCAGGAATACCTGGCCAAGGGTTACATTCGCCCCTCTACTTCTCCGGTAGGTGCTGGCTTCTTCTTCGTAGGGAAGAAGGATGGTGGTCTTAGGCCGTGCATCGACTACCGGAACTTGAATAAGGTCACTGTAAGGAACCAGTATCCCCTTCCTTTGATTCATGGTCTCGTCAATCAGGTTCAGGGGGCCCAATGGTTCTCTAAGTTTGATCTACGGGGGCTTATAACCTTATCCGCATCAAAGAGGGGGATGAGTGGAAGACTGCGTTTAACACGCCCGAAGGTCATTTTGAATACCTCGTCATGCCCTTTGGGTTGTGTAATGCTCACGCGGTCTTCCAGAATTTCATAAATGAGATTTTAAGAGACTACCTGGGGGTATTTCTTGTAGTGTACCTTGATGACATACTTGTGTTTTCCAAGGACTGGTCCTCCCACATTGAGCATGTCAGGAAGGTGCTCCAGGCCCTTCGGGAAAACAAACTGTTTGCTAAGACCGAAAAATGTGTGTTTGGGGTGCAAGAGATACCATTTTTGGGTCAAATCCTCACTCCTCATGAATTCCGCATGGACCCCGCCAAGGTCCAGGCTGTGGCGGAATGGGTCCAACCTGCCTCCTTGAAGGCGTTACAGTGCTTCCTGGGATTCGCTAATTATTACAGGAGATTTATTGCTAACTTCTCGGTCATCGCTAAGCCT
Organism: Rhinoderma darwinii; assembly: GCF_050947455.1. Classification (NCBI taxonomy): domain Eukaryota; kingdom Metazoa; phylum Chordata; class Amphibia; order Anura; family Rhinodermatidae; genus Rhinoderma; species Rhinoderma darwinii. Next base: position 101,178,332 of record NC_134692.1, read on the forward strand.
CTTACGGATCTCACTCGCAAAGGTGCTGATCTCCTCCACTGGCCTCCTGAGGCTGCCCAGGCTTTTTAGGTCCTTAAGAAGTGCTTTATCTCGGCCCCAGTGCTGGTTCAGCACAACAAAATGAAGCCATTCATCATGGAGGTTGAAGCCTCCGAGGTGGGAGTGGGTGCTGTCTTGTCCCAGGGTACCAGGTCCCTCACCCATCTCCGTCCCTGTGCCTACTTCTCCAGGAAGTTTTCGCCCACTGAGAGTAACTATGATATTGGCAACCGCGAACTCTTAGCCATTAAATGGGCATTTGAAGAGTGGCGCCACTTCCTGGAGGGGGCTAGGCACCAGGTAACGGTTCTTACTGACCACAAGAATCTGGTGTTCTTAGAATCTGCCCGGAGGCTAAACCCGAGACAAGCTTGATGGGCATTGTTTTTTACGAGATTCAACTTTGTGGTTACCTATAGGGCTGGGTCTAAAAATATCAAAGCTGATGCTCTGTCGCATAGCTTCATGGCCAGCCCACCTCCTGAGGAGGATCCCACTTGTATTTTGCCCTCAGGTATAATCATATCCTCTGTGGTACAGACAGCCTCCGAAATTGCGGCTGATCAAGGTTCTGCACCCGAGAACCTTCCTGAGACCAAGCTGTTTGTTCCCCTGCAATTCTGGCTAAGGTTATTCAGGGAGAATCATGACTCCGCACTATCTGGCCATCCAGGCATCCTGGGTACCAAGCACCTCATTTCCAGAACCTATTGGTGGCCTGGGTTGCTTAAAGACGTTAAGGCCTACGTCGCCGCTTGTGAAATTTGTGCTAGGTCCAAGACTCCCAGGTCCCGACCTGCGGGCTTACTATGTTCTTTGCCCATTTCCCAGAGACCCTGGACCCATATATCCATGGATTTTTTCACCGATCTGCCTCCATCCCAAGACAAGTCGGTGGTGTGGGTTGTAGTAGACCGCTTTAGTAAGATGTGCCACTTTGTACCCCTCAAGAAACTACCCGATGCCAAGACGTTAGCTACCTTGTACGTCAAACACATCCTGCGTCTCCATGGGGTTCCGGTCAATATTGTTTCCGACAGAGGGGTACAATTTGTTTCATTGTTTTGGAGAGCTTTCTGTAAGAAGCTGGAGATTGATCTGTCCTTTTCCTCGGCCTTCCATCCTGAAACTAATGGCCAAACAGAAAGAACTAATCAGTCTCTAGAACAATACTTAAGGTGTTTTATCTCAGACTGTCAAGATGATTGGGTCTCCTTCATTCCCTTCACTGAATTTTCCCTTAATAACCGGGTCAGTAGTTCGTCGGGGGTCTCCCCATTCTTCTGCAATTTTGGGTTCAATCAACGGTTCTCCTCCGTTACACCTGGTGGTTCCAACAATTCCGAGGTAGATATCGTTCATCGGGAACTGTGCACAGTCTGGGCCCAGGTTCAGAAGAACCTTGAGGCGTCCCAGAGCATCCAAAAGACTCAGGCAGATAAAAGACGTTCAACTAACCCCATTTTTGTGGTCGGGGATCTGGTGTGGCTGTCTACTAAAAATTTGCGCCTTAAAGTTCCGTCCAAGAAATTTGCTCCCCGGTATATAGGGCCGTACAAGATCATTGAGGTCCTCAACCCTGTCTCCTTCCGGCTGGAGTTGCCCCCGTATTTTCAGATACACGACGTGTTCCATGCCTCCCTCTTGAAAGGCTGCTCCCCGTCCTTGGCTACATCGAGGAAACCTCCGGTCCCTGTTCTCACTCCTGATGGGGTAGAATTCGAGGTAGCCAAGTTGTGAGTCCCGTCCCATTGTGGATATAAATTGGAGCCAGATGCTGTTTGTGACTATGATGGGTGTGAGAAAAGTAGGGCCATTAGGTCGTTGCCATAGGATGTTAACTAGAGGAGATTGTAGTGACGTGCAACCACTAATAGAAGTCTCAATCTCCACCCATCTTTTATCCCTTGTGTTATTCCACCAGAATGTTGTCTGATCCAAAATGCAGGCTTTGTAATAATCTTGGAGATTAGGTAGGCCCAGTCCTCCAACCCTCCTATGTTTGGTAAGGATTTTGGCCGCTATTCGGGGACGTTTATTGTTCCATATAAATTTTAGAAGTATATTATGTGCTTGTGAGAAGAAAGACTGCGGAATATGAATCGGTAGAGTCCGAAATAGGTATAGGAGCTTGGGGAGGATCAGCATTTTGTATGCCGCCACTCTCCCAAACCACGAAACGATACATTTCGAATATTTGGTTATGTCCTCATTTATAGCTGACAACATAGGGGGAAAATTTGTTTGGTACATTTTGTTAGAAGGAAAGGTCAGATGAACGCCCAAGTAAGAAATATCAGTATTACGCCAGTCTTGTGTAAATTGTCTTTTTAAAGTCAGGAGCAGAGGAAGGGGTATGTGTATAGGAAGGATTTGCGACTTTTCCCTGTTCAATTTATAGTATGAGACCCGACTGTATTCTTCTAGAATTTTAAATGTCGCCATAAGAGAGGTCATGGGATTCGTACCCACCAGCATAACGTCATCGGCGAATAATGCCACTTTGTGTGTAGACCCGCCTACTTCTACCCCAGTTATATCGGTGGAGTTCCGAATAATTTCTGCCAGGGGTTCAACAGACAGAATAAAAAATATCGGGGAGAGCGGGCATCCCTGTCTAGTGCCATTGGTGATGTCAAACGGGGACGATAAGGTATTGTTCACATACACCTTGGCTGCGGGATTAGAGTATAGAGCCCGAATTGCTAAATGTATTATGCCCACCAGGCCAAATTTTTCCAAGACCGAAAATGCGTATTCCCAATTTACCCTATCAAATGCTTTTTCTGCATCCAGTGATAGAAAAACCGCGGGGGAAATAAATGTATCTACTATTTGCAACAAGGATAACAGTCTTCTAGTATTGTCTGGAGCCTGCCTACCCGTAACAAATCCTGTTTGGTCATTTTTGACTAACACTGGTATTATGGATAGTAATCTATTGGCTAGTATTTTAGCATAGATTTTTACATCCCCATTTAATAGTGAAATAGGTCTATAATTTGCGGTGGAGTCAGTCGGTTTCCCAGGTTTGGGTAACGTGACAATAAGAACTGTCAACATCTCTTTAGGAAATGATCCAGTTGATATTGCCAGGTTAAACATTGGTAGCATGTGTTCTGTTAGAATGGCCTCAAAGGTTTTGTAATAGTCATTTGAAAAACCATCTGGGCCTGGAGCTTTATGAAGGGGAAGATTCTTGATAGCTTTGCTTATTTCTTCCCTAGTCATTGGGAGATTCAATGCATTTAGTTGTTCCTGCGAGACAGAGGTCAGTTTTATTTTAGAAAGGAAGGAATTGATTCCTGCTCTAGTAGGTTGGGGTGTTGTGCTATCGTCTCTGAGGTTATATAAAGATTTGTAATATGCTTGGAAAGCATTAGCGATACCTCGGGGTGTGTGGACAGGCTGGGAGTTATTGGGGTGTTTTATTACTGGTATTCGTGATTTGAGGGCTATTGTTTTCAGTCATTTTGCAAGTAATGCCCCGGATTTATTGTCTTGAGAGTAATAGCGGGTACGCATTATGTTAAGAGCCTTATCGTGTTTCTGGAGGAGCAGGCGTTTCAGATGCAGGCGAGCATTCGCCAAGGAAGTAGTAACATGGAGTGATTGTTGCTTTTTGTTTTGTATTTCTAGGCTTTGGATATCATCCATGGCCACCTGTATATCCCTATCCCGTTGTTTTTTTTAACCTTCTGCCCAGACGTATAAAAGTCCCCCGAATGCACGCCATATGTGTGTTCCAAAGTGTAAATGCATTAATATTCCGGAGTGGCATTAAATTTGAAATATTCTGCTAGTGACTCTCGTAGTTCTTGTGATAGCTTTGTGTGTGAGATTATAAATGAGTTAGCACGCCATACATAATCTGATACTTGGGGATATTGTGTCGCTATTGTAATTGATATGGGGGCATGATCGGACCAGTGTATCACCCCTATATCAGCCGAGGGAATTTGATCTATCAATCTTTGGTCTATCCAGAACATATCTATCCTAGAATAGGATTTATGTCTAGCCGAGTAAAATGTATAGTCCCTTTCACTATCATGCAGTACTCGCCATATGTCATGTAGATTCTCTCTCTGTTTCAATGAGCCAATCTTATTTCTCCTCGGTACCTGAGAAGACGAGGTATCCAGCAAAGGATCGCAGATAGCGTTGAAGTCCCCGCACATAAGTAACAGGCCTTTCTTGATGGCATTCACTTTTTTCAGTAATTTATTCAAAAATCTATATTGGTTGCAGTTGGGGGCATACAGGTTCACTATAGTATATTCTACCGCGTTAATAGAACAATGTACTATAATGTATCTGCTAAGCGGATCCACCACTGATTGGTGAATTTGTACAGTACTAGAACTGTGGAAAGCAATAAGGACTCCTCTCTTTTTTTCAGGGAATGAAGAATACAATATAGTGGGAAAGGCCTTGTGGCACAATCGCGACGGTCATTTGTTAGAGACATGGGTCTCCTGTATACATGCGACATTGCATTTTTGCTTAGTAAGTTCCCTCCATACCATAGATCTTTTGAAGGGGCTGTTCAAGCCCTTCACATTCAGAGACAAAATTTTAAGAGCCATTGGATCTATTAGAGACTGAGTGTTGCAAGTGTGTGCGTACTTGGTGAAGTGTATATGGGCCAGGTGTAATAGACATATAGGTTGTGATCAGAAATCAAACCTTTTGCTTGATCGAACAATATGTTGCGCATATCAGGTTGAACATTGAAAACTGAAAGCAAACATATAAACCAAAAACAGAAAAACAATGCACATACATTACCGCACCATAGTGCCTTGGTATCATGTTAAACCAATAGTTCTGGGGAGAAAGAACTATTTAAACACGACAATGCTCGGTGCTCGAGCCACTCTTGAATACTATTTAAACGGCTCAGCTAAAAGTCAGGTACCACCAACTACAGTCCATTCTTCGGTCAATCGCCGCAGAGGGGGACCAACCCTTGGGGTAGATGTTGCTTGTGCCACATGAATGTTCAAATTTTTCAAAAGGGCAATACCCTCTCCGAGAGATGAGACAACGTGGATGGCCCCAGCTCGGTTTATTATAAGCTTCGTGGGAAACCCCCATCTGTAAGGAATATCATGCTTGCGAAGAGGATTTGTGAAGTCTGTCAAGTCCCTCCTGGCCTGGAGAGCCGCCGCTGAGAGATCAGAAAATAGCTTAATATTTGTGTATGGCGGTGGAAGTGGCTGTTGCTTTCTGGCCTTTTCCATTAGCCGGTCTTTGGTCATGAAAAATGTATACCTGGCCAGTACATCTCTGGGCACGGAGTCCGGAAGATTCTCAGGCTTAGGGATTCTATGCGCCCTGTCGATGCTAAGCTCGTATTCAACGCATGACGGCAATAAACGTTGTGTGAACTTCTTCAAATAGGGCTGCAACTCTGCAGAGGGAACATTTTCCGGTATCCCCCTGAATTTAATGTTATTTCTTCGGTTCCTATCTTCATAGTCCACCATTTTAGCTTGTAGTTTGGATAATTTATCTTCCATGGAGCTGTGGGAATCTACCACTTCATTGTGAGCTGCTGCATAAGAATCCATTTTACTTTCCACCGTGGAGATCCTGTCTCCTAGGTCAGTTATGGTGCTTTGAAACGGTAATATGACTTTAGTAAAGTCCTGGTGCAAGGAGCTGCGCAGTGTTAGCAGCATGGCTTTGAGAGTAGACTCTGACACCATTTTATCAGAAGTTTGAAATGAGGTGAAAGTGTCTGTTATTTCTACAATCGGTGGGTTATTCCCCTCTTCGCCCGGGCTTGATAGTCGCTGGCGGTGTTTCGCTGGGCTGCGTACTGGTGACTGAGATCTGCCAGGGGGAGAGGTAGGTGAAGTGCTTTCCCTCATGGCTGCAGGCATGTGTATCCCAGGGCTCGAGTCCCTTCTCTGGGGTAAAGGTGTCACTATCCCTGGATGTGTTACTGGCGAGCACCAGTCATCATTCAAGGAGAACTGGCTGGTATGCAAAGCTCCAGAGGCATCAGCCGACATACCTTCTTGCTCTGTCTCGCTTCTCCTTGATGAGGCAGGGCGGTCCCACTCTCGTGCTGCTAGTGCCTGTGAGTCGGCAGCGCCATCTTTGATCCCTCCGTCGGGGAAGAAGAAGCTGTCCAAGGATCTTTCTGTCCCCGCTTTTTGGGGCTTCTTCCTGCCCATCTCTGCCGGTATCATTCCCCTATTCAGGGTGAGTATTGTAGCCGCTTGTCGTCGGTGTTTTGCCGCTAGAGTAGCCTCGTTACACCGGAGCTCCGAACTTATGCGACCATCCGGTCTGCAGTGCAAGCCACGCCCCACAAAAAAGGTATTAATAGTTTTTAAATATCTCTAGCGACTACTATCCACCACCAATATGTTCATCCACAACCAGATTTATTATAATAAGTTGTACTATTAATAACCTGGATTATACAATAGTCAGTATATACGGTCCTAATAGCAGACAAATTAATTTCCTTAATAAAATGCTTAAGAAGGTCCAACTCATTAAAAAAGGTGATTTAATATTCTGCTGAGACTTTAACTCCATTGTAGACTTAGACACCACATCCACTTCTTCAAATAGGGCGTTTGACCTTCAACAGTTCATACGGTTCAATTCCCTATATCATATTTGGTGAATCGGAAAAGTGTGAGACACGTACAGAATAATTTGGACGATTCTGACTTTATAATAAAATAAGCTATACTGTGGAAATTGTAGGAAACAGTGATATATAACTTTGAACAGAATAATGTAGCGTGTAGTAACAATTTAAGAATAACCCTGACTTCAGCGGCCTGGCTCTGGGGAGGGAGTCTCACTCCCCTTGCACACGTAGTCTCCCAGGGCAAAAATCTACCCAATATCCCTCACAGCAACGCGCTAGATACTGGGTGCAACTTATGGGGTCTCTGAACAACTGATTAATAAGTACTTTAGGTCATCACAATGATGCTTTTTTTTTCACATGTGAGTATTATTCTGCAATTGCTTATTCCCGTGGGAATGGCTCTTCTCACCGACTGTTGTCTCTGCACACATTCCACTATGGCTGCCGGCCTTCACGTGCCCCTCTACGCATTTCTTGTTGATCTGAGATCTGAACTGTACGAGTTGCCTGCCGGTACTTGACACAGCCAGTGAACACGCAGGGGGATCTCCTAATCCCACTTTTCCCTATGTATGTGGCTTGCTTCACTGGCAGTTGAGAAACAGCTCTTTTCACGTCGTCCTGCTCTGCTGATTTAAATCCAACAGCCCCCAACTGCACATGACTACATCTCCCCTCTGAGACCCAGCTTCCTACAGACTGCTGCATACATCAGGGATGGCTCCCTCTGCTTCTTTGGAGGTAATCCTGCGGCATTACACCTTCTCTCCCTGGCTTAAGGGTTGTCGTCCTGACAACTTCAGTTCTCTAGACACAGTGTTCATATCTGGTGTGCATACTTCCAAAGTTTGTGTGCTGAGACTGACGCAAGAGTGTGGGGTCCTCTGTCTCCATGGTCCCATCTGCAGTTCTAGGTGTTGGCGCTGCTAGCTCTTCCCTTCTCTCTCTAAGGGTTCCATGGTGGGCACTGGAGGGATCCACCATTCCTCAATGGTGTCCACTGTTACAGGAATGAGATACCGCACGGGTTCTGCCTCAGGTATTCTCTCCACGAAGGTGCAGGCCCGCAACATGTTCCTATGTGCTACCCGCGAGGATCCACGCCCACCATCTGGCTTCACCTCAAATACTGGGATATTCGTATTTGGCTGCATCACAACCTCATAAGGCCTGGACTCCCACTACCACTGTAACTTCCCGACTCTTCGAGCTGTTCAGTTCCGCACCATCACCCGTTCACCACGTTGCAAAGGCAATTTCTTTAGCCTATGGTTGGCCGTCAGTATTTGGGGACCCAGTCTCCGAGCCACAATGTCGTACATCTCTTGAACTCTCCTCCGATGTTCTCCCAAGTCTGGGGTGTCCAGTTTTCATCTTCCTCTGCAATTGTCATCATCATATTAAGGGGGCATCTCCCGTTCTTTCCAAACATGTTATTATACACCCACACGAGCTCTGCAAAGTAATCGTGCCACAGTTTCCCCTTTCATTCTTCCAATGTTCTTAATAGCTGCAACAGGGTTCTGGTCATGCGCTCACATGCCCCATTTCCTTGCGGGTGATATGGCGTTGTCCGGGTTCTTAATCTAGTAAAGCCGACATAGCTCCTCGATCACTTTTCCCTCAAATCAGGCACCCTGATCTGAATGCAGTTGGGCAGGACATCCATATTGCAAGATTAAGTTCCTCCACAGAGATTGTGCTGCTGACTGGTCCCGAGTAGGAACGGCTACTGCAAACTTTGTGACATGATCCACGACTACCAGCAAGTACTTATATCTCCGTAGAGATTCCTCCACTTTCAGGTAGTCCATCATCCCAAGCTGCAGTGGATAATAGCTGCGGAAACACTCACACACTGCCATTGCTACTTTCTGGAGCTTGGGATGGTAGTGGAACCGTTGTAGCCACATATATATTTTAGCTGGCCCGAAGTGCCCCTTCTTCTCGTGTATCCACTCAACAATTCCTCTCACCTCATCAGCAGGTAACATCACCTGCCAAGTGTCTCCGATTTCAGTAGGAAGTTGAACTCTTCAGTAAGGGACTCCTTTTTGCATTGCCATCTTTCTGCTGCCATAGCTTCTTACCATCAGAACCTTTCGCTCCCCCCGCACGGGTTGGTAGTTTGCCCGCAGCCATTCTTTCACTCTGGCAATCTGTTGATCCCGAAGTTGGTGGTCCTGCCATTCTTCACTGGACACTTCCACTGGGGAAGCCATCTCATGTACCATCCCTTGGATTAGAGCATTTTTTTGTACTCGGGTCACCTGCATGAAGTCTGGAGTCTCGTCTTCTTCCTGATCGTCGTCAGTGGGTCCACTAGGATTTTCGACAGGATTCCGGGACAGGGTGTCAGCATTAGCGTTCTCCCGGCCGGGGCAGTACTGAGATTCAAATGTAAATTTGCTGAGGCGAGCCATCCACCACTGTTCCAGGGCCCCCAACTTGGCTGTGTCCAGGTGAACCAGTGGATTGTTGTCAGTCATCAAAATGAATTCTACCCCAGTCAAAATGTCAGCAAACCTTTCAGTCACTGCCCAGACCACAGCCAGCAGCTCCAATTTAAATGAGCTATAGTTTGCAAGATTCTTCTTACCGTCACGTAGAGTTTGACTAGCGTATACAATCACCCATTCCCAGCCATTCTGCACCTGGGTGAGCACCGCACCCAATCCTTGCATGCTTGCATCCTTCTGCTACACTAAAGGTTTTGTGTAGTCAGCATAGGCCAGTATGGGAGCGCTGGACAACAACTTCTTTAGTTCTCGGAATACATGGGCAGCTTCCACGCACCAAAGGAGTGGTCTCTTATTTGTTTCGCGAGGAGTGCCTCCAGCAAGCAGGGCGTACAAGTTTGCTGGCGAAGTCCTTGATAAACCTTCGGTAGTAGTTAATTAACCCCAGGAAGGACCGTAATTCTCTACTTTTTGTGGGCACCGGCCACTGTTGTACTGCCCAGATCTTCGAGTCCATGGATTGGACCCCCTCTTTGGAAACCTTGTGCCCCAAGTACTCGAGACTCTCCCTAAACAGATGACACTTTTGGGCCTTCAGCTTCAACACATGCTTCTCCATGTAGTTGCTCTAGATGCTCTTCGAAAGTGGAAGAAAAATGATAATGTCGTCAAGATAGATAAGAAGGTACTTATGGTTTAACTTTCCCAGGCACAGCTCCATTAGCCTCTGAAAGGTGGCTGGGGCATTGTTCAGTCTAAAGGGCATTTTCAGAAATTCATACTGTCCCATGGGGGTGACAAACGCTGTCTCTATCTGTCCTTTTCGGCTACCGGGACCTGCCAGTAGTCACTGGCCAGATCGAGGGTTGAGAAGTAGCAGGTCTGTCCCAGTGCTGACAAAGAGTCTTCAATCTGAGAAAGTGGATAAACATCACGTACTATACAAGCATTTAGGCGTTGATAATAGACACAGAACCGCATGGTCCTGTCTTTCTACTTGACCAATACAATGGGAGACGCCCAATGACTTTTACTGGGCCGTACCACTTGACTCTCTTGCATCCGCTTAAGCAGCACTTTCACCTCTTGGTATAGTGCCGGGGGAATCTGTCGATAGCGTTGTCGAATAGGTGTTGCCTCTCCTACAGGGATTTCATGCTTCAGAGTCTGTGTCACCACAAAATCAGCCTCGTGATTGGAGAAAGCATGTGGGTGCGCTCCTAAGACCTGGGCCACCTGATCCCGCTCTTTCGTGACATCTGGGTTTCTTCCAGGCGTACCTTTTTCAACAGCTGTTCCCCGGTCATTGCCTCTACTTGACACAGTGTAAGCGTATCCATATCAGCACCAGTAGACTTAACATACCAGTGTTGTTCTTGGGCATCCTGCACCTCTTGAATTGGATGTAAATCAGCAATCAATTCCCTAGGAGCCAGGGTCACATCAAAATGATTAAGGTTCATAAATCTTACCAGGACCCGCCCCCCTTGGACTGTACACAGGGTTTGGACTACCACTACTACCCCTCTTTCTGCAGCATTGGTTCGAGCATAACTACGGTGCCCCTTAGTTGATAGCTGGTACCTACTGGAAGTGGCAACAGAATCTTGTGACAAGCCCAAACTACTAGGGGTACAGAGGGAGGAACTTTCACTGAACCAATCATCCCTGTCAGTTCAGAAAGGGTGGCCTGTGCTGTACACTGTTTAAATGTCTTTTTCAGGGCTATCTGCGGGGGTTTCTGGTTCGGGACAACTTTAGAGTGCTTAGGTCTCAACTCTTGAGCCATCAGTCCGTCTATTTCCCGCAGCACATTCATGCCCAAGATTACAGGCACATTGGGGTCCATAACGTCCTCTCCTACCACCACCCACTTCTCTTTCATTGTCCGACCCCAAATCTCAATGTGGGCCCACATAACCCCAGTCTGTCGAATTGGAAGGTTATTGGCACACTTCAATCTCAACCAGTGGGCATCCTCCCGACAAACAGCAGATAGAAAGTGGGCCTCATAAGCGGATATATTGGTGACCTATGAGCCGGTATCAATTAACTCCTTAAGGACACAGCCTATTTTGGCCTTGTGGACATAGCCGATTTTTGCAAATCTGACATGTGTCAATTTATGTGGTAATAACTCCAGAATGCTTTTGCCTATCTATTAGAAAACCCCTATAAAACACCAAATTTTAAAAACTGCACACCTCAAAGTATTCAAAACAGCATTCAGAAATTATTTTAACCCTTTAGGCATTTCACAGGAAATAAAGCAAAGTAGAGGGGAAATGTACATATTTCAATTTTTTTTTTACGAGATTAATTTGTAATACAGTTTTTTCTGTAACACAGAAGGTTTTACCAGAGAAACGCAATTCAATATTTATTGCCCAGATTCTGCAATTTTTAGAAATATCCCACATGTGGCCCTAGTGTGGTAATGGACTGAAACACAGGCATCAGAAGCAACGGAGCACCTAGTGGATTTTGGGGCCTCTATTTTATTAGAATACATTTTAGGCACCATGTCAGGTTTGAAGAGGTCTTGTGGTGCCAAAACAGTGGAAACCCCCCAAAAGTGACCCCATTTTGTAAAATACACCCCTCAAGGAATTTTTCAAGAGGTATAGTTAGCATTTTTAGCCCACAGGTTTTTTGCTAAATTTATTGGAACTGGTGTGTGAAAATGAAAATCTACTTTTTTTCTGAAAAAACATACGATGTTTTTGTTTTTACAAGGAATAAAGGAGAAAATGCACCCCAACATTTGTAAAGCAATGTCTCCCGATTACGGCAATACCCCATATGTGGTAATAAAGTGCTGTTTTGACCCACGGCAGGGCTCAGAAGGGAACGAGGGCTATTTGGATTTTGGAGCACAGATTTTGCTGGATTGGTTTTCGGTGCCATGTCGTATTTGCAAAGCCCTGGAGGGACCATAACAGTGGAAACTCCCCAAAAGTGACCCCATTTTGGAAACTACACCCCTCAAGGAATTTTTCTAGGGGTATAGTTAGCATTTTGACCCTACACGGTTTTTGCTGAATTTATGGGAATTATGCAGTGAAATTGAAAATCTAAATTTTTTCTACTAAAATGTAGTTTTAGCTCAGATTTTTTCATTTTTACAACAGATAAAGGAGGAAAAACACCCCAATATTTGTAAAGCAAACTCTTCTGAGCACAGCAATACCCCATATGTGGTAATAAACTGCTCTTTGGACCCACTGCAGGGCTCAGAAGGGAATGACAGCCATTTGGATTTTGGAGCGCAGATTTTGCTGGAATGGTTTTCGGTGCCATGTCGTGTTTGCAAAGCCCTGGAGGGACCATAACAGTGGAAATTCCCAAAAAGTGACCCCATTTTGGAAACTACACCCCTCAAGGAATTTTTCTAGGGGTATAGTTAGCATTTTGACCCTACACGGTTTTTGCTGAATTTATGGGAATTATGCAGTGAAATTGAAAATCTAAATTTTTTCTACTAAAATGTAGTTTTAGCTCAGATTTTTTCATTTTTACAACAGATAAAGGAGGAAAAACACCCCAATATTTGTAAAGCAAACTCTTCTGAGCACAGCAATACCCCATATGTGGTAATAAACTGCTCTTTGGACCCACTGCAGGGCTCAGAAGGGAATGAGGGCCATTTGGATTTTGGAGCGCAGATTTTGCTGGAATGGTTTTCGGTGCCATGTCGTGTTTGCAAAGCCCTGGAGGGACCATAACAGTGGAAATTCCCAAAAAGTGACCCCATTTTGGAAACTACACCCCTCAAGGAATTTTTCTAGGGGTATAGTTAGCATTTTGAACCTACACAGTTTTTGCTGAATTTATGGGAATTATGTTGTGAAATTGAAAATCTAAATTTTTTTCTACTAAAATGTAGTTTTAGCTCAGATTTTTTCATTTTTACAACAGATAAAGGAGAAAAAACACCCCAATATTTGTAAAGCAAACTCTTCTGAGCACAGCAATACCCCATATGTGGTAATAAACTGCTGTTTGGACACATGGCGGAAGTTAGAAAGGACGGAGCGCCATTTGACTTTTGGAGCTCAAGTTTTGCTGGAATGGTTTGCGGCCCCATGTCACATTTGCAAAGCCACTGAGGGGCCAAAATAGTGCAAACGCTGCAAAAGTGTCCCCATTTGGGAAACTATACCCCTCGTGGAATTTATCTAGCGGTATAGTGAACATTTAAACCCCACAGTTTTTTTGCTGCATTATTGGGATTATGCAGTGAAAATGAAAATCTACATTCTTTCCACTAAAATGTTGAATTGTTTTCATTTTCACAAGGAATAAAGGAGAAAAAGTGCCCCAACAATTATAAAGCAATTTCTCCCGAGTCCGGCAATACCCCATATGTGGTCATAAACTGCTGCTTGGATACACCGCAGGGCTCAGAAAGGCAGGACTGCTACTTGGCATGTAGATTTTGGTTGATTGTTTTTTGGGCGCCATGTCGCATTTGCAGAGCCCCTGAAGTACCCGTACAGTAGAAACCCCTTAGTAGTGAATCCATTTTGGAAACTTTACCCCTCAGGGTAATCATCTAGGGGTGTACTGAGCATTTTGATCCCACAGGTGTTTCATAGATTGTATTAGAATGAGGCAGTGAAAATTAAAAATTATTTTTTTCCCAAAAATATGTAGTTTTGCACCCATTTTTTTTCCCACAAGGGGTAATAGGAGAAAAAACAACACATAATTTGTTACCCAATTTCTCCCGAGTACGGCAATACCCCATGTGTGGCCCTAAACTGCTGTTTGGGGACATGGCAGTGCTCAAAATGGAAGTGCCATGTGGCTTTTAAAGCGCAGGTTTTGCTGGACTGGTGTACGGGCGCCATGTCGCATTTGCAGAGCTCCCTTAGGTACCAGAGTAGAGTGTAAAACCATGAGAAGTGACCCCATTTTGTAAACTACACCCCTCAAGGCATTTATCATTTGCCTGGACATATGACAGGGCTTAGGAATGAAAGGCGCATGTGAGACTTATTTTGGGGATTTTCACAGCATTAGCCCACAATGGCAGAGCTCTGGGGTCAAATAGTAAAACAAACCCCCAAGAAGTGACCCCCATTTTGGAAACTGCACCCCTGAAGGCATTTTGACCACACAGTTTTTTTTTCTATTAGAAATGAATGCTCAGTCGATGGTGCAAAGTGAAAATTGCAAATTTCCACAGGTATGTGCCATTTTAGTGCACAATATTTTGTGCCCAGTTCGTGCCACTGAATACAAATACCTCAAACTGTTAAGCGGGTTCTCCCGAGTATGGCGATGCCATATATGTGGACGTAAACTGCTGCTTGGGCACGCTGCAGGGCTCAGAAGGGAGGGAGCGCCATTTGGCTTTTGGAGCGTGGATTTTGCTCGCTAGTTGTTCTGTTTGGGGTATTACTGGTATTTCAGTTTATGATGTGGGGGTACATGTAATCTGTGCGGAGAACATCAGGGTATAATAAGAGGGTATAATAATTATCCACAGATGTGTGACCGGTGTCGCACTGATAAATGGCGCCCGATCTTATCTGCTTTTGGACACTCTGCACATTTTGCATCGCCATATTCTGAGAGCCAAAACTTCTTTCTTTTTTCTCCACCGGAGCAGGGTGAGGGCTTATTTGTTGCGAGACAATCTGTAGATTTCATTGGTACCATTTTGGGGTACATGCGATTTTTTGATCACTTTGTATTTCATTTTTTTGGCAAGCAAGGTGACCAAAAACCCGCAATTCTGATGTTTTTTATTATATTTTTTTTTTACGCCGTTCGCCATGCGCTATTAATGACAATTTTAATTTATTCTGCGGGTCGGTATGATTACGGCGATTCCATATGTATATAGTTTCTTATGTTTTACAGCGTCTGCATGATAAAATCACTTTTGTTTCAAATAATTAATTTTTGGTGTCACCGTATTCTGAGAGCCATAACTTTTTTATTTTTCCGTCAAAAAAGCGGTGGGAGGGCTTGTTTTTTGTGGGACGGGCTGCAGTTTTTAATGGTATAATTTTGGGGTACATACAACTTTTAGATCCTTTTTTTTATTCTGTTTTGCGAGGGGTAGTGACTAACAAACAGCGATTCTGGAATAGTTTTTTATTTAAATTTTTTACGGTGTTCACCATACGGGTAAAATAGCGTGATATTTTTATAGTTTCGGTCGTTACGGACGTGGGGATACCACATATGTGTACTTTTTTTTTTTTTTCCTATAATAAAAGACTTATTATAGGAAAAAAGGCTGTTATAGTGTTTTTTAACATGAAACATATTTTTTGTAACTTTTTTACAACATTTTTATTAACTTGTTTTAACTTTTTTTTTGTCCCACTAGGGAACTTGAAGGCATCCAGCCCTGATCGCTATTCTAATACACTGCACTAACTACATAGTGCAGTGTATTAGAGCTGTCAGCTATTCACTGACAGCAAGCCTATTAGGCTTCGCCTCCCAGCGGGGCCTAATAGGCTTCCATACTAGGAAGTGATTGTTAGGCTATGGTTGCCATAGCAACCATCGGAACACCCGCGGGTGCCGATGGTTGTTATTAGCAACCATAGGGTATGATCTAATCACTTAGATGCAGCCAAAGCTGCATCTAAGGGGTTAATCCGCCGGATCGGAGCCTAGCTCCGGTCCTGGCCATTAGGGCACGATGTCAGCTGTGACAAACAGCTGACACCCGTGCCCGTGGCAACCATCGTGGTTGCCGACAGGCTACAAGACACTTCGATGCATCGATCGCATTGATTGATGCATCAAAGGGGTTAATCGGCCGGATCGGAGCCAACTCCTGTCCTGGCCGTTGCAGTGGGGTGTTGCACAGGCGATACCCGGCGGTGATAGCGCTGGCTCAGCTTCTGAGCCAGCTCCATCACATACACTACGTCATGGAGCTGTGATTGGTCAGTTTGCTTTGACTGACCAATCACATCGATTGCCGGCAGGAGACCGCTGTGAATGGTCCCCTGCCTTCTTACTGTGCCGATCAACTGTCATAAACAGTTGATGGCACAGTTCTGTCACCTTGTCCTTTGACAGGGTGACAGTTTTTAGCCAGGACGCACCGGTACGTCCCTGTGCCTTAAAGCACTTCAATGCAATGTATGTACCGGTGCGTACTGGTGCGTTAAGGGGTTAAACAGAACAGTTCAACTCCATTTAACTTCGCTTTAAAAATTGGGCTCTCCCCTAACAAGTCTATTGCTTCTATTTTGGGGCACACTATGCTGTCTCCTGCGATTTGTCCCTCAACCGCAGGAGTCTTTAGTTTAAATCCCCCTGATGTGCTGCAGAACCCCAGTGTAGACAGTCTCTAGCTTGGTGACCTTCCTGGTGGCATGTCCAGCATCTTCTCTCTGCAGGTCGAGGTCTCCGGCCAAACTGTCGCCTCATCAGTCTGGGTCGTTCATTGTTGTTGTAGGTCCGTGTAATCACCTGTTCCTCTTGTTTGTTCAGAACTAGTTGTATTCCTTTCATTGCTTCCTCTAGTGAAGCCATCCTTGCCTTTGTTGCTCTCTTTTCCAGGAGTAGTCCCTACCTGTGGTGCCGCTGTAAGGGTTTCAATTTGCTCTTCCTTTTCTAGGACAATGGCCCCTCGAAGTACCCAATGTAAAGTCAGCTGCGGCTCCAGTTTCAATCTTTCTCTAAAGGTTCTCCTCAGTGGTTGGCTCTTGAGACCCAGAATAAATTGATCACGTATCGCTGGTATTGGTGAAGGATGTAGCCTGCTGTTGTTCCTTCTTCTGTAGTGCAGCCATCAGCTCCTGCAGCCTGTTTGCATACTGTGCAAAAGTCTCATCTTCTTTCTGAAGCCTGGCAAAGAACTTATTCCTTAACACTGCTTCAGAAGACACATCGCCATACAAATTCTTTAGCAAACTGAGAATCTGTTCAAATGTCTGTCTGTGCCTGGCCGGCTGTAACATCACAGTTTTCCTAGGCTCGCATTCTAGCGTGCTCAAAGCCAGTTACGTCTTTCAGTGCTGCACTACATTGCATAGCCTGACCACTCTCTCCTTCCAATCTTCCAGCAATACATTTGCGCCATTAAACTTTGGGAGGTGATTCAGCAAAGCTCCCACTGGAACTGCATGTGGCATCTTACTCTGTGAAGTGGTCGCTCCCTCTATTGTTAAATCTACGTCCATCCTGCCGACAACGCTACTTGTAAAGTGAGACACGTACAGAAGAATTTGGACGATTCTGACTTTATAATAAATTAAGCTTTACTGTGGAACTTGTAGGAAACAATGATATATAACTTTGAACAGAAGAATGTAGCGTGTAGTAACAATTTAAGAAAAACCCTGTGTTCATTGGCCTGCCTCTGGGGATGACGTCTCACTCTCCTCCCACACGTAGTCTCCCAGGGCAACAATCTACCCATTATGCTTCACAACTATGAGCTAGATACTGGGTGCAGTTTATGGGGTCTCTGAACAACTGATTAACAACTACTTTAGGTCATCTCAATGATGCTTGAGTACTATTCTGCAATTGCTTATTCCCCTGGGAATAGCTCTGCTCACCGACTGTTGTTTCTGCACATGTGTCACTATGGTCGCCACCCTTCACGTACCCCTCTCCGCATTTCTTGTTGATCCGAGATCTGCACTGTACGTGTTGCCTGCTGGTACTTGACGCAGCCGGTGAACACGCAGGGGGATCTCCTAATCCCAATTTTCCCTGTGTCTGTGGCCTGCTTCACTGACAGTTGAGAAACAGCTCTTTTCACGTCGTCCTCTGCTGATTTAAATACAACTCCATATGACTACATCTCCCCTCTGGGACCCGGCTTCCTCCAGACTGCTGAATACATCGGGGACATCTCCCCTTTGCTAGTTTGGAGGTAATTCTGCAACAGTACAAATACAGCATGTAGCAGAAAGGCATTTTTCCTACTACTCACTTAAACATAAATCCTAATCCTGTATAGATCTATTTTTGATTCGTCCTCTGCAGCTGCTAGTTCGCGAAGGAGGACGGATATATCCGTCCTGTGATGGTGCGGGTACTGCCACTGTACCCACGCGATCAGCGGCAGGAGCACGGCTGTTATACACAGCCTGGCTCCTGCTGCAACTGCCGGAATCGAAGCGCGCTCCGATTCCGGCAGTTTAACCCATTAAATGCTGCTGTCAATAGTGACAGCGACATCTAATGTGTTTCACAGAGGGAGGGAGCTCAGTCTGTCACCCCATCGGCGCCCCTGCAAAAGAATCGCGGGCCGCCGTCGGGTTTCCATGGCAGCCGGGGGCCTAAAAAAGACCCCCAGCTCTGCCTTCAGCAAATGCCTGTTAGGCCATGCCAGAGGCATGACCTAATAGATTGCCTGTCAGTTTTAGACTGACAGGCAATAATGCTTCGGTATACTAAGTATACCAAAGCATTATATATACGATCGGCAGATCGCATAGTGAAGTCCCCTGGTGGGACTAAAAAAAAAAATTTAAATCAGTTAAATAAAGTTTGTGAAAAAAATATATAAAAATTACAGTCAAAATCAAATAAAACTACTTTTTTTGCCCAAAAAGTGGTTTTATTTAGTAAAAGTGTCAAAACAAATAACACATACACATATATGGTATCCACGAGATCATAATGACTTGAACAATAAAATGAGCACATTAATTAAACCGCCGGATGAACGGCGTCCAAAAAAAACGCAAAAAACAACGGCAAAATTCTCTCTTTTCTCCCATTCCCCCCATACAAAATTAAATAAAAGTTAATCTAAAAGTCCTATGTACCCCAAAATAGTACTAATGAAAACTACACATTGGCCCGCAAAAATCAAGCCCACATACGGCCACATTGCCGGAAAAATAAAAAAAATTACGTCTCTTGGAATGCAGCGATACAAAAACAAGTAATTTTTTTCTAAAAGGGTTTTTATTGTGCAAACGTAGGAAAACATATAAAACCTTTATGTATTTGGTATCCCTGTAATCGTGCCGACCCATAGAATAAAGTTAACATGTTATTTACGCTGCATAGTAAACTGCGTAAATTTATAATGTGAAAATTAATGCTGGAATAGCTGCTTATTTTCAATTCTCTCCTAAAATAAAGTTAATAAAAGTTAATCAATATATTATAAGCATCTAAAAATGGTACAATTACAAAATACAACTCGTCCCAGCAAAAAACAAGCCCTTATACGGCTATGTCGACGGAATAAAAAAAAAGTTACGACTCTTGGAATGCGACTGTGAAAAAACAAGAAATAATCCTTGGTCATTAACGTGCAAAATGGCCCGGTCATTAAGGGGTTAAACCACAGCTCAAACCTGGTATATCAATTTATCAGAATTACCAAACAAAAAAGAGGGATATAATTTTTTATGATAAAATTGGAACAAAGTTGGTTCTAACTAAACACCATTTCATAAATAAATTGGAAGAAGATCTAAATGTTACTATTATGATTAAAGAATGGCAATTAGCACTTTGTCCAATATTTATATGATTTAGGTGTATATCACATCAAGAAGCTGCTATTAAATTCTGCCTAAGGTGGTATTATACCCCAGCTGGACTCAACAAGATCTTCCCCTGCTGGAAACATTGCAGTAAAACAGGATCACTATACCATTGTTTATGGGACTGAAACAAGATACAACCTGTCTGGCACGCAAAAAAGAAGAGTAATTTATAATCTTTTACTATATGATGTACAGCTAAACCCAAGTATGGCTTTGCTTTTCATAGGAGCAAATAACTTTCCCTATGATTGCAGGACTGTAATAGCACACATTCTCATGTCCACCAAATTGATAACCAGATACTGGAAAAACTCAGCTAAACCTTACATCCAAAGGTACAGGGGTAGGAGGGGCAGGTGCGGAATGTTCCCCTGGGCACAACTATGAGGGAAGGAAAGGAGGGCACTGCAGCGTCACTACTGACCAGGTGCCACTGGTACATCTGCTGCCAGTGGCAGAACTACCGCTATAGCAGCCAAAGCAGCTGCTACGGGGCCGGGCAGCATGAGCCCCCTTATTCCCGGTGGCTTTGTCTACACTTGGTACCTGGGGCCCCGGGCAACTGCCGTATTGAAATGTATTTGTATCCTTAGGACACAGATACAATTGAATACTATGGCGGAGCAAGGATCCCTGCGCAGGCCGGCGCGATGACGTCAATGGATCACGCTGGCCTATGCAAGGATCCATATACTGCTCAGGAGGCTGGGGAGCTGCTCTTTTCATTACGAGACCGGGGCTAGGTGAGTGCAAGTTTTTTTTATTTGTTTGGCGGCTGTGCGTCACTATTTACAAGGGGGGCTGCGTGTCACTATCTACAAGGGGGCTGTGTGGCACTATCTACAAGGGGGGCTGTGTGGCAGTATCTACAAAAGGAAACAAACTATTGGATTAAAAAAAAAAAAAATTACATCAACGGACAATGGGAACAAAAATTGTTAACTAATTGAAAGCTGGATTACAAATCACCCTAAAAATCTAAGTAAAATATTTAAATCACTGGCGGATCCAATATCACCTTACACACCTGCTACCCCTTGCAGCTGGTGCTGATGGACTATCTTACAGTGGAAGATATCCAGCAAGGCTACAAGTACCTATGGGTTATTATTGATCATTTCACTAAGTTTATAGTGGCAGTCCCCACCCGAGACTAGAAAGTGGAGTCTGGTACTCAGGCTCTGTGAAAGAATTTCATACTGCCTTATCGATGTCCGGCGCAGTTGCACTCAGAGCAGAAGGCCTGTTTTTAAGGTAGTGTAATTGAAGAGTTGTGCAAACTCTATCAGATTCAGAAGTTTCACACCACCCTATATCATCCTCAAGAAAATGGCACCTGTGAGCGCCTAAATTGCATGCTGCTACAGTTGCTATGAACTCAGGAGACCCAAAAGATGGAGGCCCGGCAAACTATGTTGTCAAACTGGTAGAGTACACTCCACGGCATGTTATTCTCCATTCCTGTTGACATTCGGGAGGAATGGGCGCTGCCCCTTAAAATTGATGATGCTGACCTGTACCAATGAAAAATATTAGACACTCCAAACTTGAATGGAAAGCAATCACATAAATATTACAGAGATGTATGACTTGGTGGCTCAATGGTTGGGCCATCACACCTCTGTGGTCAATCGGAAATTGAAGGAATTGCTACTGCAGGTAGAAGGCCTGATCATTATATACAACAGGTCTGCAAAAAGAGCAGGGAAGCCCCAATGGAAGTGGGTGGCCACTCCCTTTGAGGTGATGCAACAGTCAATACCTGTCTGCCTGTGTTCGAAGTGAAGCCTGAGAGAACCTGGGGACCTATCTGAACCATCCACTGGAATGTGACTAGGCCATGTACATTTGTGAGTCGTCCCTTGGAGCCACCTGTGGCCAGTCCTTCCCCCGGTGAAGGAAACCCTGAGTTGGAAGATTGGTGAGTGCCGTCTTTGGAGGTGTCCAACCTAAAGGAGAGCACTGAGGAGGTCCATCACACCTCCAGCATATGTAGGAGACAGAGCTAACACAGAGAACGAACGGTCTCGGGTACGCCAACTACAGGGATCAAACTTTCGCAGACGGCACTCATGGAAAATGTGACAACGTTTTATGTTGCCGGGACCGCATCCGGAAAGCTATGGGAAGGGGTAACTTGTCTTATAGGGTACTAGAAAATAAACATTGGTTTTTGGGGGAAGATTTGGGGGACACAGGAAGGGGCATAGTTTAGTGTGTGGAACTCATTGAGACAGAGTGTGAGGAGAGTAGCACATAAACTTCAGAGACTGGTTTGGGGCAGAACTCCCCCTGAGAGGAGCAGAGAATGTAGCCGAGAAGTAGTAACAAATCTGTCTCCAAGCTTCTGTGTAATGATCAAGTCAATAGCAGCGAGAACCTGGTGTACCGATGACCGATGGTACAATTAATAAGAAGACACTAGAGACTGTGTTGTTACATGTGCTTAAGAGACTGTGCCTTTATTTCATAGGGAACCAGAAAAAAAAGCTTAACAAGGTTAACCTAATTGTTCCATAATATACTACTCAGAGACATTGCATGCTGTCAGACTTGTTTTGTCTGTCATTTCCCTGCAACCTGTTGATATGCGGCTTATGATAAAAAAATACTTCAGTAAATAAGAAAGAGCGTTAAGCAAACCATTGAATGGTCTTTGAATGGTCATCCCGCAATACAGGTATTACAACTCCATACTATCAGAATGAGTTTTATGTACTGCTCCTCAATTGTTGCCTTATGGGGTTTTGCAATGATTTCTGACACTGTAGAGTGTTAGTTCTTCCCTAATTCTGTAAGTAATTTAATGTTTTTGCCGGGGCAAACCCGTGGTACCCAATTGCTTGGAAGTACCCGCATCATATTGGGGAAGCATTGTCTCTAAAATTAATGGTGGGTTATGCCACAATGACTAAGCCAAGGTAGGATAAACCTATTTCTGGTGTCTACAACATCCCATGGTTCATTTTGAGAGCCAAACACAAAGAGCCAGATGATGCCTCTTACCAGTACTACCAAATTAAAAGCCGTACATTAATGCCTCAGACCCTCACTTCTGCATGTTTTAATGCATTTTTCTCAACAGTTGCTAATGATTTCCTGTATTGGTGACCTCACTGTCTAAACATGTAATGGACGCAACAGCTATAGTCACTAGTAGCGGTGATTGGAGTATTTCCTATAAAAACTTCTGAGTGGCACATGATAGAACTGTTTACACCGCGTTCCAAATTATTATGCAAATTTTATTTTTCGCTGATTTTCCTCAATAGTCGATGCAAATGACAGTCAGTACAATCTTCAAGCCATGAACCGTTGGAGTATAATGCAAATTTTATTGAACAAATCTCCTAATGATAACAGATTTTGTTTTAGAAGTAAAAAACTCAAAATGCACTGTTTCAAATTATTATGCACAACAGAGATCAAAACATTTTAAAGGTTGTAAAGAGAACTAAAATGGTAATTTGTTGAATTTGCAGCATCAGGAGGTCATATTTACAGAAATCAAAAGCTCTTTCAATAAAAAAAAACTTAACAGGCCAAGTTACATGTTAACATAGGACCCCTTCTTTGATATCACCTTCACAATTCTTGCA
Organism: Rhinoderma darwinii; assembly: GCF_050947455.1. Classification (NCBI taxonomy): domain Eukaryota; kingdom Metazoa; phylum Chordata; class Amphibia; order Anura; family Rhinodermatidae; genus Rhinoderma; species Rhinoderma darwinii. The sequence goes on from NC_134692.1 coordinate 101,201,550, forward strand.
TCCATTGAATTTGTGAGTATTTGGACAGTTTCTGCTTGAATATCTTTGCAGGATGTCAGAATAGCCTCCCAGAGCTTCTGTTTTGATGTGAACTGCCTCCCACCTATTTTGCTTGAGGATGCTCCAAAGGTTCTCAATAGGGTTGAGGTCAGGGGAACATGGGGGCCACACCATGAGTTTCTCTCCTTTTATGTCCATAGCAGCCAATGACACAGAGGTATTCTTTGCAGCATATGAAATGGTGCATTGTCATGCATGAAGATAATTTTGCTATGGAAGGCACGGTTCTTCTTTTTGTACCACGGAACAAGGTGGTCAGTCATAATCTCTACGTACTTTGCAGAGGTCATTTTCACACCATCAGTGACCCTAAAGGGGCCTACCAGCTCTCTCCCCATGATTCCAGCCCAAAACATGACTCCGCCACCGCTCTGAATCAGCCACAAATCTTTTTACAGTATGATGATCACGCTTAAGTTTTCTTGAAATATCCAATGTTTTCATACCTTGTCCAAGGTATTGCACTATTTTACGCTTTTCGGCAGCAGAGAGATCCTTTTTCTTTCCCATATTGCTTGAAACCTGTGGCCTGCTTAATAATGTGGAACGTCCTTCTTAAGTAGTTTTCCTTTGATTGGGCACACCTGGCAAACTAATTATCACAGGTGTCTGAGATTGATTACAATGATCCAAAGAGCCCTAAGACACAATACCATCCATGAGTTTAATTGAAAAACTAATAATTAAATGTTTATGACACTTAAATCCAATGTGCATAATAATTTGGAAAGCGGTGTAGTTACCATATTGTCATTCTGTAACGCAGTTGATGATTGTAGTATTTCCTATGCTGACTAGTTTAGCAAAAAGCTAAAATCAACCTCCCAGTCCCATCTGCACAGTAGCCCCTGAATTTGTTCTCCAGAAGTAGCATGGCATGGAATCAGTCTAGAAAAAAAATATTTTCTTTTACTAAAGTTGTGAGTCTCATTGGAGACAGGGAATGATATGCGTGATGACAATCTCTGGAATATGTTGGCGCTTTTTCAGCAACAGAAAATAAATTTTGGCACATCAAGGTAAACATTGGCTCCACGTGAATATGATAAAATTATATGGTTAACAAATGGCATGCTCTCAAATTGAGTGACTTATTTAAGTCTGGATAAATAATAATAATAATAATGATATTTATATAGCGCTAACATATTTCGCAGCACTTTACAATATAGAGGGAACATGTACAGAAAATATCAGACATTACATAGTGACAAAACTAATTAACAATTCAAACAAGAAGAGTGAGGACCCTGCTTATGAGAGTTTACAATCTAGAAGGAAATAGGGATGATACAAAATTTAAAAAAATGCTTGTTCATTACTATGGTCCAGCCATCTTTTATAAACATAGAGTATTACACATAAAGCTTTATGAGCCGGTCACCAGCCAGTATCTGTGTATGACAGACATGAAGTGCATTAGGGTACAAAGAGTGTGTGGGATACTGCTAAATGAAGGGTTCAGGTTTTGATGACTAATGTAATATGGGACCAACAAAGGGAGTCAGATTAGGGAATGTTATAGGCCTGTCTAAAAAGATGTGTTTCCAGAGCACGCTTAAAATTGTAAATATTGGAAACTAGTCTGATTGTCTAGGGTAGCGCATTTCAGAAGATGGGTGTAGGACGAGAAAAATCTTGGAGACGGGAGTGGGAGGTTTGGATTATGAGCCTCCTGACGAAGCCGGTCTGTAGGACGAAACGCATGTTGAGGCATTTTCTTGTGCCAGTACCTGTTGTTGCTGGTCCCACTCCCCACTATGTCTCAGGGTATGTGTTAACCTCCATTTTTTGTATATTTATTTCTTCAGTTGATCTATGTGGCTTTTTAGCCTCTACAGTATGTTTTCATTTATAGCTGTAGTATGGTTTCTCTTTATCTCGATATTAGCATGTTTCTTTCATGTCATTTATCATTAGTTCCATCTAGTTAACTCTACCTTCTATTGTTCTATATGGGCATTCTATCACTATAGCTCATTATACACAGTTCTATTTTTGTGGCTGATCTGAGTGGTTCCTGGCTACTGACGGTCGGTTGTCTCTGTTAGTCGCTACTGCTACTGGACCCTTTTCATCCTTACTACCTAAGTCCAAACTCACCCCTCCGTTTTCCCAATACAGCCATATCGACATCTTCGTCAAGATTGAATGCACTGACTTAAGGAAATTAAAAAATAATAAATCAATGGTTTTTGGTAATCCCAGCACGGATGAGAGATTGGCACTGGACGATTTATGCAAAAATCAGGAATTGGTTTTAAAACCCTCTGATAAGGGAGGCAATATGGTCATTATGGACCGAGCAGATTATGCACAGATGGTCCACAGATTACTAGACGATACCACTACCTATGTCATATTGGGAAATAATCCTACTGATCGTTTACCGGTTAAACTACATCTCCTCCTTACAGAGGCTAAAACAAAAAGTCTAATCTCCAAGGATGAATTTAAACGTCTGTATAATCCCAATCCCACTTTGTCTACTTTTTATGCCCTGCCCAAAATACATAAGGCCATTCGCCCTCCCCCGGGCAGACCCATTGTATCGGGCAATGACAATCTCACACAGGGGAGCAGTCTATATGTAGACGAAATCCTCTCACCGTTCGTCTCCTCGTTGCCCTCCTTTTTAAGGGATACTAAGGACACTGTCGCCAGGATCCAGGATATCAATATTACTCAAACCACTATATTGGCAAGCATCGACGTGGAATCCTTGTACACTAACATTCAGCACGACCTGGGTTTAATCGCAGTTAAGCACTTTTTGAGTGCCAAAGGTACTCAATTTCATCTGCACAATGAACTTGTTTTGTCACTTGTACAATTTTTACTTGCACACAACTTCTTTATCTTTGACAAGAAATATTACAAACAAATAAAAGGCACAGCCATGGGCACCGTCTGTGCACCCACTTATGCAAATTTATTTTTGGGGTGGTGGGAAGACACCATTGCTTTTACCGATGATTTATCTTTTTTCACTTCACATATTTTATTTTGGGGGAGATATATCGATGATATTCTAATTTTTTGGGACGGTGACTCAAAATGATTTCATGAATTCATGTTGGTGCTTAACAATAACAGTATTGGAATGAGGTTTACTCACGAGACACACAATAGTGAGATTAACTTCCTCGATTTAAAGATCTCTCTGGACCCTGGCGGCAGTGTCCACACTGATATATTTCGAAAAGCCACAGCCACGAATAGTTTCTTACACTGGCAAAGTCACCATGCACCAGCCCTTAAAAAGGGTATACCAGTAGGCCAGTATCTCAGAGGAAAGAGAAATTGCTCTGATGAACAATCATTCCAGATAGAGTGTGATGGACTATATAAAAAATTTGTGGCACGTGGCTACCCTAGGAATTGGTTACATAGGGCCTATGCCAGAGCCAAGGCGACAAATAGACAAAATCTTCTTCAAGACAAAGATACTAAATCCATCAAGGCTGAATTGTCCAGTACCATTTGTTGCATCGGTACTTATGACGTCTGTTCCTCCCAGGTTATTGACATTCTAGATAGGCATTGGTCAATACTTATCGCCGATCCAGATCTTAAAGATGTAATTTCAGCGGGCCCAAGTGTCACATATCACAGACGAAAACATTTACGTGACCTTTTGGTACACAGTCACTATTCTACACAAAATCCTCCACAACAGACTTGGTTAAAATCTCCAGTCAGGGCTTCTCATCCATGTGGCCGTTGTTCTTTTTGCCCCCTTATGCCTGTGACAAAAAATTTCACTAATCCACCTGACGGTAAATCTTATGTCATTAAGCAATTTATTAACTGTCACAGTAGTGGGGTGATATATATAGCTAAGTGCCCCTGTCCTAAATTGTACGTGGGTAAGACCATACAAGAGTTAAGGAGGAGAATCTCCAAGCACCTTAACACTATCAATCATAAAGAAGACACTACTTTGTCCAGACATATGCACCAGGTACACGGAGGTAACACTAAGCTACTCCAGTTCTGGGGGGTTGCCCAGGTCAAACTGGGCCCCAGGGCTGGAGATCTAGACCGTAAACTGTTACTGGAGGAAGCACGATGGATCCATCGCCTTTACTCTCTGAGCCCCTCGGGTTTGAACGAGGGGTTTGCTTTTGCGGATTTTCTTTAAGAAAAATAACCAATAGTTATTACTATATTAATTAGCCTTTACACTATGACTGGTTCATAGCCTAATTTTATTCTTACTACAAATATTATGACCAGTTAGGTCTGCAGACATAATCATTCATACGTGACGGCCCTAAATATTCTCTCTTTCCCTATTCCCTTTTATTCCTAATAATATTCTGTATCAAGACGATATGACATCATGCAGATAATCTCCCGTTCTACCTCTTAGGTCAAATAGACACATAAATATATTACTATGTAGACCCAGTTGGTACTTATCATTATTCATGCGAAGTTTAGGTTCCTATTTTAGTAAACCCCCCAAACCCCCTTTCTTCTCTTGGTGAATTGACATTGAGGTCACACAGATAGGTATTTTGACTCCAACTAGCACATCATTTATTTATTTATATATCAAAACCTTAATATGAAGTTTGGCCGGTTATAAAAAATCATTAAGCCCTCTTATATACACAACAGTACGTCATGCATTTATATCTATTTTCTTTTTATTCACATATGTTTCACCCTATATTATCACATTCTTTTCTTATAGTTTAGATTTAGTATGGCACTTATTGTACAAACATCTCTGTATAGGCACATTATCCTCCTTACCCCTGATTTTTATGAGACCGTGCATCCATTTATTTTCTATTTGCCAGAGCAAGCTCTGTGTCAGCATTCATTGTTTGAATGCTGATACTATTGTCCTATCTTAAACGAAGTCTCTGCACAGGCGTATTACTTACCTTATCGTGGACTCCTGTGACCTGGGCTATTTTTTTATGTGCTGAAAAACACACAATGCGCTTGCGCGCATTCTCATTTTCAGGTGGCTGACCTCCTCGCCACCTCATTGGTGGATTCATCTGTCGCTCTAGTGAGGGAGGACGGTATCTGCCTGGTCCCGATTCGATTGTTACAGAGCAGAGGCATACCTTCTGCTACTTCATCGGAGTTTCCCATAACAGAGAGAATTTTCTGGCGCGCCGTCATTAGCCCCGATAACTCCTGGGGACGCTACATCAGTGGCGAAACATGTCGGGGGGGCTACTCAAACAATTTTAATACATGCTTGGACATTAGGGCACAATACTAATCTATCTAGGTGACCGTTGCTAACACCAGCGGTCTCTGTGTTTAGGTTGCACGTCTTGTTTAATAGGCGTTGTATACACGTGCACTCTGCAATAATTATTCAAGTCCGTTGGCCCGCTCCAAGCATTGGCAATTTTAACTGTTTATGTTTGTTTTGTCTGTTGGTCCTTTTGCTAAATATAGCACAATATAGATTACAAAATATTTTTAATGGTAGCTGGGAAATAAGGCTATTCTTTGCCTTCTTGGCATTTATTTGTTAGTTCATAGATTCAGCCTGCCAGCTACCAAGGGTCTATCCTATATCTGTTAGCAATACTGATAAATGGTGCCCAATCTTATCTGCTTTTGGAACACTGCACATTTTGCGTCACCATATTCTGAGAGCCAGAACTTTTCTATTTTTTTTCTCCAACGCAGCTGTGTGAGGGCTTATTTGTTGGAAGACAATCTGAAGCTTTCATTGATACTCTTTTGGGGTACATTCGATTTTTAGATTACTTTTTATTCAATTTTTTGGCAAGCAAGGTAACCAAAAACCATCAATTCTGACAATGTTTTTTATACTTTTTTTTACGGCGTTCACCATGGGCTATAAATTACAATTTTACTTTATTGTGTAGGTCGATACGATTATGTAGTTTTTTACGTATGTAGTTTTTTAATGTTTTGCAGCGTTTGCACAATAATATCACTTTTTTATAGAATAATTAATTTTTTGTGTCACAATATTCTGTAAGCCATAACTTTTTTATTTTTCAGTCAAAAAAGCTTTGTAAGGGCTTGTTTTTTGCAGGACGGGTTTTAGTTTTTATTGGTACTATTTTAAAGGAAAATGCGACTGTTTGATCACTTTTTATTCCATATTTTGAAAGTGAAAAATAGTGATTCTGGCATTGTTCTTTACTTATTTTGTTTGCGGCGTTCACCGTGCGGGAAAATTAATATTGTAGTTTTATAGTTTGGGTCGTTACGACTGGAGGCCAACAACTGGTAGCCAACTGGTCGTGTTTTTACTTTTTACCAACTGTGCGTTGTGAAGAGAAGTGTATGACGCTGACCAATCAGCATCATACACTTCTCATTGTTCCAGCCCAGCATGATCCACAGCACAGCGTGATTGTGCAGTGAAAGAAGCTGGGCTGGAACAATGAGAAGTGTATGACGCTGATTGGTCACCGATTGTTCAGTGTCATACACTCGTCTTCACAACGCCCAGTGGGTTAAAAGTAAAAACATGCACAGTTGTCTATTACGAAAATAATTAGCATAAATCTAAAATTGTTTATAACTTTGTAAAAAATGATCGTTTTTCAAAATAAAAACCGCTGGTGTTAACTACATTACAGCGCTACTCAGATCATGTAGGAGATAGGGCATTTATAATCTGGTGACAGAGCCTCTTTAATAAAGTCAGAAACTGAGCAGAGATGAAAGAAGACCAGATCAACTAATTTCCCATCATGTGTAGGAGAATTGGTTAGTTGTGAGAGGCCTAGGGAGGAAGAGATAGAGTTATTCACACACAGCATTTTGCTGCGTTTTTCGTGGCGTTTTTTTACTGCATTTTTTCATGCAGTTTAATTGCCGCCAGATGTTACTTAAAGATTACATCGCGTTCCAAATTATTATGCAAATTTTATTTTTCGCTGATTTTCCTAAATAGTCGATGCAAATGACAGTCAGTATAATCTTCAAGCCATCAACCGTTGGAGTATAATGCAAATTTTATTGAACAAATCTCCTAATGATAACAGATTTTTTTTTAGAAGTAAAAAACTCAAAATGCACTGTTTCAAATTATTATGCACAACAGAGATCAAAACATTTTAAAGGTTGTAAAGAGAACTAAAATGGTAATTTGTTGAATTTGCAGCATCAGGAGGTCATATTTACAGAAATCAAAATCTCTTTCAATCAAAAAAAACTTAACAGGCCAAGTTACATGTTAACATAGGATCCCTTCTTTGATATCACCTTCACAATTCTTGCATCCATTGAATTTGTGAGTATTTGGACAGTTTCTGCTTGAATATCTTTGCAGGATGACAGAATAGCCTCCCAGAGCTTCTGTTTTGATATGAACTGCCTCTCACCCTCATATATATTTTGCTTGAGGATGCTCCAAAGGTTCTCAATAGGGTTGAGGTCAGGGGAACATGGGGGCCACACCATGAGTTTCTCTCCTTTTATGCCCATAGCAGCCAATGACATAGAGGTATTCTTTGCAGCATGAGATGGTGCATTGTCATGCATGAAGATAATTTTGCTACGGAAGGCACGGTTCTTCTTTTTGTACCACAGAACAAAGTGGTCAGTCATAAACTCTATGTACTTTGCAGAGGTAATTTTCACACCGTCAGGGACCCTAATGGGGCCTACCAGCACTCTCCCCATGATTACAGCCGAAAACATAACTCCGCCACCTCCTTGCTGACGTCGCAGCCTTGTTGGGACATGGTGGCCATTCACCAACCATCCAGGGTTGCACGGCACTCATGCGGTACGGTTTGAAAATTAGTTTTCATGTATTTCTGAGCCAACTGCAACTGTTTCTGCTTGTGAGCATTGTTTAGGGGTGGCCAAATAATAGCTTTATGCACACTTGCAAACCTCTTGAGGATCCTACACCTTGAAGTTCGCGGGACTCCAGAGGCACCAGCGGCTTCAAATACCTGTTTGCTGCTTTGCAATTGCATTTTAGCAGCTGCTCTCCTAATCCTATTAATTTGTCTGGCAGAAACCTTCCTCATTATGCCTTTATCTGAACGAACCCATCTGTGCTCTGAATCAGCCACAAATATTTTCACAGTACGATGATCACGCCTAAGTTTTCTTGAAATATCCAATATTTTCATACCTTGTCCAAGGTATTGCACTATTTCACGCTTTTCGGCAGCAGAGAGATCCTTTTTCTTTCCCATATTGCTTGAAACCTGTGGCCTGCTGAATAATGTGGAACGTCCTTCTTATATCGTTTTCCTTTGATTGGGCACACCTGGCAAACTAATTATCACAGGTGTCTGAGATTGATTACAATGATCCAAAGAGCCCTAAGACACAATACCATCCATGAGTTTAATTGAAAAACTAATAATTAAATGTTTATGACACTTAAATCCAATGTGCATAATAATTTGGAACACGGTGTATAGTAAAATATGAAATACACTACACACAATTTCATTTTGGTTTGTGGTGTTTTTGGGTCAAACGTGTGGTCAGTGACGTTTTCTTAAAAATGCAGCATGCACTGGGAATGGCATTTTTTCAGGCGTTTTTCCATAGACTTCACTATAGGACTTTGAAAACGCGAAAAAAAAAAGCAGGTACCAAATTATACCACAATAAAAGCGCCTCCAAAAACGCAATTAAAAACGCAATATAAACGTATGTTACATTTGAAAAATGCTAGCGTGTGTGAAGGAGGCCTAAAAGTTTAGAGGAGGCGAAAGGTATCTTGCAGAGTTAACTCATTCATGGGAAGTTGGAGAAGCAAAAGGAGTAGAATTCTGTGTTGGCTGCATCTCTGATTTATCACCATTGGGCACTCTTCACTTAAACGATGCTCAACAGCAGTGCTAACAACGCCTAACAAAAGTAACAGTAGCACCACCACAACCACCACCAAGATGTGAGATTGACAATAAAGTAATGGAGAGGAGGAAAGGACACACGAAAATCTGTTTGAATGCTTCCATGTTACTTTAATAAAATAATCCCATTGTGCCAAAAACACATCATTAATTACTACAAAATGCTTGCAAAAACTAACTCAAATTCAGGGGCGTAACTAGGAAAGTCTGGGCCCCATAGCAAACTTAGAACTGGGACTCCCCCCAGGTGCCACACGCAACCCCCCTTATAGATAGTGCCCCCTGTAGATTGTGCCATACAGCCCTCCTGTAGACAGTGCTATACAGCCCCACCTGTAGACAATGTCACACTCCACTTGTAGATAGCGCCCCCACCTCCCCCTTGTAGATAGTGCCATACAGCCCCCCTGTAGATATCGTGCCCCATAAAGCCACCCTGTATATAGCGCAATACAGCTCCCCCTGTATATAGTAGCACGCAGCCCCTCCTTAGTAGATAGTGCCACACACAGACCCCTGAATATTGTGCCACACACAAACCCCTGTAGATTGCATCACAGCCCACATTGTAAATAGTGCCCTAAAACCCGCTAGTACATAGTGCCGCAGCCCCCCCTTAGTAGTGCCACACAGCCCCTTGCATATAGAGTCACACAGCTCTCCCTTGTGTATAGTGCCACACAGCTCCCCCTTGTGTATAGTGCCACACAAACGCCCCTTGTATATAGTGCCACCCCGCACCACCCCCCCAAAAAAAAGATATATTGTACTTACATTGCCCAGGTCTTGCGATGGACGGAGCGCTGCACAGGCTCCAGGCGGGACATATGCGCAGACCAGAGTGATGCAGTGACGTCAATCAAACATGGAAAGGTGGGTTTGGAGGCAGGACTATGTGATTCTTGAGTATAGCGACAATGCTCCATGACCCTTCAATGAGTATTTAGCATATAGTGTGTGCTGCTTTAAAAGTTGATTTTATAGATTTTGCTGCCTCTTAAAAAAACTTTATATTTGGAAATATTGTCAGGTCATGTATTACCGCATGGTGGCCAGTCAAGGGGTTAAAACTACCAGTCAGGTTCCCATTAAATATACAATAAATCTAAAAAAAATGCCATCTGCCCTGCAATTTTATTATAAATATATCCTATACAATTACAGCTCCAGAACCAAGCTCTGACATATATACATCACCGGACCAAAATGTAATACATATATACAGCACCAGAACAAAGCTCATATATATATAGCACCAGAACCAAGCTCAGTACATACATACATACAACACCAGAACAAAGATCAGTACATATATACAGCACCAGAACCACGGTCAGTACATATATACAGTACCAGAACAACGCTCAGTGTAAAGTCCACAGCCGCAGACCGTCGTGCTTACCTGCCCCCCCTCCCCCGACGGCCGCGGCCATGGACAAGTGAGTTACGGGCAGCATCTCCCTCCTGAGAGACGCCAGCACTCACCTCCGCATCGCTGCACTGGTTCCCGTAGGGTGCGCGCGTGTGCTCGCGCCGGGGCCTTAAGGGGCCAGTGCACACATGATTAAAATCTGTAATTAGCCCATGATCACCCTGGACTATAAAAAGGGCTCTGCCCTTTCATTTATTGCCTGAGCATTGTTGTGTTTACCCGTGTTAGTCATACAAATGGTCCCTTAGTGTTATCCTGTTCCCACTGTTCCTGTACCTGCTACCTGTATCCCGTGCTACCGTTGTTCCAGTGCCTTAATAAGTTGGAGTCGTGTTGTGCCATCGGTCACACCTGCTGAGTGACACCATGCCTGGTGTCTGCTGCCAAGGTCCCATCTGAGCCTAGCCGTTACTACTGTCTGAACTGCTACAGGTACCCTTGTGCTTGCACTATATAGACATTGACTTGGTACACTGTTTGGCCAGCTGATATCCCGCCACATCGGTACGGCCCAGTGTGTCCACATACCCACAAATCGTGACAATTAGTACACTAAATTGAGCTGTATTTGTTCTGGTGTTGTATATATGTGCTGAGCTTGGTTTTGGGACTGTATATGTGCAGGGGGGCACGACGGCAGAAGTCATCTCTGTCTAAGTGTCATACTGTCAAAGTGTCCTAGCAGTTATACATGGCAGTTAGACAGGGTCAGTGACAGGTAAGCTGCATTACCAAATCAAACAAACTATCACACGCTCAAATTATTATATTTCAAACTATCTGTTTACTAACAAACATGTTCACTACCGCTCTCATCACTATAGCTGCTCTTGGATTACAATCCTATCGCCCATTTAAGCCTTGCCAAAAAACAGTCCACATCAGTCCCTCTCTCCTTGCCTCGCCCATGTACAGCTCTCATTCATTATTCACTTTCCTCAATCAACTTAACCCATCTCATCCCACTGCCCAACATAAAAATCCCTCTCATAAATCACAGAACCATCTGCTGTCTCTCTCCATTCTCCTGCTACTAACTGCAGGGGACATCTCTCCCAACCCTGGTCCTCCCTTTTCTTCTGCCAAGCTCAACCACTTACCTGTCACACATAGAAACCCTGCAAATCTTCTTGCCATTCCTTGTACGTCTTCTGCTGTCTCTCTTAACTGTGCTCTCTGGAACTCTCGATCCGTGTGCAACAAACTCACTTTTATTCATGATTTATTCCTTTCTAACTCTCCCAACCTTCTGGCTCTTACAGAAACATGGCTACACGTGTCTGACACTGCTTCCCCTGCTGCTCTATCTTATGGTGGTCTCCACTTCTCTCATGCCCCCAGACCTGAGAACAGGCAGGGTGGAGGAGTAGGTATACTTCTTTCTCCACACTGCACTTTCCAGGTCATTCCCCCGGTCCCCTCACTCACATTTCCCTCCTTTGAAGTCCACACCCTCAGACTCTTTCACCCTTTTTCCCTCCGAGTGGCAGTTGTCTACCGCCCCCCGGGCTCACCCCGCCAATTCCTGGATCATTTTGCTGCCTGGCTTCCACAGTTTCTATCCTGTGAAACACCCACTCTCATCATGGGTGACTTCAACATCCCCATTAATAACCCAATCTCCTCATCTGCCTCCCAGATTCTATCTTTAACCTCGTCCCTAGGTTTGTCACAACTTACTAACTCTCCTACACATGAAGACGGGCATTCACTTGACCTGGTCTTCTTCCGGCTCTGCTCAGTTTCTGACTTTATTAACTCTCCTCTCCCGCTTTCTGACCACAATCTTCTCTCCTTTACTATCAAATATTCTCGGCCTCCTCAGGTCATCCCTACGTATCAGACATACAGAAATCTACATGCTATTAACACTGTGAAACTCATAGACAGTCTACAGTCCTCATTGTCCCCTATCTCTTCCCTCTCCTGTCCCAATCTGGCTGCCAAACTTTATAATAACACTCTCAAAAATGCATTGGATGAAGCAGCCCCCCATACACTCCGAACCACCCGACAAAGACGACGACAACCCTGGCACACGCCTCAATCCCGCTTTCTTCAGCGGTGCTTGAGATGTGCCGAACGACTGTGGAGAAAATCGCATTTGGATGCAGATTTCCTCCATTACAAATGTATGCTCAAAACTTACAACTCTGCCCTTCACCGCGCCAAACAAGTCTATTTCACTTCTCTCATCTCCACACTATCTAATAATCCAAAACGCCTCATTGATACTTTTCACTCCCTCCTTAGTCCTAAAGTGCAGACGCCAATCACAGATCTCAGTGCTGAAGACATGGCCACTTATTTTAAAGTTAAAATTGACAACATCCGGCATGATATTATCTCCCAGTCCCCTAGTAACATCGATCCCCTTCCCTCCCGCACTCCCTCTTCTTCACTCTCAGCATTTGATCCAATAACTGAAGAAGAAGTCTCGAGGCTCCTCTCTTCTTCTCGTCCTACTACCTGCCCTAGTGATCCTGTCCCCTCACACCTCCTTCAGTCCCTCTCCCCAGCTGTCACTAGTCACCTGACTAAAATATTTAACCTCTCTCTTTCCTCTGGTATCTTTCCCTCCGCTTTTAAACATGCCATTATAAACCCATTACTGAAAAAACCAACTCTTGACCCATCCAGCGCTGCCAACTACCGACCAGTCTCTAATCTGCCCTTCATCTCCAAACTCCTGGAACGCTTGGTCTACTCTCGCCTTATCTGCTATCTCTCTGCTAACTCCATTCTTGACCCCTTACAATCTGGTTTCCGCACTCTACACTCCACAGAAACTGCCCTTACTAAAGTCTCAAATGATCTCTTGGTGGCTAAATCGGACGGTAAATCCTCTCTGCTTATTCTTTTGGATCTCTCTGCAGCCTTTGACACTGTAGACCACAAACTCCTACTTAACATGCTCCACTCTATTGGCCTCAAGGACGCGGCTCTCTCTTGGTTTTCCTCCTATCTCTCTGACCGCTCATTCAGTGTGTCATTTGCTGGTTCCACTTCTTCTCCTCTTCCCCTTGCTATCGGGGTTCCTCAGGGATCAGTCCTAGGTCCGCTGCTCTTTTCTCTCTACACAGCTCCTATTGGACAAACCATCAGCAGATTTGGCTTCCAGTACCATCTCTACGCTGATGACACCCAATTATATACCTCTTCCCGTGACATCACCCCTGCTCTAAAACAGAACACCAGTGATTGTCTGTCCGCTGTCTCTAACATCATGTCCTCTCTCTATCTGAAACTGAATCTTTCTAAAACTGAGCTCCAGGTGTTCCCACCATCTATTAACCTCCCAAAACCTGATGTCTGCATCTCAGTGTGTGGCACTATCATTACTCCTAAGCAGCACGCCCGCTGTCTCGGGGTTATTTTTGACTCAGATCTTTCCTTTACTCCTCACATACAATCACTTTCACACTTCTGTCATTTTCACCTCAAAAACATCTCCAGAATCCGCTCTTTTCTTACGGAGGAAACCGCCAAAACTCTCATTGTTGCTCTGATTCACTCTCGTCTTGACTACTGTAACTCATTACTAGTCGGTCTTCCCCTCACTAAACTCTCCCCGCTCCAATCTATCCTCAATGCAGCAGCCAGGCTCATCTTTATGTCCAACCGCTACACCAACGCCTCTAATCTGTGCCAGTCACTGCACTGGTTGCCCATCCCCTTCCGAATAAAATTCAAACTTATTACTCTCACCCACAAAGCTTTCCACAGTGCTGCACCTCCTTACATCTCCTCCCTCATCTCTGTCTACCACCCTACTCGGGCTCTACGTTCTGCCAACGACCTTAGATGAAAATCCTCCATAATCCGAACCTCCCACTCCCGTCTCCAGGATTTCTCTCGTGCTGCACCCGTCCTCTGGAATGTGCTACCCCAGACAATCCGATTAATTCCCAATATCCACAGTTTTAAACGTGCCCTGAAAACACATCTATTTAGACAGGCCTATAACATTCCCTAATCTGACTCCTTTCCATGGCCCTCCTTTTAGATTAGTCATCAGGATAAGATTCCCTCACATTCCTTCTCTTCATGTCTGTCATACATGGATACTGGCTGGTGACCGGCTCATGCAGCTTTATGTCACCACCGCATGTGTATAAAAATGGCCGGACCATTGTACAGAACAAACACTATTACACTTTGTGTCTCCCTTATGTCCTCATAGATTGTAAGCTCTTGCGAGCAGGGTCCTCACTCCCCAGGTTTGAATTGTAAATGAACTTTGTCACTATGTAATGTCTGATATTGTTTGTTGCATGTCCCCTCTAAATTGTAAAGTGCTGCGTAATATGTTGGCGCTATATAAATAAAGATTATTATCATTATTATTATATGCACTGAGCTTTGTTCTGGTGCTGCATATATGTACTGAGCTTTATTCGGGTGCTGTATATATGTACTGAGCTTGGTTCTGGTATTGTATATATGTACTGAGCTTGGTTCTAGTGCTGTATTTTAGTGCAACCCCTGCTGTACATGCCTACAGCAGGGGTTGTAGGCTTGTAGCTCAATTTAGTGTACCCCTGCTGTAGGCTTGTACAGCAGGGGTTGCACTAAAATACAGCACTAGAACCAAGCTCAGTACATATATACAATACCAGAATCAAGCTCAGTACATATATACAGCACCCGAATAAAGCTCAGTACATACAGTATATACAGCCCCAAAACCAAGCTCAGCACATATATGCAACACCAGAACAAATACAGCTAAATTTAGTGCAACCCCTGCTGTAGGCTTGTACAGTGTAAAACTACAGCTCTCAGCATGGCCCGAACAAAGGTAAGCATAGCATATGCTGGGAGTTGCTGTTGCACAAAAAAAAAAAAAAAACTACAGTACTGATTAGAGGCAGAATAAACATTTACATTTACATTAAGTGACTCACGATGACATCTCAGATTCTAGTTATTTTTCTCTTTTCTTGTTCCTCCGGTCCAGACCTTTATGTTGGATTTCTCCCGGCCTCGACCCATTTCTGAAGTTTTCCGCTCAGATGTCTTCAGCTTCTCACTTTTAAAACATACCTGCACCTATAGACAAAGATAAAATTCTTAACACCTCTAAATACAATAGCGCCATTCACTGCACCTCTAATTATAATTGTGCCATACACAGTGTCCCTGATTATAATAGTACCATACACTGTGTCCCACACACACACACACACACACACACACACACACACACACACACACACACACACACACACACACACACACCGTTCCCCCTGTAGATAGTGCCCCCAAATCCCCCCTGTAGATAGTGCCCCATAGGGCCTCTGTAGACAGTGCCCTAAATAGAAGCCCCTGTAGATAGTGCCCCACATACAGCCCCCTGTGGAGAGTACCCACATATGGACTCCAGAGCTGCAAGGCAATAGCGCTAACCACTGAGCCACCGTGCTGCCCTACATATAGCTTCCCCTATAGATAGTGCTCCATATATTGCCCACCTCTGTAGATAGTACCTCACATATAGCTCCCCTTGTATATAGTGACCCAAATATTCATATATAGCCCACCCCTTTAGACAGTGCCCTAAATATAGCCCCTCTGTAGATAGTGCCCCACAGGTAACCCACCCCTGTAGATAGTGTCCGACATATAGTTCCCCCTGTATATAGTGCTCCACATCCCCACATATAGACCCCCATATAGATAGAGCCCCCCTGTAGATAATGACACTAACAGTTTTATTAGAAAAAAAAATCTTTACATTCTCACATGATCCCGTTCCCGTGCTGTCCATTGGCAATGCAGATCTGCTCTCTTCTGAGCAGGTCTGCTGGAGCTGAACTATGCAAGCGGCGCAATGACGTCATCACGCCTCTAGCGTCGTTGAAAGGCGCGTATTGGCAGGGCAGAATGACTTGCCCCGTCAATCAGCGCCTTTCAACCACGGAAGCGGCTCAATTACATCATTGCGCCGTTGGCTTAGTTGAAAGGCGGGGTAAGTCATTTTCCCCTGCCAATCAGCGTCATTGTAAGGCGCTGAATGGTCGGATACGGAATGAGCCCTGCCGTTCAGTGCTAATGCATGTATATGTACCTGTGTGTTATAGACGCAGGTATAATTACTGCAAGAGTGGGTTGCTTTCCCTAACACTTTGGCCCCCTCCATGGCTAGCGACGCCACCGGGCATGAGGGGGCCCGTGCTGTCCACTCCATAAATGTTAGAGGCCGGGCGGCGCGGGCCCCGTAGTGGTGCCGCTATCGTAATGGCAGCCATGATGGTTGCTATCGGCACCACTGGGCAGGGGGGGCCGTGTTGGCGGGAGGCATGGGCCGCCTCATGCCGCGGGCCCCGTAACAGCCGCTACTGGTGCTACAGCAGTAGTTACGCCTCTGCTCAAATTCTTAATATTGTTACTTTATTCTATATTCTGCAATGGTTAGCTCAAAATATTGTTACAGCGGAGTAAACAGCATTATTCATGCTACATTAAAGAAAAATAAATGCAGGTGACATATAGAAACAAAAGGTTCAAATCAGTAAACCGTGCAAAATATTCGATTGCCTTAATCAAAATACCATCTAAATGTGACATAGGAATTGCTCCTAAACTAAATAACATTTTATAAGGTAATTTTCATGTCATTTTTAAGACTTTGACCTCATTCATTTTTCCAAGGGTCTGCTGGTTTAGGTGATTGAAAGTAAATGCATCTGACCAGCAGGCGTGCATCTACATTCTGCAGAAGCAGCAGTTTCTGGTTGAATCTCTTGAGATTTCCCTTACACATTATATAACATTATATTAATTCATCCTTATGTTCTACAGTGACTGTGTTACTATATGTAGGTAAATATAAAAAAACGGTATTGTTACTGAGGTTATGAAAAGTGATGATAATTACATTATTAGGCATGTATGATCTAACAGGGGCGTAGCTAAAGGCTCATGGGCCCCGATGCAAAAATTCTTACTGCCCCCCCCCCCCCCCCGCAAACTCCTCATGGCCGACGGTCCGCAGCTTTCAGCTGCATCGCTGGGTCTCCTAAGTGACCCAACAATGCAGCACTAGCAGCCGGGTCGTCACTAAGGCTGGGTTCACACACCCTATTTACGGACGTAATTCGGGCGTTTTAGCATTGAATTACGTCCGAAAATGCGGCTCATTCATTTGAATGGGTCTTACGATGTTCTGTGCCGACGGTCATTTTTTTTTACGCGCCGCTGTCAAAAGGCCTGTCACTTCTTCAGACGTAAATGGAGCCGTTTTCCATGGACTCCATAGAAAAACAGCTCCAATTACGTCCGTAATGGATGCAGCGAAAGACGCCTGCACATGCCTTTACGGCTGAAATTACGGTGCTGTTTTCTCCTAAAACAGCTCCGTAATTTCAGCCATAACGGACGCTGCCGTGTGGACATACGCTCAGGGCTTAAAATGTCAGGGAAATAGCCCCAATACATATGTGTCCGCCCCCAAAAAAATGCGTGTATAGGGGAAGGCATAGCATATCTATAGAACTACGACCCTATAAACTATGGATAGGATTAGATACATTGGCTCAGCAGACAGTATCACACATGATAGGATTAGATACAGTGGCTCAGAAGGCAGTATCACACATGATAGGATTAGATACAGTGGCTCAGCAGACAGTATCACACATGATAGGATTAGATACAGGGCTCAGCAGACAGTATCACACATGATAGGATTAGATACAGTGGCTCAGAAGGCAGTATCACACATGATAGGATTAGATACAGTTGTTCAGCAGACAGTACCACACATGATAGGATTAGATACAGTGGCTCAGAAGGCAGTATCACACATGATAGGATTAGATACAGTGGCTCAGCAGACAGTATCACACATGATAGGATTAGATATAGGGCCCAGCAGACAGTATCACACAAGATACGATTAGATACAGGGCCCAGCAGACAGTATCACACATGATTGGATTAGATACACAGCTCAGCAGACAGTATCACACATGATTGGATTAGATATAGGGCCCAGCAGACAGTATCACACATGATTGGATTAGATACAGGGCCCAGCAGACAGTATCACACATGATTGGATTAGATACAGGACTCAGCTCGCTGACATTGCGTCTCCAGCGCTGGACCCATGATAGGTAAGAATAATAATTTTGCTTCTTTATGTGTTAGGGTATGTTCACACGTAATCAACAAAAACGTCTGAAAATCCAGAGCTGGTTTCAAGGGAAAACAGACCCTGCTTTTCAGACGTTTTTTTACCAACTCGCATTTTTCGCTGCGTTTTTAACGTCCGTTTTTGGAGCTGTTTTCATTGGAGTCTATGAGAAAACAGCTCCAAAAACGTCCAAAGAAGTGTCCTGCACTTCTTTTGACGAGGCTGTATTTTTACGCGTCGTCGTTTGACAGCTGTCAAACGACGATGCGTAAATAACAGGTCGTCTGCACAGTACGTCGGCAAACCCATTCAAATGAATGGGCAGATGTTTGCCGACGTATTGGAGCCGTATTTTCAGACGTAAAACGAGGCATAATACGCCTCGTATACGTCTGAAATTTGGCCGTGTGAACATACCCTAACTGATTATTTTTGTGTGTTTGTGTTTTTTTACAGGTTCGGTTGTTGGACTTTGGATTCGAGGACTTCAATGACGGCGTTTTTTTTATTCTCAATAAAATAGTTAATGAGGGTTGTTTTTTTATTTCAATAAAATATTTTTTCTATGTGCTTGTATCTTTTTAAACTTTATTATCACCTCCTTAGTAATGGCCGCTGGCTGATTGATAACCTCCATTACTAAGGCGGGGCTTAATGTTAGCAGGTGCAGAGGCTAACACTAACCCCCATTATTACCCCGGTACCCACCGCCACCAGGAGTACTGGGAAGAGCCGGGTACGAACCAGTACCCGACCATCTGTAGTGACGGGCAGGCATCGGGGTGGCCGCAGACTGGTAGCATTAGGCTGGGGAAGGCCAAAAACAGTGGCCCTTCCCACCCTTGTAATGCTGCCTGCTGCTGCTGTGTTGTATCTGGCTGGTTATGAAAATTGGGGGGGACCCCACATCGTTCTTTCCAATTATTTTTTATTTTCATTTTTTTTAAATGACGTTGGGTCCCCCCCATTTTTCATAACCAGCCAGATACAATAAAGCAGCAGCAGCCTAGCATCACCAGGGTAGGAAGGGCCACTGTTTTTGGCCTTTCCCCTCCTGATAATACCAGCCTGCGGCCACCCCAGTGGCCGACCATCACTACAGATGGTCAGGTACTGGATCGTACCCGGTTCTTCCCAGCACCCCTGGTGGCGGTGGGTACCGGGGTAATAAAGGAGGTTAGTGTTAGCCTCTGCATCGGCTAACACTAAGCCCCGCCTTAGCAATGGATGCTCTCAATCAGCCGGCGGCCATTACTAAGGCGGTAGTAATATAGTTTAAAAAAAAACACAAAGACATAGAAAAAATCTTTTATTGAAATAAAAAAAAAAAACACACAACCCTCATTAACCATTTTATTGATAATAAAAAAAAAGCCGTCATCTAAGTAGTCCTGGAATCCCACGTAGTCCAACGACCGAACCTGTAAGAAAACACACAAGAAAAACGATTAGTAACACATGTGTTAGGCTTAGATACAGGGCCCATGTGTGATACTGTCTGTGGGACCCTGTATCTAAGCCTACCACAAGGTAGGCTTAGATACAGGGTCCAGCAGACTGTAATCTTATACAGTATAAGATTACTGTGTGCTGGGGCCCTGTATCTAAACCTACAGTGTGGTAGGCTTATATACAGGGCCCATCAGACAGGATCACACATGGGCCATGTATCTAAGTCTACCATGTGATTGGCTTAGATACAGGGCCCAGCAGACAGGATCACGCATGGGCCATGTATCTAAGCCTACCATGTGATTGGCTTAGATACAGGGCCCAGCAGACAGGATCACGGGCATGGGCCATGTATCTAAGCCTACCATGTGATTGGCTTAGATACAGGGCCCAGCAGACAGGATCACGCATGGACCATGTATCTAAGCCTACCATGTGATTGGCTTAGATACAGGGCCCAGCAGACAGGATCACGCATGGGCCATGTATCTAAGCCTACCATGTGATTGGCTTAGATACAGGGCCCAGCAGACAGGATCACACAATCTGTGATCCTGTCTCATGGGCCCCCTAAGCCTGCTACATCGTAGGCTTAGGGGTTGTGCAGTCCCTAAACATTGATGGCCTATCCACAGGATAGGCCATCAATAGCTGATGTGTCGCCCGGGACCCGCAAATCAGCTGTTTTGAAGGGGCCGCAGCACTCGTACGAGAGCTGCTTCCCCTTCATTTCACTACTCGCCCACACTGTGAATCGCCGACATGGATTCACAGTGTGACCGGAATGAAGTGACAGGAATGAAGGGGAGCAGCTCTCGTACGAGTGCTGCGGCCCCTTCAAAACAGCTGATTGGCGGGTCCCGGGAGTCGGACCCCGCCAGTCAGGGCTAATCTTACCTTCCTCTTCGGCCGCGGCGTGAGTTCTGTCGTCTCGATGCTGTGCGCGGCGCATAGCGTTGTGACGTCATGCGCTGCGCACAGCGCTTGACGTCAGGACCTCCGCTGCGATCCGGAACCAGGAAGGTAAGTAAAGTATGTTACTATAGTAACAGGGGTCCGCGGCCCGAGTTACTATTGTAACTTTTTATTGATGTGGTGCGGGGGGCCGTGGGCCCCCCTGGCTTCGGGGCCCGGTCGCAATTGCGACCGCTGCGACCCCTATAGCTACGCCAGTGTGATCTAACAAGTAAGCAATTCAGTTCGCTAGCATTTGACCTTTCAAAAAGACTCAATAGTGTAATTCTGCTTGTATAAGGCCTCATGCATACGGCTATATAATACGGCGCTCATAGCCTGACATCAGATCATAATAAACTTTTGTGTGCTTCTGACTTTAGCGTTTAAGGCTCGGTTCCAACATTGCAAATATGCTGCATATTTTGCATGCGTTTTTTTTTTTAGCCAAAACCAGAATTTGGATCCAGGAGAGCAGACCTATAAAGCCTTAGGCTGGGTTCACACGAGCACATTAACGTCCGTAATGGACGGACGTATTTCAGCCGGAAGTCCCGGACCTAGTTATGTACGACGCTAGGAGTCCCTGCCTCTCCGTGGAGCTACTGTCCCGTACTGAATACATGATTACAGTACGGGACAGTTGTCCTGCAGAGAGGCAGGGACTCCTAGCATCGTACATAACTATGATGCTAGGAGCCCGGCTCCCTGCACTGAGTTCGGTCCGGGACTTCCGGCCGAAATACGTCCGTCCATTACGGACATTAATGTGCTCGTGTGAACCCAGCCTTACTTTATTTCTTCTGTTTAGCTTCTATTCCTGGTTTTGGCTTAAAAAAACACATGCAATATCTGCAGCAAATCTGCACTGTGGGAACCCAGCCTCAGAGGTTTTTTCTGTGAGATTCTGCAAGAGGATAAATTGTACAATGCTCTTCCGAATGCCATATTACAAAGGTATTTTACTCTTAGGTTATGTTCACACGCTTAGCAAAAAACTTCTGAAAATATGGAGCTGTTTTCAAGGGAAAACAGCTCCAGATTTTCAGATATTTTTTAAGCAAACTCACGTTTTTCGCTGCGTTTTTTACAGCTGTTTTTGGAGCTATTTTTCTATAGAGTCAATGAAAAATAGGTCCAAAAACGGCTCAAGAAGTGATATGCACATCTTTTTTGCTGCCGTTTTTTTACGTGGCCGGTTTTAAAAATGCCTACGTAAAAAACGGGCCCGTCGGTACAGAACACCGTATTTCCTATTAAAATCAATGGGCAGCTGTTTGGAGCCATTCTGCTTCTGATTTTTCGTCCATTTTTCGGCTGTTTACGGCCTGAAAAACGGCCAAAAATAAGCCGTGTGAACACACCCTAACATTCCACTTGCAGTGCATGTGATTGGAGTATTTTATACCCCATTTACACGCTCAGGAAAATATCAGTGAGGAATAATGGACTAGATAAACAATGCAACCCCTTTGTTCTGCTAATCGCTGGGAGTTCCAGGTGTCAGGTGCCCACTGATTATACATTGATTGCCTATCTGAAGAGTAGGCGATCACTGTTTTTCCCCAGAAATGCATGTCCTAATATGCTTTATTTCCTAGGAGAGTCATTCTTGTATGAAGCTCCAATTCCCTATATATAACTGTCAAAATGTTAGGGCCTATGGATGCTGTTTGGGGGACAGATTATAATGTACCTCCGACTGAGATAAATATGAGCTACATACAAGCATCCTATTGATTGACATTGGGATTATATCTAGTTCCAGTTGTAGGCACTGATGTTCTTCCAGTTATGTGCAGGGGAAACATGTTGACTCTCCATAAAAAAAGAACTGCGGACCTGTTTAAGATCAGCACTGTATGGGGGACAGGTCTACTCCACTATTAGCCCTAATATTGTGCAGTTTGGTTAACAACAGCTTACAAACATTATAGCGGATTCATAGTCCACTGTATTTAAGAGGAAAGTGCCACCCCGCCTATCCCCCACAGTCCACTGTATTCATTGTTAGCTGATATTAGTGAAACGACACAATTTACTAACGAAAATTTAGTATTTTGTCTGGGTCTAGAATGTCAAAAAATGTGTCAAATTTTGGCACAAATTGGTAACTTTTGGCGCAATTTTTGATGTTTGCACCTCACTAAGGAGTCTCAAACAGGAATCGTGGCTCAGCAGAAAGGAGGCGTGAGTTATTGAAAAGTGGGCATGACTTAAAATGCATCAAAGGACGACAAATATGGCCCAAAAAATTGCACAAAATTCTGGCGCAAAATAAGCCAAATTATAGGTGGCGTAAGGAAGAGAAAAGTGTCTAACATGATGCGCTAAAATTATTATACAGCATGCACCACTGTGATGAATTTGGCACATTTTGTGACTGCCTAGCCTAAAATCTAAGGCCAGATTCACATGAACGTGTCCGTTTTAAGTTTGCAAATAATGCACCGTTTTTCATGCATTGCAGTTCCGTGTGCCATCTTTTTCCGTGTGGCATCAGCTTTTCATGTCAGTGTTTTTGCACATTTTTTTAATTTATTTATTATTTCTCAGCATTTCTTTAGCAACAGGTGCGTGAATTACGGACAGCACACCGACGACATCTGTGTGCTGTCCGTGATTTTAACGCACACATAGACTTCAATGGTCGACAAACTGACCAGAATAGGACATGCAGTGAGTTTCACGCAATGCACACATGTTGCGTGAAAAAAAACCCATGTCTGAATAGCCTCATTGAATTACATGGGTACATGTGCTGTCCGTTTTTTCTAATGGACAGCACACGATGTATACAACGTTCGTGTGAATCAAGTCTAACTATCAGACAGCATTAGTAAATGTCGACCAATATGCCCCTAAGCACAGCAGCATAATATGGAGACAGATCTGCTTTAAGTAAATGGCACAGCACAATTACTAAATGCTAAATAGAACACTTTTATCCTTGTACTTCGTAAAAAAAAAAAAAAAGCTTCGAGTTTTTTAAGCTCATTTAGATATTTTATTCTACAGAACAAATAAGGTTTTTTTTCCAGGCTGACGTAATTCTTTTTATACAGTCTTTTTTTTTTTTTTTTTATAAGACAGTAGATATAATGGACTTGTTTAGCTTTTTATAACAATTTTTTCTGAAGGAAGTACACAATATACTCATGTTTTGTAACTTGTCTCCTAGCATTAATTTGTCCCCCCAAAAATAAACTCGGACAGTACCACCTGCTTACACTCATAGTTTTGTGTACACCTAGGCTGTGTACTCATACCATGTCCTGGACGCATTTTTTCTAAACAAACAGCACTGATCCAGTAGCTATGGCCTGTGAAATGTGCAAGATACTAATACAAATTATGAGCACATTGGGCTTCATTTATCAAAAGTGTCCAACAGAACAGCTGGCCTTGTTGCCCATAGCAACCAATGAGAGCTTCCATTTTCCGGAGCACATCCAGAAATTAATGCTTTGCTCTAATAGGTTGCTATAGACAACAAGGCCAATTTCTCTGTTGGACACTTTTGATAAATGGGGCCCATAATAATGATGTAGTGACCTTGCATGCATGATTCATTTCAATGCAGATAGACTGTGCATGTGCAGCCACCTCTTCACTGAGAATGAAGACAGTGACCTTCTCGTTCTTGGGAATTGTGAAAGTCCCAACGGTTGGATGCCCAGTGATCACACATATGCCATTTTTAATTAAAATGCTGTAAACTTTGATAAATTAACCTTAACAGGGAAAAAACAGTGATGGTCTATCTGTAAAAAATAAAGCCTGGGTGGTACAAGGCCTTTTCAGGTGTGTTGCAGCAAAGATGGTACAAAGCCAGTGTTCTCGCCACCCCTAGCCACAGCAGGAAAAACAATGACACTTAACAATATTGAGGCACAGTTCTTAGCCGCGGCTCAGGCAGTTTGATGATAGCTGGCTCGTGGACAGAGCCAATGAGTGGCTCTGCATCTATAAACAATTCACGTGCCGCCACCTCTACATTGAGAATTAAGACAGTGCCCTTCTTATTCTTGGGAACTGTGGATATCCCAGCAGTTGAACCCTATACCCTACTGTCATCTCTAATTAAAACACTATAAAATTCAATAAACTCACCTTTTAAATTGGGTTTAAATGAGTTTGCTCTGGAATAATTTAAATTTTTTAAAATTTTATAGTTAGTAGAATAAATGTGTATATTGTATAGAAATCTGTACCACCACATCCTCATTTAAAATGTAAGTAAACATTAGACAAGACTTAATTAATAGTTTTTTTAATTTTTCTAATATGTTCTATCTTTAAATTCTGTTTATTTTGTATTGACAATGTAGATGGTCCTCACAGAGTCTATGCCACAAGCTGTGCATCTGTCCAACTGTGAAAGTCTCTCTCTGCAGCCTAAAAGACGTGAAGGATGTCAGTGGGCAGGCAAAGGTATCGTGGTGACCTCACTGCATCGCAATGCCAGTGTGGGACGTCAGTGGCCCAGCTCAGGCAGCAAGATGATGTCACTGCATCACACCAACTGCACCAGGCCACTTTTGGGAGAGGAGGAAAGGCCTCAGCTGCTCTGCTCGTTGTGGGAACAGAGTTAGGTGAGCATGACATTTATTATTTTGGGGGGCACAAAAGAGGCCAATGTTACTGTGTGGGGCAAAAAGGTGGGCACTATACTCTGGGGCCTAAAAGGGGAACTATTACTGTGTGGGGTCTAAAGGGGGAACTGTTACTGTGTGGGGTCTAAAGGGGGCACTATTACTGTGTTGGGCACAAAATGAGGCTCTATTACTGTGTAGGGAATAAAATGAGGCACTATTACTATGTAGAGCACAAAGGGGACACTATTGTGTGGGGAATTATTACCATATGGGGCACTACTTCTGTCTGGGTCACAATATGGGTCATTATTACTGTCTGGGGCACTACCTGTTTGACACCATTATTTTTTGAGGCACTATCTGTCCGGCAGTATTAATTTGGGGTTACTATCTGTGTGGCTATTGTTTTTGGGTATTTATAGTTATAACATCAATATTTCTTTTGCTGCATTTTTTTTTTATTGATTCCATTATTTTTGCAGTATAATATTTGGGGCATTGTACAACACATCAGGTACAGTAATGGAGACAAATGTAGCTACAACAGCATTAAAAGTAGCAGCAGGATGGGGAATTTGTGTAGAGTGTGGTGAATAGGTTGGGAGGGTGCTAGAAAAGAAAGGAGCCAAAGATGTCTGGGTAGCAATCTCTGGCTGGAAAAAAATCTCCATGGCAGTTTGGGCTGGATAGAGAAGAAAAAGGAGAGAGAACAACTCAAATAAAAGAATACATCACAAACCCAAATTTTCACTCCAAAAATGTAAACTGCAGAGGTGCAACTTGATGTTTTTGGGCCAAATTGCAATATCTTTAACTGATCCTCCAAATATCATATGCAATCTATAATTCTGCACTTCTTTATATGGGTCAGAGGACCATTTCTGGCTCCAGGACTTGGATGCTAAAGCAACCACTGCACCCCTATTTACTCACCTGGTAAATTACAAATACATCACTTACTGTATGCCAAAATAAAGCCAAGATCTTGATGTACCTATTTCAATACACTTTTTCATATCAATATCATTTGCTAAAGCCCAATTTAAAAAATGCAGTAGCCTATAAATGTAGTTATAGTTATAGCTGTCAAACCTGTGCATACTATCAATTATTAGCCTTTTTAACACCTTAAAGACAACCTGTCACTGAGTCATAAATTGCAAACTCTTTATCTGAACTAAATCCTTCTGTCCCCATGATTCCAGCCAGGGCCGGCCTTAGGATAGATGGCGCCCTGTGCGAAATGATCTTTCGGCACCCCACCCCCATCATTAAAAAAAAAAATGCCCCATAAAAAAATTATAATGCCACTTTACTGCCCTCATACAGTATAATAATAATATTTAATAATATAATATATTACAACCCCTTCAAGGACACAGTATTTTGTCCTCTAATTGTGCCCACAGTATTATGCCCCCTGTAGTACACCTACACAGTATAATGTCCGCTTAGTGGCCCCCACACAGTATAGTGGCCCCCTGTAGATTTTGCCATAGAGCCTCCCTGTAGATAGTGCCATAATCCCCCACCTCCTCCTTGTAGATTATGCCATAACCCCCCCACCTCCCCTTTGTAGACAGTGCCCCCAAACAAAAACAAAAATGTTACTCACCTAGGCCCCGTTCCCACGACGAATTGAGCTACTCCGTGACGGGATCCTTGCGTAGGCAGGCATGATCCTGTAGCCTAGTACAGAGTTTCCCAACCTTTTCGGACTCGAGGCAGCACTGGAAAAATAAAATTTCCTCAGGGCACCCCTACCAAAAATATTTTAGAGAAAGACAGACAACGGATAAAAACTAGCACTACACTCGGAAGGTATATTCACACAGCGTTTTTTGTAAGGCAAAAAAAATCTGACTCAAAATTTCTTCAGGAATTGACAGCGTTGTTTGACTTTCTTTTGCGTTTTTTTGTTAAACCGTAGAAGCTAATGCAAAAGACACAGGCGAAAAAGCTCCAAACGGGCGCCGCAGGTATTTTCTGCCTCCTATTCATTTTAATTGGAGGTCAGAGACGGAAACTACTTGAGGACCAACAGCCCCCCGCTCACAGTAAAATGACCATCAGCCCCCCACTCACAGTAAAATTACCATCATCCCACCACTCACAGATTCCCCCTGTAGGTAGCGCCACACAGCCCCTTTGTATGTAGCGCCACACAGCCCCCTTGTAGGTAGTGCCAGACAGCCCCCTTGTAGGTAGCGCCACACAGCCCCCTTTTAGGTAGTGCCACACAGCCCCCTTGTAGGTAGCACCACATAGCACCCTTGTAAGTCGCTCCACACAGTCCCCTTGTAGGAAGTGCCATGCAGCCTACAGCCCCCTTGTAGATAGCACCCCCACACTTCACGTAGATAGCGCCACTGTAGCTCCCTGTAGGAGCGGAATCCCCGTGTGGCCGCAGGAGAAGCTCCTGTTGTCGGTGTCCATTTATGGACAGTGACGTCATTGGCTTCTCCTGGACTGGAATCCACGGTCACAGCTTCAGCAATGCTGTGGACGGGGATTCAGCTTCAGGAGTTTCCCCTGATGTCACTGTCCATATATCGAAGGCACAGGTCACACATCCCTAAGGCCGGCCATGATTCCAGCAAAGTTATTTTATTTGTTCCTGGGCTCCCCATTCCTAAGATATGGCCCACTGTTGTATTGGCACCCTACATGTTGATTTTCTGTAGTTAGCCAACAGAGCGTAAACTACACTGATTCTCCTGGGGTCGAGCCAGCTTCATATCCTCTGATGCTGTCCAATCAGCGCTATGTAGCTTCAGACCCGCTCTGAAGTATTTACCTAGTGTGGTCTCCTGAGAAAAGATTGTTCTGGCGAGATGACACTGTGCCTGGCAAGTCTGAAGCTGTCCCGTGCTGATTAGACAGCATCAGAGGATGTGAAGATGGATCCATCTTGGGAGAATCAGTGTAATTAAATAGTGTGTTTATTTTAACCCCTTCAGGACTGAGCCTGTTTTGGCCTTGAGAACGAAGCCGATTTTTTTCAAATCTGATGTGTCACTTTATGTGGTAATAACTTTGAAATGCTTTTACCTATCCAAGCAATTCTTAGATTTTTTTTCTAGTGACATATTGTACTTTATGTTAGTGGAAAAATTTGGTCAATAAATTCAATATTTATTTGATAAAATTTGCAAAAATGTGCCTTTTTTCTAAATTTAAATGTATCTGCTTGTAAAACAGATAGTAATGCCACACAAAATACTTACTAGTTAACATTTCCCATATGTCTATTTTATGTTTGCATAGTTTTTTGAACATTCTTCTATTTTTCTAGGACGTTACAAGTCTTAGAACTTTAGCAGCAATTTCTCACATTTTCAAGAAAATTTCAAAAGGTTATTTTTTGTGGACCAATTCAGTTCTGAA
This sequence comes from Rhinoderma darwinii, assembly GCF_050947455.1. NCBI lineage: Eukaryota > Metazoa > Chordata > Amphibia > Anura > Rhinodermatidae > Rhinoderma > Rhinoderma darwinii. The sequence goes on from NC_134692.1 coordinate 101,230,416, forward strand.
GTGGCTTTGAGGGCCTTATATATTAGATAGACCACATAAATCACCCCATTTTAAAAACTGCACCCCTCAAAATATTCAAAACAACATTCAGAAAGTTTCTTAACCCTTTAGGCATGTCACAGGATTTAAAGCAAAGTAGAGGGGAAATTTACAAATTTTTTTTTTTTTACGAAATTCATTTGTAATAAAAAAAAATTTCTGCAACAAAGAAAGTTTTCTAGAGAAACACAAATCAATATTTATTGCCCATTTTCTGCAGTTTTTTTGTAAATACCCCTCTTGTAGCCCTATGCTAATAGACTGAAATACAGGCCTCAGAAGCTTAGAAACACCTACTGGTTTTTGTGGCCTCCATTTTTTTAGAATATATTTTAGGCACCATGTCAGGTTTGAAGAGGTTTTGTGGTGCCAAAACCGTGGAAACCCCCCAAAAGTGACCCCATTTTGGAAACTACACCGCTCAAATAATTTATCTAGGGGTATAGTTAGCACCTTGATCCCACAGGTATTTTGCTATATTTATTGGAGTTAATCTGTGAAAATGAAAATCTACTTTTTTTCCTGAAAAAACAAACATTTTTAATTTTTACAAGGAATAAAGGAGAAAAAGAACCTCAACATTGGTAAAGCAATTTTTCCCGATTACGGTAATGCACCATATGTGGTAATAAACGTCTGTTTAGACCCACAGCAGGACATAGAAGAGAAGGAGCACTTTTTGGCTTTTGGAGCTCAAATTTAGCTGGAATGGTTGTCATGTCGTATTTGCAAAGCCCCTGAGGGACCAAAACAGTGGAAACACCCAAAAAGTGACCCCATTTTGGAAACTACACCCCTTAAGGAATCTGTCAAGGTCTATAGTGAGCATTTAGACCCTGTAGGTATTTTTCTGAATTTATTAGAATTAGACCGTGAAAATGTATATAAACATTTTTTCCACCAAAATGTTTAATTCTTTCACTTTCACAAAGGATAAAAGGAGGAAAAAGCACCCCAACATTTGTAAAGCAATTTCTCCCGAGTACGGCAACACCCCACATGTGGTCATAAATGTTTGTTTTTTTTTCCATTATAAATGAATCAACACTTTCAGGACTTATCAATTTTTTGCTTTTTCATTTTTGCTTTTCCCTCCCCGCTTTCCAAGTGCCATAAAGTTTTTTTCTTTTGCCGTCAATAGAGTGGTGTGAGGGCTTATTTTTTGCAGTATGAGTTGTAGTAGTTTCTATTGACACATTTAAAGTACCATTTATTGTTCTGGGAAACTGAAAATAAAATACTTTGCAGGCGGAAATTGGAAAAAAACTGATTCAACCTTAGTTTTACATGTTTCGTTTTTCCGACTTTCACCGTACGGTAAAAACAACAACTTTAATTTTTCTGTGACTCAATACGATTTCAGTGATATCAAATTTATATTGTTTTTTTTTATATATTTTACTACTTTTACAAAGTAAAATCTATTTGTTAAAAAAAAAATAGTTTTGTTTCACCACATTCAGAGAGCCATAACTTTTTATTTTTTGGTCAATTTAGCGGAGCGAAGGCTTATTTTTTTCGGGACGAGCTGCAGTTTTTATTGGTACCATTTTTGGTACAACATTTCGACCGCTTTTTAAGAAACGTTTTTGAGAGCTAAGAGCTAAGGTGACCAAATACAGCGATTTTTGGCGTATAAATTTTTTTATTCTTTACAGTGTTCACCATGTGAGTTAAATAATTGTATATTGTAATAGATCAGACTTTTACGGACGCATTGATACCAATTTTGTTTATTTTTTACATTGTTTTAGAGGAAAAATGGGAAAAGTTATTTTTTTGGAATTTATTACATTTTTGTCACTAATAATAACTTTATTCACTCATTTTTTTTACACATTTTATTCGTCCCCCTAGGGGACTTGAACATCATTAGATCACTGGTACAATGTATATTGTCATTTTTACAAGCTTCTGTAACTGCGTGATCAATGTTCCTGTCCATTAGTCCCAGGTGTCAAATGTAAAACACAACTGACACCCGCAGCGTATAGTGTGGGCTCAGCACGTGAGCCCGCTCCATACATCACCCCTCGCACCATGACATGCCATTAAGTCATGATGCGTGAAGGGGTTAATGCACAGCGGATGGTGCAAAGTGAAAACTAACATTTTTCACAGATATACCATTTTAGTGCACAATATGTTTTGCCCAGCTTGTGCCACTGAAGACAAATACCTCATACATTTTTAATTGGGTTCTTCTGGGTATGGCGATGCCATATCTGTGGACGAAAATGCTGTTTTGGCACGCTGTAGGGCTCAGAATGGAGCGCCATTTAGCTTTTGAAGCGCAGATTTTGCTTGATAGTAGTTTTGTTTGGGGTTTTACTGGTATTTCAGTTTATAATGTGAGGACATATGGAAGCTGTGCTGAGAACATCAGGGCATAATAAGAGGGTATCATGATGCGGTAAATAAATCCACAGATATGTGGCCAGTGTGACACTGATAAATGGTGCCCAATCTTATCAGTTTTTGGAACACTCTGCACATTTTGCGTTGCCATATTCTGAGAGACAGAACTTTTCAATTTTTTCTCCACTGGAGCTGTGTGAGGGCTAATTTGTTGCGGGACAATCTGTCGTTTTCATTGGTACCATTTTGGGGTACATGCAATTTTTTTGATCACTTTTTATTCCATTCTTTGGAAAGCAAGATGACAAAAAAACAAATTCTGACAATTTGTCATTATTTTTATTTTTTTACGGCGTTCATTCTGGTCTATAAATGACAATTTTACTTTATTCTGCGCGTCAATACGATTACGATGATACCATATGTATATAATTTGTTTATGTTTTGCAGCGTTTGCGCAATAAAATAACTTTTTTATAAAATAATTTATTTTTTGTGTGACAATATTCAGAGAGCCAAAACTTTTTTAAGACTTACAGCACTGATTGCTGCTGGAATACATTACACTACATACGTAGTGTAATTTATTCTGTCAGTTTGACACTGACAGTGACATAATAGGAAGCCTTCCATACATGGGAGACCAGGACCATTGTCTGGCCTCCGGTTGCCATTCCCACCATCGGCAGCCCCCGAAATTGCATTTGTGCTACAAACCCCTTAAATGCGGCAATCACAATCGATCGCCGCATCTAAGGGGTTTATTGCCTAAATCAACGGTGATCGACCACTGATCAGCAACAGGTAAAACAGGGCAGTTAACCGGTGCTGCGGGGTAAGCTCCACGTGGCAGTTAACTTTTAAAGCGCGGACATAACTGCATGACCAGGTGCGCAAAGTCACTGCTCACCTGGACATGCATTTACGCCCAGGTGCGGGAAGGGGTTAACATATTGGTTGTTAGGAATGCCTCAAAACAAATATGTATACTTTTATTTTCATTTTTACACTTTTGTTTTGAAATGAAAGGGCTTTTTACAGGAAAAATTTAGATTTTTATTTAGTTGACTTTTTTGACGATTGCTTTTATATTTTTTTAAAAACTTTTTTCCTTTTTTCTTATGTTTTATTAGTATCACTATGATACAAGAACATCTGACCTTTTGATTGCTCATACTGCATAATATGTGCCAGAATGTCATATTTCTATGGTAGAGCCGAATAGGCTTCTACTCTATATAGACAAATGTATTGGGACACAGTATTGGCTCTTAATCATTGAATATAGGTATTTCACTCAGTTGCATTGCAACATTTGTAAAATAATGGGTCATTCTATAGAGTTCACTGATTTGGAGCATGGTACTTTAGTATAATTCCACAATTGTAACAGTTTGTGAGATTTCTTTCCTCCTAGATATTCCACGTTCAACTGTGAGTATTATTGCAAAGTAAAAGTGTTTAGGGACCACAGCAACTGAGCAACAATATGGCAGACCACATGAAGTTACACAGCAGGGTAGCCGAGTGCTGAGGCGCCTAGTGCATGAAAGAAACCAATACTCTGCTGACTCAATAACTGCAGAGTTTCAATCCTCTTCTGGAATTAACAGCTGCACAAAAACTGCACCGGCTTCATGGTATGGGTTTCCATGGTCGAGCAGCTGGATGCAAGTCTTATTTCACCAAGCACAGTGCCAAGCAGATTAAATGGTGTAAAGCACTCCACCACTGGACCCTGGAGCTGTGGAAACAAGTTCGGTGGAGTGACTAATCGCCCTTCTATATCTGGCAGTTTGATGGACGAGTTTGGGTGTCTTTAACCCCTTAACCCCTTCCCGCTCCTGGACGTACTATTAGGTCATGGTAGCTGTATCGTTCGCGCTCCATGACCTAATAGTACGTCTCAGGAGTAATGGCCGTCCTCCCGACACATACAGGAGCTGTGACAGCTGCTGTCTCGTACAGCAGCTGTCACAGCTCCTACAGCGGGGACCGATCGCTGTGTCCCCGCTGATTAACCCCTTAAAAGCCGTGTTCAATAGAGATCGCAGCTTTTTAGGGGTTAAGCTGCCATCGCCGGCCTGCTACACGATAGCGGCCGGCGATGGTGACTATGGCAACCGGACACCAAACAATGGCATCCGGCTATGCCATCAACGGAAGCCTAGTGGGTCCTCACAAAGTCAGGACCCACTATGCTTGCTGTCAGTGAGTAGCTGACAGTTCTAATACACTGCACTACGCATGTAGTGCAGTGTATTAGAATAGCGATCAGGGCCTCCTGCCCTCAAGTCCCCTAGTGGGACAAAGTAATAAAGTTAAAAAAAAAAGTAAAAAAAAGATGTGTAAAAATAAGAAAATAAAAGTTTTAAAAGTATTAAAAGTAAAAATCCCCCTTTTTACCTTATCAGTCCTTTATTGTTAATAAAAATATTTAAACAAATAAATAAACTATACATAATTGCTATTGCCGTGTCCGTAACGGCCTGAACTACAAAATTATTTCGTTATTAATCCCGCACGATGAACGCCGTAAAAGAAAATAATACTAAACCGTACCACAATCACAATTGTTTGGTCACTTCACCTCCCAAAAAATTGAATAAAAAGAGATCAAAAAGTCGCATGTACCTAAAAATGGTAATGATCGAAACTACAGTTCGTTATGCAAAAAAATAAGTCCTCGCACGGCTTTATTGATGGAAAAATAAAAAAAGTTCTGGCTCTTAGAATATGGTAACACAAAAAGTGAATGATTTTTTACAAAACGTAATTTATTGTGCAAACGCCATAAGACATAAAAAAAACTATAAACATCTGGTATCGCCGTAGTCGTATCGCCCCGCAGAATAAAGTGAATATGTCATTTATAGCGCACGGTGAATGCTGTAAAAGAAATAGAATAAAAAAAACAATAGTAGAATTGCTCTTTTTTAGTCACCACGCCACCTAAAAATAGAATAAAAACTGATCAAAAAGCTGCATGCACCCCAAGAAAACTACAATGAATTCCTCAAGGGGTCTATTTTCCAAAATGGGGTCACTTTTGGGGGGTTTCCACTGTTTTGGCACCACAAGACCTCTTCAAACCGGACATGGTGCCTAATAAAAAAGAGGTCTCAAAATCCACTAGGTGTTCCTTTGCTTCGGAAGGCCGGTGCTTCAGTCCATTACCGCACTAGCGCCACATGTGGGATATTTTTCTAAACTGCTGAATCTGGGCAATAAGTATTATGTTGAGTTTCTCTGATAAAACCTTTTGTGTTATAAAAAAAATGGTATAAAAAGGATTTTCTGACAAAAAAAAAAATGTAATTTTCACCTCTACTTTGCTCTAAATTTCTGTGAAACACCTAAAGGGTTCATAAACGTTCTAAATGCTGTTGTGAATACTTTGAGGGGTCTAGTTTCTAAAATGGGGTGTTTGATAGGGGTTTCTAATATATGGGCCCCTCAAAGCAACTTCAGAACTGTAACCTAAAAAAATAAATAAATGAGGCAATACTTCACTTCTTACATTATACTGATAATGAGCCGTGCCCACCCCGAGATGACCCCAGTTTTGACCGTTTGTATAAACGGAGACCCCTATTAGACCGTTACAGTGCCCGGTTTTCCCAAGCATACACTACCCGAGAAGAGTATTTCTATTGATGAGTCCTTGGTACATTTTAAAGGGAGGGTTCAATTCCGCGAGTACCTGCCGGGTAAGAGGGCAAGGTATGGCATGAAGATGTATAAGCTGTGCGAGAGTGCATCAGGGTATACCTACAGATTTAGGATATATGAAGGGAAAGACAGCAGTATTTAGCCCCCCCTTACTGGGAGTTAATGCAAAAATGGTGTGGGATTTGGTGCACCCACTGCTGGACCAGGGTTACCACCTCTACCTGGATAAATTTTATACCAGCGTCCCACTCTTCAACTGCCTCGCTTCCAGAAGTACTGTGGCATGTGGCACTGCTAGAAGAAATCTGAGAGACCTCCCTAAGACTCTGCTTGGGCAAACACTCAGAAGGGGTGAGAGCTGGGCACAATCCAGCAGCAACATATTGTCTCAACTATTGTATCACTTCTACATTTGATCTCACTAAATTTGAAATTGATTTATTCAAGTCAGTACGCAAAATGAATTTGCATCGTATGTTTTCTAATCAAGTTCAGGAAAGGGATCACCTGATAGGCGAAGGAAAAGTTAGAGCTGGACAACTGGGTTTTAGTCTCAGTGAGAATTTTGGACAGGATGACATAAATATGCTGCACACACTTATGGGTATCCCATTGGATGACCCCCCCATGTGAAGATACATATGGTTGCAGTGATAGATTTATGGGAGGTGTCACATCCACTTTAAATCCCCCCTTGCCTGCTGGTTCTCCGTTGGACGTATTCTATAAAAAGGTGTTGAGAGAAGTGAAATGTTTACAATATCCCACTGTCTCTCCCAATCTATCAAATGAGGAACGTAAAGAGCTGAGATGGCTCTGTTCCAACAAAAATATTGTCCTGAAGCCAGCAGACAAGGGGGGCAACATTGTACTCCTGTCCAGCAATTATTATGTAGAGGAGGCCCTTCACCAATTGAACGATCGCACAGTATATGAATTGCTTGATAAGGACCCAACCATGACATACCTGGGATCTTTGAGATCATTATTAAGGCGAGGAGTAGAGGGAGGGTTTTTCTCCGATCGATTCACGGAGAAATTGATTATATCCCTACCACATAAGCCATATTGGTATATGATTCCTAAGATACATAAATCCATAACCCATCCACCAGGTCGTCCTATCGTGGCAGGGAGAGGCTCGGTCACTGAGCCCCTCTCCCGCTACTTAGATTGGTTATTACGTCCCTTGTTGTTGAATATCCCTTCGTATCTGAGGGATACTAAGGAATTTCTGTCTATCATTACTGATTTCGGATGGCAACCCCATTTCAAATTGGCCACCATTGACGTCGAGAGCCTGTACACACGCATCCCTCAGAATGCTGGTGTGCAGGCTATCGGTCGTCAATTGGCATATTCAAAAGGCGATCCCCTTTTTTCCAATTATATCTGTGAAGCGTTACAGTTTGTCCTCAACCATAACTCTTTCCAATTTGATGGACAGTGGTACCATCAGATAGCCGGTACGGCGATGGGGAGCCCTGTGGCCCCCACCTTTGCAAACCTTTTTCTTGCAGAATTGGAGCGAGTATTAATTTACAATATATCCAATCCCTTTGTTAAACATTTACAAATCTTTTTGCGCTATATCGATGATATATTCATAGTATGGGCAGGCACACAGAATGAATTTGTCCAGTTCACTGAATATCTCAATAACAACACGATGAACATGAATTTTACTTATAAATTTGGAGATCAAGACATAAAGTTTCTGGATGTACATGTGAGCATAATCGAGGGTCAACTATGTACTAAGGGATATAGAAAACCTACTGCAACTAATTCATTGCTAAGGTTTGATAGCTATCATCCTGGTCATGTTATGAACTCCCTCCCATATGCACAATTTTTGAGACTAAGGAGACTAAATAATCAAGATGAAACATTTTTTGAAGTTCTGAGGAACTGAGTCACAGACTAGCTAGTCGGGGATACCCTACACATCTTATTGCAAAATCATTAGCTCGCGTTACCGGCCAAAGTCAACGATCATTGTTAAAATCTAGACGTAGGAATGTGATCTCCAAACAAGACAACAAACGTTTTGTGCTGTCATTTGCTTTTAGCCCAATGAGTGAAGTAATACACTCGATTATTCACAATAATTGGCATCTGGTCGAGAATGATCCTTTACTCACGGACGTCTCGACCAGACGCCCAATTGTTTCTTTCTGTCGCAGTCAGAATCTGAGAGACGTACTGGTTAAGGGGAGGTTTTCTTCCCATTCTGAGTCAGGAGATTGGCTAACAGCATCTTTACTGAAAGGGAATTATAGATATGGCCAATGTAGGTTTTGTGATCTGCTTTTGCGAACAAGGTACCTAAAATTGGGGGGCTGTTCGTTCTACGTAGATGACATGATTACCTGCAAATCGCAATTTGTGGTCTATGTGATTTTCTGTACGTGCAAAAAATTCTATATAGGCAAGACAATACGCCAGATGCAGAAACGCTTTGGTGAACATGTGAGCTCCTTAGACACAGGAAAGGGCTGCCCAAGATTCATGCAGCATATGAACGAGTGCCATGGTAACAATTACAGGACACTGCGTTTCGCAGGATTAACTCAGATTAAATTTTCCCCATCGGGGGGAGACAGGCATTGCACCGTATTAAGAAAAGAGGCTGAATTTATTTTATAAACGGAGGCACGGGGACCGCTGGGTCTGAATGACCGCAACGATCTTAGTTCCTTTTTAATGTAATCATTGTTTCAATTTGTTGAATAAATTTCGTACTACATGCACATCGTTAGATTTTAAGTATCTTGTCACCTATTCTCTGTGCACTCATGTGTTCCTTTTTCTGTTTTTCCTTTATTGCACTTGTAAGCTCTCATGGGGCGTGTTATAAAAGGAGCAATGAGGAAGAGACATGTCAGCCTTGACAAAGCGCTCTCAGCGTGAAACGATCGTTGGCATCCCTCACATCATCATTGACCGAGATCTGTTCAAATAAATCCTTTCTATTGCCACTGCGGTGAGTGCCTCATATATTTCTCCAGTTCATCATCAAGTTTTGCATATGTGCTTTATTTCTTATCGATGAGCACCCTGCCGGCAACAATCCTGACAGCTGTATCACATGTGTTTTGAGCCACACTACTTGCATATGTGAGTCTATGTTTTGCCCTGTACTTGGAGCAGTGACAACCCTCTTTTTTCTCCCTTCAATCATCACTCCCTAAGACTCTGCTTGGGCAAACACTCAGAAGGGGTGAGAGCTGGGCTCAATCCAGCAGCAACATATTGTGTGTCAAGTACAAGGACAAGAGAGATGTCCTTGTATTGACAACAATACATGGCCTCACCAGTACCCATGTACCTGTACGAGGTACCAGTACAGAGACCCCCAAACCTGACTGCATCCTGGATTACAATAGGCACATGGGAGGGGTGGACTTGTCAGATCAAGTCCTGAAGCCCTACAGCGCCATGCGGTGTGGTATAAGAAGCTGGCCGTGCACAGCATACAGATGGCATTGTACAATGTGTACGTGCTACGTCGATGTACAGGCCAGACGGGAACTTTCCTGGAATTTCAAGAGGTGGTTATCAAGAACCTAATCTTTAGGGAACACATCGTACCAGGGCAACACTTTCCAGGAGAAGTTCCCCAAACTGGCAAGAAGGGAAAAAGTCAAAAGAGGTGCAAAGTCTGCTATAAGAAGGGGATAAGGGAGGACACAATATATCAATGTGACACGTGTCCCGAAAAACCAGAGCTCTGTATGAAAGAGTGTTTTAAAATGTATCATACATCCCTTGGTTTATAATTTACCACAATTTTAATTACCCCAATGTACTCCGCACAGAATATCCCCCTCTCGTCTTTCCCCTCTGGGCCCTGCTGTGTGCCCAGGCAGCTGATAACAGCCACATGTAGGGTATTGACTTACCCAGGAGAACCCACATTACAGTTTATGGGGTGTATGTCTCCGGTCAAAATGCTCACTACACCTCTAGATGAATGCCTTAAGGGTGTAGTTTTTAAAACGGGGTCACTTCTTGCGGGTTTCAACTGTACTGGTACCTCAGGGGCTTCTGCATACATGACTTCGCAAAAGAAAATCCCCAGTAGGCAAAATGGTGTTCCTTTCCTTCTGAGCCCTCCCATGGGCCCAAACGGCAGTTTATCACCACAAAAGGGGTATTGCGGCACTCAGAACAAATTGTGCAACAGAATGGGGTATTTTGTTTCTTATGAAAATAAGAAATTTTCAGCCAAAACTACATATTATTGGAAAAAATTAATTTTGTTTTAATTCCCAGCCCAATTCAAATAAGTTCTGTGAAAAAACTATGGAGTCAAAATGGTCACAACACCCATAAATGAATTCCTTGAGGGGTGTAGTTTCCAAAATGGGGTCATTACTGGTTGGTTTCTATTGCTTTGAAACCTCTAGGGCTCTGCAAATGCGACATGGCACCCGAAAACCAATCCAGCAAAATCTGAACTCCAAAGAACAAATAGCGCTCCTTTCCTTCTGAGCCCTCCCATGGGCCCAAACGGCAGTTTATCACCACAAATGGGGCATTGCCGCACTCAGGACAAATTGGGCAACAAAATGGAGTATTTTATTTCTTGTAAAAAGAAGAATTTTTGAGCTAAAACGACATATTATTGGAAAAAATATTTGTTTTTAAATTCCCAGCCCAATTCAAATAAGATATGTGAAGAAACTATGTGGACTAAATGAATTCCTTGAGGGGTGTAGTTTCCAAAATGGGGTCACTTCTGGTGGGTTTCCATTGCTTTGATACCTCTGGGGCTCTGCAAATGCGACATGGCACCCGAAAACCAAACCAGCAAAATCTGCACTCCAAAGAACACACAGCGCTCCTTCCCTTCTGAGGCCTCCCATGGGCCCAAACGACAGTTTATCGCCACAAATGGGGTATTGCTGCACTCAGAAGAAATTGGGCAACAAAATGCGGTATTTTGTTCCCTGTGAAAATAAAAACATTTTGATAAAAAATGACATCTTATTGGAAAAAATGTCATTTTTTTCATTTCACAGCCCAATTCAAATAGGGGCTGTGAAAAAACTGTGCTGTCAAAATTGTAACAACAACAACAACCATATTTAAATTCCTTGAGGGGTGTAGTTTCCAAAATGGGGTCACTTCTGGAGGGTTTCCATTGCTTTGATACCTCTGGGGCTCTGCAAATGCGACATGGCACCCGAAAACCAATCCAGCAAAATCTGGACTCCAACAAACACATAGCGCTTCTTTACTTCTGAGCCCTCCTATGGGCCCAAACAGCAGTTTATCACCACAAATGAGGAATTGCCACACTAAGGACAAATTTGGCAACAAAATTGGGTATTTTGTTCCCTTTGAAAATAAGAAGTTTTGATCACAAATTACATTTTATTGGAAAAAATGACATTTTTTTAATTTCACAGCCCAATTCAAATAGGTGCTGTGAAAAAGCTGTGCAGTCAAAATGGTAACAACAACCATGAATAATTCCTTGAGGGGTGTCGTTTCCAAAATGGGTCACTATTGGGGGATTCCTACTGTTTTGGCACCTCAACACCTTTTCAAACCTGGCATGCTGCCAAAAATACATTCTAATAAAAAAGAGGCCTCAAAATGCACTAGGTGCTTCTTTGCTTCTAGGGCTTGTGTTTTAGTCCACGAGCGCAGTAGAGCCACATGTGGGACATTTCTAAAAACTGCAGAATCTGGACAATACATATTTAGTAGTGTTTCTCTGGTAAAACCTTCTGTGTTACAGAAAAAAAATTGAATAAAATTGAAATTCAGCAAAAAAAAGGAAATTTTCACATTTCCCCTCCACTTTGGTTTAATTCCTGTGAAATGTCTGAAGGGTTAAAAAACTTTCTAAATACTGTTTTGAATACTTTGAGTGTTCTGGTTTTTAAAATGGGGCGTTTTATCAGGGTTTCTAATACATAGGCCCCTCAAAGCCACTTCAGAACTGAACAGGTACCTTAAAAAAAGGCTTTTGAAATTTTCTTAAAAATATGAGAAATTGCTGTTTATGTTCTAAGCCTTGTAACGTCCTAGAAAAATAAAAGAATGTTCAAAAAACGATGCCAATCTAAAGTAGACATATGGGAAATGTGAACTAGTAACTATTTTGGGTGGTATAACCGTCTGTTTTACAAGCAGATGCATTTAAATTCTGAAAAATGCTTTTTTTTCAAAAATTTCTCTACATTTTGCAATTTTTAACCAATAAACACTAAATATATCGACCAAATTTTACCACGAACATGAAGCCCAATGTGTCACGAGAAAACAATCTCAGAATCGCTTGGATAGGTTTAAGCATTCCGACGTTATTACCACACAAACTGAAATATGTCAGATTTGAAAAATGGGCTCTGAGCCTTAAGGCCAAAACTAGGCTGCGTCCTTAAGGGGTTAAGGATGTAGCCTAGTTTGGGCATTAAAACTCAGAGCCCATTTTTCAAATCGGTCAGATTTCAGTTTATGTGGTAATAACTTCGGAATGCTTAAACCTATCCAAGCGATTCTGAGACTGTTTTCTCATGAGACATTGGGCTTTATGTTAGTGGTAAAATTTGGTCTATATATTCAGTGTTTATTTGTGAAAAATTGCAAAGTTTTGAGAAAATTTAGAAAAAATAAAAATTTTCGGAATTTAAATGCATCTGCTTGTAAAACAGATGGTTGGTTATATCACCCAAAATAGTTACTAGTTCACATTTCCCATATATCTTCATTAGATTGGCATAGTTTGTTGAACATTATTTCATTTTTCTTGGACGTTACAAGTCTTAAAACATAAACAGCAATTTCTATTATTTTTAAGAAAATTTCAATAGCCTTTTTTTGAAGCTACCCGTTCAGTTCTAAAGTGGCTTTGAGGGGCCTATGTATTAAAAACCCCCATAAAACACCCCATTTTAAAAACTAGACCCCTCAAAGTATTCAAAACAACATTTAGCTTTTTTTTAACCCTTTATGCATTTCACAGGAATTAAAGCAAAGTGGAGGGGAAATTTGCAAATTTCATTTTTCTTGCTGAATTTCAATTTTATTCATTTTTTTTCTGTAACACAGAAGGTTTTACCAGAGAAACACTACTAAGTATGTATTTTCCAGATTCTGCAGTTTTTAAAAATGTCCCACACGTGGCTCTGGTGTGCTTGTGGACTAAAACACAAGCCCCAGAAGCAAAGAAGCACCTAGAACAGTAGGAATCCCCCAAAAGTGACCTTATTTTGGAAACTATACCCCTCAAGGAATTAATTTATTGTTGTTGTTACCATTTTGACCCCAAAGTTTTTACATAGCACGTATTTTAATTGGCCTGTGAAATAAAAAAATAATTATTTTTTTTCCCAATAAAATGCAATTTTTCATCAAAATTTCTTATTTTTACAAGGATCAAAATATCCCATTTTGTTGCCCAATTTCTACTGAGTGCAGCAATACCCCATTTGCGATAAACTGCCGTTTGGGCCCATGGGAGACCTCAGAAGGAAAGGAGCTTTATGCGTTCTTTGGAGTTCAGATTTTGCTGGATTGATTTTCGGGTGCCATGTCGCATTTGCAGAGCCCCAGAGGTATCTAAGCAATAGAAACCCACCAGAAGTGACCCCATTTTGGAAACTACACCCCTCAAGGAATTCATTTATGGGTGTTGTGACCATTTAGACCCCACAGTTTTTTCACAGAATTTATTTGAATTGGGCTCTGAATTAAAAAGATGTAGTTTTGGCACAAAATTTCTTATTTTTACAAGGACTAAAATACCCCATTTTGTTACCCAATTTGTCCTGAGTGTTGAAATATCCCATTTGTGGTGATAAACTGCCGTTTGGAACCATGGGAGGGCTCAGAAGTAAATGACCACCATTTGGCCTACTGGGGATTTTCTGGTGCGAAGTTATGTATGCAGAAACCCCTGAGGTACCAGTACAGTTGAAACCCTTAAGGCATGCATCTAGAGGTGTAGTGAGCATTTTGACCGGATACATACACCCCATAAACTGTAATGTGGATTCTCCTGGGTGTGGCAATACTCTCAATGTGGATGTTAACAGCTGTTTGGGCACACGCAGGACTGAAAAGGGAAAGATGAGGGAGATAAGCTGTGTGGCGTGCATCAGGGTAAGTAAAACTGGGGTAGATTAAAAATAAAGTGATGAATGATAAATTTTAAAAAGCTCTTTCATACAGAGTCCTGGTTTTTCGGGACACATGTCACATTGATATTTATATTGTGTCCTTCCTTATCCCCCTCTTATAGCAGACTTTTTCCCTTCTTGCCAGTTTGGGGTACTTCTACTGGAAAATATTGACCTGGTATTATGCGTGTGGCCTCGCTTCAAGAAGTACTGGGTGTCCCCCCTTCCTGGTCCCTAAAGATTAGGTTCTTTATAACCACCTCTTGAAATTCCAGGAAAGTTCCGCTCTGGCCTGCACATCGACGTAGCACGTACGCATTGTACAATGCCATCTGTATGACGTGCACGGCCAGCTTCTTATACCACACCGCTTGGCGCTGTAGGGCTTCAGGACTTGATCTGACAAGTCCACCCCTCCCATGTACCTATTGTAGTCCCGGATGCAGTCTGGTTTGGGGGTCTCTGTACTGGTACCTTGTACAGGTACATGGTACAGGTACATGGGTACTGGTGTGGCCATGTATTGTTGTCAATACAAGGACATCTCTCTGGTCCTTGTACTTGACACACAATGTGTTGCTGCTAGAATGTGCCCTACTCTCATCCCTTCCGAGTGTTTGCCCAAGCAGAGTCTTAGGGAGGCCTCTCAGATTTCTTCTAGCAATGCCGCATGCCGCAGTACTACTGGAAGCAAGGCACTTGAAGAGTGGGACGCTGGTATAAAAATTATCCAGGTAGAGGTGGTAACCCTGTTCCAGCCAGTGGGTGCACCAAATCCCACACAATTTTTGTATTAACTCCCAGTAAGGGGGGCATTCAGGGGGCTGAATTCTGGTGTCCTTCCCTTCATATATCCTAAATTTGTAAGTATACCCTGATGCACTCTCGCACAACTTATACATCTTCACGCCATACCTTGCCCTCTTACTTGGCAGGTACTGCTGGAATTGAAGCCTCCCTTTAAAATGTACCAAGGACTCATCAATAGAATTACAATTCTCCGGTGTGTATGCTTGGGAAAACCGCTCATTATCAGTATAAGTGAAGTATTGCCTCATTTTTTTATTTTTTTTAGGTTCCAGTTCAGTTCTGAAGTTGCTTTGAGGAGCCTATATATTAGAAACCCCTATCAAACACCCCATTTTAGAAAATAGACCCCTCAAAGTATTCGCAACAGCATATAGAAAGTTTATTAACTCTTTAGGTGTTTCACAGGTATTTAGAGCAAAGTGGAGGTGAAATTTACATTTTATTTTTTTGTCAGAAAATCCTTTTTATTCCATTTTTTTTCTGTAAGACTAAAGCACCCGCCTCTAAAGCAAAGGAGCACCTAGAGGATTTTAAAGCCTCCTTTTTATTAGGCACCATGTCCGGTTTGAAGAGATCTTGTGGTGCCGAAAAATTGGAAACCACCAAAAAGTGACCCTATTTTGAAAACTAGACCCCTTGAGGAATTCATTGTACTTTTCATGGGGTGCATGCGACTTTCTGATCAGTTTTTATTCTATTTTTAAGAGGCGTGGTGACTAAAAAACAGCAATTCTACTATTGTTTTTTTATTCTATTTATTCACTTTATTCTGCGGGGCAATACGATTACGGCGATACCAGATATTTATAGGTTTTTTTAATGTCTTATGGCGTTTGCACAATAAAATACTTTTTGTAAAAAATCATTTACTTTTTGTGTTACCTTATTCTAAGAGCCATAACGTTTTTATTTTTCCATCAAGAAAGCTGTGTGAGGGCTTGTTTTTAGCGTAACGAACTGCAGTTTCGATCAGAACCATTTTTAGGTACATGTCACTTTTTGGTCTCTCTTTATTCCATTTTTTGTGAGGTGAAGTGACCAAACAATTCTGATTCTGGTATGGTTTATTATTATTTTCTTTTAAGACGTTCACCGCATGGGATAAATAACAAAATTATTTTGTAGTTCAGGCCATTACGGACATTGCGGCGATATCAATTATGCTCAAGCAGTATCTGATCTTTTTTCCCAAATCCATGATTTGGAGACCTTATATAAACACACACCCTTGGATGTCACACGGGTTCCTCTGATACAGACTTGGGAATTTCTTCATGCACTCTTAGCAAAGTCAAAGAGAGGTTGGCTAATTGTTTTACGAATACAGGAACAAATGTAGTAAGTCTTTAGCGAGAGCTCTGAGAGCTACCACTTTTGTCCTACACATCAAGTCTGCAGACCAAACACAATATCATCTATCGGAGGATATCGAAGTAGCCTTTAAAACCTACTATTCTACGCTTTATTCCTTCGACTCTTCAAACCCGTCCACTTACTGCTCTGGCTTCCGCCAAAAAGTTTGGTCATCCATGGCTCGGATATGCCTTCTATGGCGGACACTGATTTTAAATCACTTGAAACCCTACTCTCTATAGAAGATGTCCAATCAGCCACAAAACACACTCAGACTGGGAAAGCAACCAGTCAAGATGGTCTCTCTCTTATTACATAACATTTAGAGACATCTTCAGTTCTTAACCCCTTCAGGACACAGCCTGTTTTGGCCTTGAGGCACAGGCGATTTTTTTTTAAATCTGACCTTTTATTTTCCCAGGACGATACAAGGCTTAGAACTTTAGAAGCAATTTCTCACGAAAATTTCCAAACCTATTTTGCTAGGGACCAGTTCAGTACTGAAGTGGCTTTGAAGGCCTTATATATTAGAAGCCCCCCTTAAGGAAAGTGGAGGTGAAATGTACAAATTTCAGTTTTTGGTTTCTCACGATCGCATTCCAGCACTCATAACTTTTTTTTTATTCCGTCAACATAGCGGTATAAGGGCTTGTTTTTTGTGGGACAAGTTGTATTTTTCAATTGCACCACTTTTGGATGTATATAATATATTGATTAACTTTTAGGAGTTTATTTTAGGAGAGAATTGAAAATAAGCAGCTATTCCAGCATTGATTTTCACATTATAAATTTACGCCGTTTACTATGCAGCGTAAATAACATGTTAACTTCATTCTATGGGTCGGGACGATTGCGGGCGTATCAATTATATAAAGGTTTTATATGTTTTCCTACGTTTGCATAATAAAAACCCTTTTAGAAAAAATTTACTTGTTTTTGCATCGCCGCATTCCAAGAGCAGTAACTAGTTTATTTTTCCGTCAATGTGGCCGTTATGTGAGCTTGATTTCTGCTGGGCAAGGTGTAGTTTTAGTTAGTACTATTTTGGGGTACATGGAGTATTTGGGGTATTTTGGGTATATTGATTATGTTTTATTTAATTTTTTATCGGGGGAATGGGAAAAAAAAAAAAGAATTTTGCCGTTGTTTTTTGCGGGTTTTTTTGGACGCAACTCAACCGGCGGTTTAAATGATGTGTTCATTTTATTGTTTGAGTCGTTATGATTGCGGCGATAACATATTTGTGTATGTGTGATTTGTTTTGACACTTTTACAAAATAAAACAATTTTTTGGGGGAAAAAAAATATTTTTACTGTAAACTTTTATTTTTTTTTGATAAACTTTATTAATGTACTTTATTTTTCTTTTTTTTTTTTGTCACACCAGAGGACTTTACTTTGCGATCTTCTGATCGCTGATACAATGCTTTGGTGTAGTTAGTATACCAAAGCATTATTGCCTGTCAGTGTAAAACTGACAGGCAATCTATTAGGCGGATAGGCAGTTGCTGAAGGCAGACCTGGAGGCCTTTGTTAGGACCCCAGCTGCCATCGAAACCCAACGGTACCCCGCGATTTCTTTGCAGGAGCGCCGATGGGGTGACAGAGGGATCTCCCTTTGTCAAACACATTAGATGCCGCTGTCGCTATTGACAGCGTCATCTAATTGGTTAAGCGCACTCGGATTCCGGCAGTTGGGGCAGATGCCAGACTGTGTAGTACAGCCATGCTCCTGCCGCTGATCGCGTGAGTAAACTGGCAGTACCCGCGCGATCAGACGACGGATATATCTGTCATTATGCGGGTACTAGCTCCTGCATAGGATGGATATATCTGTCCTTCGTCGTAAAGGCGTTGATTCATTTTTTTCTGTAACACAGAAAGTTTTAACAGAGAAACATAACTCATATTTATTGCCCAGATTCTGCAGTTTTTAGATATATTTCACATGTGGCCCTAGTATGGCAATGGGCTGAAACAAAGGAACACCTAGTGGATTTTTTGGATTACGACAATACCCCATATTTAGCAATAAACTGCTGTTTGGACCCACGGCAGGGCTCAGAAGGGAAGGAGCACTATTTGGCTTTTGGAGCACAAGTTTTGCTGGAATGGTTTTCAGGTGCTCTGTCGCATTTGCAAAGCCCCTGAGGGACCAAAACAGTGAACACACGCCCAAAAGTTACCCCATTTGGGAAAGTACAGCCCTCAAGGAATTTTTATCGAAGGGTATAGCGAGAATTTTCATCCCACAAGGATTTTTTCTGAATTTACTGGAATTAGGCAGTGAAAATGAAAATCTAAATTTTTTCTAAGAAAATGTTGTTTTAGCTCAGATTTTTCAATTTTAACAATAGATAAACGAGAAAAAGCACCCCAAAATTTGTAAAGCAAACTCTTCTGAGCACGGCAATACCCCATATGTGGTAATAAACTTCTGTTTGGACACATGGCAGGGCTTAGAAGAGAAGCAGCGCTATTTGGCTTTTGGATTTCAAATTTAGCGGGAATGGTTTTTGGGTGTCATGTTGCATATGCAAAAGTCCCTGAGTCACCAAAACAGTGGAAACACCCAAAAAAGTGACCTAGGAATCTATCTAGGGGTATAGTGAGCATTTAGACCCCACAGGTATTTTGCAGAATTTATTAGAATTAGGCTGTGAAAATGAATATCAACATTTTCTCTACTAAAATGTTGATTTTTTACATTTTCACAAGGAATAAAGGAGAAAAAGCACCCCACATGTGGTCATAAACTGCTGTTTGGACAGAAGGCAGGGCTCAGAAAGGCAAGTACGCTATTTGGCATGCAGATTTTGCTGGATTGGTTTTTGGGCATCATGTCACATTTGCAAAACCCCTGAGGTACCAGAGTACAATGGAAGCCCCCAAGAAGTGACCCCATTTTGGAAACTACACCCCTCAAAGAATTTATAATTTGCCTGGACATATGACAGGGCTCAGAAGTGAAGAGCAACATGCACATTTGAGGCCTATTTTGGTGATTTTCACAGCACTGGCCCACAATTGCAGGGCTCTGAGGTCAAATAGTAAAACAAATCCCCAAATAGTGACCCCTATTTTGGAAACTACACCTCTTAATGTATTTTAAGGGGTGTAGTAATAATTTTGACCCCAAAGGTGGTTTTCATTAGAAATTAATTATCCCTTTTAGGACTGAGCCATATTTTGCTTTTTCATTTTTGTTTTTCACTTCCCTCCTTCCAAGAACCATAACGTTTTAATTTTTTCGTCCAAAGAGTGGTGTGAGGGCTTATTTTTTTGCATCAGGAGGAGCAGTAGTTTCTATTGGCACCATTTAAAGTACCATATAATGTTCTTGGGAAACTAAAAAAAAATATTTGCGGGCTGAATTTGGAAATTTGCGATTCCTCCATTGTTTTTCGTTTTTTTTAAGGCTTTCACCGTGCAGTAAAAATGACAACTTAACTTTATTTTGTGCTCAATATGAATACGATGATACCAAATTTATATTGTTTTTCGTTTATATTTTACTACTTTGACAAAGAAAAATCTTTTTGTTAAAAAAAAAAAAATGTTTTGTTTCACCACATTCTGAGAGCCATAACTTTTTAAACTTTTGGTCGATTGAGCAGTGTAAAGGCTTATTTTTTTGCGGGAAGAGCTGTAGATTTTGTTTGTACAATTGTTTTGTACATACAACTTTTTGATCACTTATATTTTCTTGGGTAGCCAAGGTGACAAAAAAAAGCGATTTTGGAATTTTATAAATAAGAGTTAAATAATGGTTTATTGTAATAGTCCGGACTTATGTTTTTTTTTTTTTTTACATTACTTTAGAGGAAAAAGTGAAAATAACTTTATTTTACTTTCTCTTTTTTACACATTTTATTAGTCCCCCTTGGGAGCTTGAATTAGAGATCGCTGGTACAATACACTGCAATACTAATGTACTGCAGTATATTGTAATTTTTACAGGCTTCTGTAACAGCACAATTTCTGTTCTTGTACGTTAGTCCGGGGTGTCAGCTGTAATACACAGCCGACACCCGCAACATATGAAGCGGACTCCATACAGCGCATGAGCCCGCTCCATACACGACGACACTTACGACGTGCTATTACATCATGATGCGCAAAGGGGTTAATGCGCAGTGGATGGTGTAAAGTGAAATTTTCCACTGATATGTAATTTTAGTGCACAATATGCTGTGCCCAGTTAGTGCCACTGAAGACAAATACCTAAAAAAAATGGTAATCGGGTTCTCCCGGGTATGGCGATACCATATATGTGGATGAAAACTGATCTTTGGGCAAGCTGTGGGGTTCAGCTTAAGGGAGAGAGCGCCATTTTGCTTTTGGAGCGCAGATTTAGCTTGGTAGTTGTTCTGTTTGCGGTTTTTACTGGTATTTCAGTTTATAATGTAAGCTGTGCGGAGTACATCAGGAAATAATAAAAGGGTATAATAGGGGGCGTTGCTTGGCAGTCTAGAGACATGGCCGCTTGATTCTCGAGCTCCGGCACTATAGCAGCTATTTTCACAGCACGGTTCTTCACCCTGCATTATTTGAGCTTCTGAAGATGCTGAATCAACCGCTAATGATGACTAGGGGCAAGAGAAGACTTAAACAGCAAGGCAAATTGGAGTTTTACTTAGACAAAGACAGTGATGGAGACGAGGGGGACTCCAGTGTTCCTTCCCGCTCACATACCTCTAGTCCGGGGAAATTGGCTTCCCCGCTTTCATTCTGCTCTTCACAGGGAAGTAAAAGTCTACCAATGACCACAGAGGACCTTCGGGGAACCTCTCCTGTGTTTGTCCCAGGCTCCAGATACAGGACCCTTGCAGCGGTGACCTCTGAGACTTTGAGCGCCAAAAACAACACGCTGCCGACACCATCTTCTCCTTCAGTGAGCCCTGCAAAACAGAGACTCAAACTCCAAAACCAGACTTGTGCTGAGTTGGAGGTAATCAATATTGCTTCTCTCACCAGCATACCACAAAAGCATTTATGGATATACCTACAAATGATTGCCCTGCATCGGGTACCTTGATGAAGGTGATGCTGATGGCGTTTAGTATGTCCATGCACAATGAATTCACAGCTCTACTGGCCCCCATTAACTCTACAATGCAGGGCCTGGGAAACAGGCTACATCAAGTGGAAAGCAAAATGGGAGACTTCACTACCTGTCACAACAACCTTGTGGATACACATAATGATCTATCTGTAGAGATCGATTACCTAAAAGCTAAAGTCATTGATGTCGATGACAGCTCCAGGCGGAATAACGTGAAAATCCGGAGCATATCGGAGGACATTCCATCGAACGATCTCATACCGTATATACAAGGTCTCATGATGGCTATACTGCCGACGAGTTCCACGACTGATATAGTAATCTACAGGGCACACATAGTACCTTGCACAAACCATCTTCCTGATACCATGCCTAGAGACGTACTCACCCGCATACACTATTATCATGTGAAAGACGCCTTGATGGCCTCTGCAAGGACACTTGACGACTTGCCGTTACCTTACTAACATATTAAACTGTTTGCAGATCTATCGCTGACAATTCTTCACCTTTGAAAAAATTTGTCTCCGATCACTTCTATATTACGTGACCAAAAAATTGGGTTTTCCGGTAAAAATTATAATATGCCATAACGGGTCACTACACATCATCTCTTTTTTATTGTCTGAGGGAAGAAAACTCCTTCAACAATGGAGTCTTCCACGTCCAGATCTCGCAGATGGTAGTACAACCACGTCTAACTGCTTGGAACATGAATGGAAAGTGGTGACGAAACAATCGTTGAAGAGCTGTATTACTGAGTAGTACGTGCCAGTTGGAACTCGACCATGTCTTTAGACAACGAGCCCTGAGTGACTGTCCCACCATTTCTTATACAGCTGTACAGCGGTACATCATTCAAATAGGAGAACTCAATAATGTTTTGTTTACAATAGTGGTTGCCTATGTCCCAAACACTCATTAGCTCCATTTCCATTCAAGCTATTCCATAAGATCAACTAGGTTTAACGGTGATTAGTGATTTGTGGGTATTTTAATACTGTAGATGATCCTCAGATGGATTCCACAACCACGCATAGATTCCACACCCAATCCCTGGCTACTATCCTACACAAGGAAGACGTATATGATGTGTGGTGGATCCAACATGACTCGGAGAGAGATTATTCATATTTCTCCCCAGTGCACAAATCCTGTTCTCACATCGATCTATTTCTCACCGATAGATCTTTACTACAGAAGGTTGAAAAATCTGCCATTGAGTTGATTAAATGGTCGGACCACACAGCAACTACTACATGTATTAATGAATTACACCCCAATTCCCCACATTTAATTTGGAGAAATAATACTTACTTAATGTCTAAGCCTAAGTACAAGGATGATCTCCGTAAGGGCCTAGACGAATACTTATTTTTAAATGTTAACTCTGTCCGGAATCCTTTAGTCCTCTGGAATGCACATAAAACATACATGAGGGGTCTCGTTATAAAAAGGGGACAGAGCAAAAAAGCGCAGGGAACGTCAATTCGACAACATACTAGCCGATACATAATTTAGAACTTTTGAATAAATCTGCTATATCCCTGGAAAACACAGAGAAGTTACGAAATCTCCGTATCAAACTTAAAGACTGCTTAATGTATGAATACAAAAAAAAAATTACAATCTATCAAAGCGCAATATTATTCCCAGGATGATAAAGCTAGCAAACTTTTAGCATATAGACTAAAATCAAGGGCTGTCAAGAATCCCATTCTTCATCAACTCTCCTCACTCCACAAAAATGTATGCTCTGGGTGACATAGCAAAGAGATTTATGGAATATTAAAGCTCCCTTTACAACATACAACCTCTCCATACGAACCCACAGTCCATCCAACAGGTCATTAAGGAATTCTTAACTACTGTCAATCTCCCATGACTCTCATCTGACCTATTGAGTGACTTGAATCTCCCTCTCACTGAATTAAAACTTTCCAAAATAATCCGATCCCTCCCACTACATGCAACACCTGGCCCTGATGGCTTATCGGGAATATACTACAAAATCTTTGCGGAATCTGTCCTACCCCATTTGTTTGACACGTTGCAACATGCCATTGTAAAAGGTTCCTTCCCCAAAGAAATGCTGAGTGCAGTGATTGTGACATTTCCAAAGCCAGGCAAAACACCGGATTCACCTCAGAACTTTTGCCCCATATCCCTACTTAACTGACCTAAAAATTGAAGCCAAAGTTCTAGCAAATCGTCTAGCTTACAAGATACCCTCCCTTGTCAACCGTGACTAGGTAGGGTTTGTCAAAGGCCATCAAGCCCCAGAAAATACTAGGGGTCTCCTTTATATTTTGGATCACTTTGAAGATGAAGGGACCCAAGCAGTTCTGGTAACTCTAGAAGCTGAGGAGGCGTTCGACCGCGTGAACTGGTCGTTCGTCTTCTCGGTGTTAGACTAAATGGGATTCGGAGGACCAATAGTGACTGCAATTAGAGCCCTATATACTTCGCCCTCAGCGAGGGTATTTGTAAATGGAACCCTCTCGGAAGAGTTCCCGACAACGAATGGGACTAGATTGGTTTGTGTCTTGTCCCCTTTGAGTTTCATCCTTTCTATAGAGTTATTAGCTCAAGCTATTAGACGACGTTCAGAGTTTCATGGCATACAGATAGGAGATCGCTCTCACTGTGTCTCTTTATACGCAGATTACATAATATGGATGCTGGAACAACCGGAGACGACCTTATCTGCGGCCTCTAGGCTTATACAAGAATGTAGCGCTCTATCATATTACAAAATTAATATGGAAAAGTCACAGGCCCTGCCCCTAAATTGCTTACCTTTGGATCTGCGGTCTATGTAATCCTGCCTCTCTCTAGACCAGCAACAGAACCAAATTAAATACTTGGGGATAAATATCACTTCAAATATCTCACACCTGTGTCAAGCCAATTACTGTCCTATGATGTCAGTAATAGAACTTGTCATGTCGCAGTTAACCACACATGAGTTCTCATGGATAGGCAGAATAGCCACATTTAAAATGTTAGTGCTCCCAAAGCTATTATATCTATTCCGGACCCTACCGATAAAAATGCCTTCATCTTTCTTCACTAAGGAACACAAATTGCTTAATTCTTAGAGTTTAGAAGGATAAAGCGCGTATAGCGGCTAGACTATTCAACAAGGGAAAAAAACTGTAGGTCTGAGCTCTTCCAATATACACCATTACTACCTGGCCACTCAGATATCTAAATTGAAGCAGTGGTGAATGGGAGACACTTCCCAACACTGGGTTCATAGTGAAACCTCACTAGCACCTGTACACAACTTAAAGGGAACCTGTCACCAGCATGTCACCTATTAAACCTGCAATACCTGGTGGTAGTGTTTGAAAAATAATTTCTATATAACCTATAATTATCTTCTAAGTCGGCTCTGTACCTTTAGTATTCAGTTTTTTAGTGTTCCCACACTGTATGCTAATGAGCATAAAAGAGTCATATCTTCGTTTGAAAAGAGTCAAATCTTCGTTTGAAAAGAGTCACATCTTCATTCCTCAAGTCTTTCCGAGTTTACCCTGCCTCCTTACTTTTGATTGACAGCTCCTCGCCTTCCCCCAGCATACAAAATCCCACGCTTGTGCATTGATGTCCTCTTCTGGTGTGCGCGTACAACGGGACGCCGGATTATTACGATAAAAGGCGCAAAATGTTTGCAGACCGTTATTTACAGTCGGACGAGGAGTTTAGGAGAGAGGATAACGGCAATGAACTTTTGATAGCAGTGGCCAGTGAGTGATAAGTAAAGTTCAATAGGTGAAATGCTGGTGACAGGTTCCCTTTAAAAGCTCTTTTAATAACAGCATTAAATCCTTGTTCACCAACTATTCCTTACTATATGTTCTGTTGACATCACTACAAAATTGGATAAAATTCCATTCCAATTGTACACAGTCCTCATTTTCTTTACTTCATTGTGCACCCATAGAAACTCTTGAGCTCCTTTTCCCTGACCTAGATCTTCGAGTTTGGAAAAACGAAGGTTTGACTCAAATGATGTCCTTCATGGATAAGGAACGATTGCTACAATTTACCTCCCTCCATAACAGGTTTAGTATCCAACATAGGGATTTTTACAAATATCTTCGCATTAGACATCTCTTACAATCCGATTGTCCTTTTCAAATCACAGCAAATTCAGATTCAGATATATTTCAGCTATGGTCTCAGCCTGTTACACAACTTAAAGGCATGTGTCCTTTATATGATTTCTTAGGTTCTAAAGCTACATTTGAAAAGCCTTCTCCTTTATTTGCATGGGATAGGGAGCTCACACAAGTTTATTCCCCATCTACATGATCAAACTCCCTTGCCTTTGTAGCGAAACACCTGAAATGTACCTTACATTATGAGTCAGTGATGAAAACTATACTTAGATGGTACTACACACCAGATAGACGTCAACATATGTTTCCTGGTGCCTCCCACCTTTGATGGAGAAATTGTGGGGGCAGAGGCACCCTTCTACACATCATATGGGGTTGCCCGTTGCTCAAAGATCTTTGGAACCTTTACTCTGTTGTCCAGACTTGTAGGATTGCCTATTGATACTTCCCCATCATTAGCATTACTTTTTCTGAATATTACTAATATTCCAGCTCATATATTCATTGCTACTAAACTGGTTATTACTAGATATTGGAAAAGCCTGACAGCTCCCTCCATGCAGGAAATCATTGCACATGTTAATAACACATACTCCCACGAGAAAATGAGGATCATTCATTTCCTAAATATGAGAAATTATAGGGCCCTTGGATATGTAGTGTTCACAAATGTGTTCCCTAGGGAATGGTTCTCTTCTTATGCCCTATGATGTAAACATTCTACACCCTAGCTTCTGTCTTGTCTGAGAGGCTTAGTAGTTTTGTTATTTTCTTCTTTTATTATTACTCACATGTAACCCACTTCTGGAGACGGTTCGCATAATGGACACCCAGGTTAATACCGATTTCCCTTTTGATATCTTGCTTGGTCAGGGTTCTCCTATACTAATACTAGC
Source organism: Rhinoderma darwinii (assembly GCF_050947455.1). Classification (NCBI taxonomy): domain Eukaryota; kingdom Metazoa; phylum Chordata; class Amphibia; order Anura; family Rhinodermatidae; genus Rhinoderma; species Rhinoderma darwinii. The sequence goes on from NC_134692.1 coordinate 101,256,874, forward strand.
CTATTATTTCATTGATAAATTGATCCAATTACGATTCCTGTGAATGGTAATGTACCTTGTTTTGCAACTATTTTGTTCTTTAACATTGTATCTCATTGTGCAACCATTATGCATGTTGTAATTTTTTTTAAAATATTGAATAAAAAATGTATTGATTAAAAATATTTAATAAAAGGGTATAATAATGCAGTAAATAAATAATCCGCAGATGTGTGTTCAGTGTCGAGCTGATAAGTGGTGCCCAATCTTATACGCTTTTGGAACGACCTGAACATTTTGTGTCACCATTTTCCGAGAGCCATAACTTTTTTTTTTCTCCAACGGAGCTGTGTTAAGGCTTATTTGTTGCAGGACAATCTGTAGTTTTGATTAGTACCATTTTGGGGTACATGCAATTTTTGATTATTTTTTATTCCATTTTTTGGCAAGCAAGGTGACCAAGAAACAGCAATTCTGACAATATTCTTTATTCATTTTTGTTTTTTACAGTGTTCGCTGTGGGCTATAAATAACAATTTTACTTTATTCTGTGGCTCGATATGATTATGGCAATACCATATGTATATAATTTTTTTTTATGTTTTGCAGCGTTTTCAAAATAAAATCATTTATGTTTTTCTTTTTGTGTCACCATATTTTGAGAGCCATAACTTTTTTATCTTTCAGTTAAAAAAGCTGTGTAAGAACTTGTTTTTTGCAGGACGGGTTGTAGTTTTAATTAGTACTATGTTGGGGTACATGCGACTTTTTCATCGATCACTTCTTATTCTATATTTTGTGCGGAGTGGTGACCAAAAAAATTGTGATTCTGGAATTATTTAATTATTTTTTTCGGTGTTCACCGTGCAGGAAAAATAACACTTTAATTTTATAGTTTGGGTCGTTACGAACACCGCAGTGATTTCAAATATGTGCACTTTTTTAACGGTTTCGTTTTTTTTCCTATAATAGACTTTTTATAGGAAAAAAGGCAGTTTTGTTTTTTTTTTACTTATAACTTTTATTTTTACACTTTTATACAATATTTGTAAAACTTTTGTAACTTTTTTTTTTTTGTCCCGCTAGGGGACTTGAGGACCTGCAATACAGCGTGACACTGACAGGAGGCCTAACAGGACCTACCAGAGGCGGGTCCTCATAGTCTTCTATGCATGGCAGACACAAAGGCCATGCCAACCATTGGTGTAGATATGCTACAAACCCCTTAAATGTGGGGATTGCTATTGAATGCTGCATTTAAGGGGTTAATTTCCGCGATCGCCAGCATTTCACTTCTGGCCGGCAACAGGGGAGTGACATCTGATTTCTCGTCTCCAAGACACTGTTCGTCAGGACAGTGCTCACCAGGAACGTCTCCGTAACTGTACATCCTGTGTGGGAAGTAACCCCTCACCAGGACGTCCAGTTGCGTCCTCGTGCGGGTAGGGATAATTCCACTCCATTCTTTAATTCATTGTTAACGGGCTTGCACCTTCTGAGGGATGTTACCAGGGCCCAAATTACTTTCAGTCTCAAGCCTTCTCAACCCTTCTATTTGTCCCAGCTACAGACCAATATCTTTACTAAATATAGACATTAATCTTTTTGATAAGAAATTGGACATCAATCACCCGGACCAAGCTGGCTTTATGGCAGGAAAAGTGGCACGTGATAACAAGACCAAAGCACTTTATCTAATGTGCAGAGTCAGGTCTCAAGATCTCCCGATTATGCTCCTGTCGAAGGATGCTGAGAAGGCATTTGGCCGAATTAATTGGGTCTTGCTTGAGGAAACACTTTCCAGCATCTGTCTGAGTGATCATATGATGACATAGATTCTCTCCCTTTATTCCTTTCCATCGGCCAAAGTTCGGGTTATTGGTGTCCTTTCAGAGGACTTTAACATTCTGAATGGCACTCGACAGGACTGCCCCGATCCCCTCTGATTTTCGTACTTACCCTGGAACCATTTTTACATATGATTCATGCTAATTCAGATAAAGCAGGGTTCCCAGTAAGAGGGCATATTTATAAGGTAGCTGCTTACGCTGATGACTTGCTATATTTTTTTTCCAAACCAATATCTCACTCTTTCTAATTTCAAGAACAATTATTCAAAATCGGAGACCTTGAAAGTTACTTTGCGCCCTACCATGGTCCGTTCCTTGCAATCTGCGTTCAGCTTTCTTTGGGCAGCATGGTCGATCAGGGACGATTCTAGCTTTTCTGCTGTCTGAGATGAAAATGTAAATGGCTCTCCACAGATTTTGATTGACATCCTCCTGACTGTTCTACATCACTACCAGCCTCTTCCAAGTCTTGTGGATGCACCATTGTCTTGTATTCCTCTGGCATGCGTGGTACAGCGATGAAGCCGGGCAGAGTACACCTCGCTGCAATGTGAATGCCAAGTAGTATAAGGCAATGGCGCATTCTAGAAAGTCGGAGGAGACTGGTGATGTATAACAGCCAGGGGGATGTCAAACAAGCATGTAATGGTGGGTTTGGAGGCGGGACTACGTGACTTCAGGAAAGTGGCACTGGCCAATGACCTTTTAATGAGTAATTAGCATATATTGTGTGCTGTTTTAAAAGTTGATTTTATAGATTTTGCTGCATCTGAAAAAAACATACATTGGAATGTTTGGAAATATTGTCAGGTCATGTATTACTGTATGGTGGCGGTTCAAGGGATTAAAACTACCTGACAGGTTCCCTTTAAATATACAATGAATTAAAAACAATTTGAGCTATATATACTGTACATCCCCAGAACCTAGCTCAATACATATATACATCCCCAGAACCAAGCTCAGTTCATCAATACAGCACCAGAACCAAGCTCTCTACATAAATACAGCACCAGCACAAATACACATAAATTTAATGCAACCCCTGCCTTATAGGTTTGTACAGCGTAAAACTACAGTTCCCAGCATGGCTCAAACAATGGTAAGGATATGCTAGGAGTTGCCATATGACAAAAATCATACCACCCATCATCTCGCTGCAGATCATACAATGACTATAGTACACTGATAAGAGGTATAATAAACATTTCCAATAAGTGGCTCACAGGTGACATCATCTCATATTCTAGTTGTTCTTTTCTCTTTTCTTCTCCATCCGGTCCAGACCTCTACGATGATTTCTGCACCTATAAACAAAGATAAAATTCTCAAGGTGCCACACACTACGCCCCTAAATATAATAGCGCCATACACTGCAGCACTAATTCTAATTGCGCCATACACGGTGTCCCTGATTAAAAAGCACCATACAAAGTGTCACACACACACACACTGCCCCCTGTAGATAGTGCCCCCCATAGATCCCCCTGTAGATAGTGGCCCCCAAAGATCCCCCTGTAGATAGTAACCCCTGTAGATAGTGCCCCACATATTTCTCCCTGTAGATAGTGCCCTACATACAGCACCGCTGTTGATAGTGCCATACATATAGCGCCCTCTCGATAGTGCCACACATATAGCCCCCTGTAGATAGTGCCCCACATATATCCCCCTGTAGATAGTGCCCCACATATAGACCCCCCCTGTAGATAGGGCCCTACATATAGACCCACCTGTAATTAGTGCCCCACATATAGCCCCTCCTTAGATAGTGCCCTACATATAGCCCCCTTTAGATAGTGCCCCACTTTTAGCCCCCCCCTGTAGATAGTGCCCGACATATAAGCCCCCTGTAGATAGTTCCCGACATATAGCCCCCTGTAGATAGTGCCCCACATATAGCCCCCCTGTAGATTGTGCCCCCTGTAGATAATAACACTCACACATATAAGAGAAAAAAAATGTTCCACACTTACCTGATCCCGTTCCCAGCTCCATCCTCTTGCAATGCAGACCTGCTCACTTCTGAGCTGGTCTGCTGAGGTTGAACGACACAAGCGGCGTGATGATATCATCGCACCGCTTGGCTAGATTTGCACATAAATTGCTTAAAAAATTATTTGGGGAATTTAATTCTCCAATGTTGAGACCTTTGGATTGTTTCTCTATTACATCTACTGGAATGGGTGAACTCGGACGCTTGGTTATTGAGGAGAATTTGCATGACGTATGGAGATACCATCACGCTAATGAAAAAGGTTATACTATCTATTCCTCCAGACATCTATCATACACCAGAATATATTACATTCTGGTAGATAAGGGTGTTGTTCCATTATGTACAAAAACATCTGTTCATCAGACCACGCGCCAATTCAATTAACAATTGATGACTGTCACGATCCTGGGGCATGGGGACCCAATAGGCCACTCCACTGCAGCGGAGTGGCAGCTGGCCAAACAACAGTCTATGCAAAGTCTTTATCACAAGAGTACCTGTAAAAGCCCAAACAGACACGAAGTATAGAAGACGCTTTGGCACAGATGGAGCTTAGTGTGGTAGATGACATCAGGCATGGCAGATGACAAGGAATGTGGCAGATGACAACATGACTCCAACACTAGATAGAAAAAGTACAGTTATGGGATGCAGGATACAGGTAGTAGGATACTGGAACACTGGGAGCAGAATAACAACTAAGGGACCATTTGCAAGACTAATATGAGAATACAACAACAACGTTTAGGCAAGGAATGGAAGGGCGGAACCCTCTTTATAGTCCAGGATGATCTGGGGATTGGCTAGGGAAATTTTTCTATGAGCGCACGCTGGCCCTTTAAGGCCGGGGACAAATGCGCGCGTGCACCCTAGGAGACTGTCCAGAGCAGAAAGGCCGCGTGAGCTGGCGTCCCTGAGGTGGGAAATGCTGCTGAGAAGCCAGAGGTCTGCGATCCCGGCCGTCCGAAGGTGGGAAACGGCGGCAGTTGCGGATGTTCCTTCCTCTGTATGGCGTCTGAATTACTTCTAAAACAAAAGGATCACCAACCATAGGCTCTCTCGAAGTCTCTTTTTTTTCATAATAATAATAGGGCCATTTTACATGAAACTCTACAGTCGTCATATAAAGCCTTTATGAGGAGCGTGTTTATCCAATTAGCAACAACTTTTAAAAGGAAAAGAGAAAAGGAGTTTGATTATCTTATATCTCAACTTGAGGATTATTTAACACAGTTTAGGATGAAAATGTGTTACCTCTTGCTCTATAACTATAAACTTAATATAAAAAAATGCAAGGCAAAATATTATTCTATGGGAGATTATTCTATAGGAGATAGAAGAAGTGCTTTGCAGCCTGAAGAGTTGAAAAATTTGTATCTAAATCGAAGATTGAGCTCCTTAACCCCTTCCCGACGCAGCCCTTTTTCATATTTTCATTTTCATTTTTTCCTCCTCACCTTCCAAAAGCCATAACTTTTTTATTTTTCCGTCGATTTAGTCCTATGAGAGTTTGATTTTTGCGGGACAAGATGTAGTTTTTGTAGCACCATTTATTGTGCCATATAATGTACTAGGAAACGGGAAAAAATTATTTGTGGGGTAGAAAATGAAAAAAACAGTGATTCCTCCATTGTCTTTTGAGCTTTGTTTTTACGAAATTCACTGTGCAATTAAACAACATGTTAACTTTATTCTGTGGGTCAATACGATTACGGCGATACCAAATATATATAGTTTTTCTATATTTTACTACTTTTACAAGTATAAACCTAAGTGTAAAAAATAAAATTTATTTAGTCATGCCAAATTCTGAGAGCCATAACTTTTTTATTTTTCAGTCGATTAAGTGGTATGGGGCTTATTTTTTGCGGGATAATCTGTAGTTTTTAATGATACTATTTTGGGGTACATGCAACGTTTTGATCACTCTTTATTTCATTTTTTGTGGGAGATGAGGTGACCAAAAATAGAGATTCTGGCGTATACAATTTTTTTTTACGGCTTTCACCGTGCGGTTTAAATAATGATATATTGTAATAGTTCAGACTTTTACGGCTGTGGTGATACCAATTATGTTTATTTATTTATTATTTTACTATGCTCTGGGGGGGAGGGAATGGAAAAAGGGATTTTTTAAATTACATTTTATTTTTTTACATAATAAAAAATCTTTATCTTACTAAGTCTTACCTTTTTTATTAGTCCCCCTAGGGGACTTCAACCAGCGATTGTTAGATCACTTGCATGATATGCTGCAATACTAATGTATTGCAGTATATCGTGATTCTGACAGGCTTCTATTAAGGAGGCAGGGCTTAATAAGAGCACAAAGATGGCAGACCTGGGGTCCCCAGGCAGCCATAGCAACCATCGTCCCCCGCCCCCGCGATTGCGTTGTGGGGGCGCGATGTGCTGTTAGAGTGGGTCGCCCCCCTCTTTCTAACGATTTAAATGCTGCGGTCGCTATTGACAGTGGCATTTAACGAGTTAAACTAGCGAGATCGCGCTCGAGCGCGATCCCGCTCGTTACTTTGAAGTATCGGTTGTAACATACTGCCGACACCGACATCGTATGGAGCGGGTTCACTCCGCAAGCCCGTATCATACTTCCCCCTACCCGACTTTGGCGTATGGATACTTCAAATGTCGGGAAGGGGTTAAAGTACAACCGAATGTACAAATCAGAAACCCCACGGAAATTGCGGAAGTCTTTGCATTATATTACTTAAAGCTGGGCTATTTACAACATGAACCCTCAAATATGCAACCCTCTAATTAGAAATGAGCAATTTGATTTTACATAAATCAAATTCATTACAAATTTCCCAAAAATGTTGGATTTTCGCAAATCCAAAACTTTTGGGATACGTCCCACACAAATCACTAAAAATTCCATCTGCTATTTTACACATTATAAGAAGGCAAGAAGACGGAAAAGAAGTATGACATGACCTCTGGCAGCGGCTTGGACAGTTTCCCCATAATGCCTTGCAAGCAGCCCTCCCTCTAGCACAACCAATTATGAGGGGTATAGGTGTGAGTCACTGATGACTATAAACAGCCCAACCAACAAATGCTGGTGCCTTGTGGCTGCACTGCAACATAAAAGTAAATATGTTTTAACTCTTGCTATGTCAAAAACTCAAAATATACTTTGTGTCTTGAAGGCCGAAATGTTCTGCCTCCTTAAGGGTTTAAATTAGAGATGAGCAAACCGGGACAACCGAACCCGGTTTCGGTCCGAACATCGTGAAAAGTTCGGTTCGCAGCGAATCTGAACTTCACCGGGTTCGGCCGAACACGTTTTGACCAAACCCGGCTACATTTTGGCGCCTGCCACATGTTAGATCTAAAATGGAGGATTTCAAAATATCACCTGACATCAGGCTACCCCATAATGCTTTGCAAACGGCTCTCCCAGCCAATCGGGAGGCAGCATAGGGGCGAGCTCAGCGTCCATTTTAGAGACAGGAGCTGTAGGGATAGCATCTCTGTGCAGTAAGGGAAAGCTTTAGGAATCTAAAAGCTAGGAATCCAGCAATCGAAGGGGCTCATCCACTACAGCGGGAGTCTACTCTCAACATCCAAATTGCAATACAAATTCTCCATTTGCCAAGCCAGTGCGTGAATAAGCATTTATAAGGGGCTCATCCCCGTTGCATGGGTTAACATCCAACTTGCAATCCAGGCAGGCAGCTGTAGTACTACAACGCCCAGCATTCCCTGAGTGCACCGCGGCTGATATAAATTCTCATTGATTGCCATTTGCCAAGCCAGTGTGTGAATAAGCTTTTATAAGGGGCTCATCCCCGTTGCATGGGTTAACAATCCAACTTGCAATCCAGGCAGGCAGCTGTAGTACTACAACGCCCAGCATTCCCTGAGTGCACCGTGGCTGATAGAAATTCTCATTCATTGCCATTTGCCAAGCCAGTGTGTGAATAAGCTTTTATAAGGGGCTCATCCCCGTTGCATGGGTTAACATCCAACTTGCAATCCAGGCAGGCAGCTGTAGTACTACAACACCCAGCATTCCCTGAGTGCACAGTGGCTGATAGAAATTCTCATTCATTGCCATTTGCCAAGCCAGTGTGTGAATAAGCTTTTATAAGGGGCTCTTCCCCGTTGCATGGGTTAACATCCAACTTGCAATCCAGGCAGGCAGCTGTAGTACTACAACGCCCAGCATTCCCTGAGTGCACAGTGGCTGATAGAAATTCTCATTCATTGCCATTTGCCAAGCCAGTGTATGAATAAGCTTTTATAAGGGGCTCATCCCCGTTGCATGGGTTAACAATCCAACTTGCAATCCAGGCAGGCAGCTGTAGTACTACAACGCCCAGCATTCCCTGAGTGCACAGTGGCTGATAGAAATTCTCATTCATTGCCATTTGCCAAGCCAGTGTGTGAATAACCTTTTAGAAGGGGCTCATCCCCGTTGCATGGGTTAACAATCCAACTTGCAATCCAGGCAGGCAGCTGTAGTACTACAACGCCCAGCATTCCCTGAGTGCATCGTGGCTGATAGAAATTCTCATTCATTGCCATTTTCCAAGCCAGTGTGTGAATAAGCTTTTATAAGGGGCTCATCCCCGTTGCATGGGTTAACATCCAACTTGCAATCCAGGCAGGCAGCTGTAGTACTACAACGCCCAGCATTCCCTGAGTGCACCGCGGCTGATATAAATTCTCATTGATTGCCATTTCCCAAGCCAGTGTGTGAATAAGCTTTTATAAGGGGCTCATCCCCGTTGCATGGGTTAACATCCAACTTGCAATACAGGCAGACAGCTGTAGTACTACAACGCCCAGCATTCCCTGAGTGCATCGTGGCTGATAGAAATTCTCATTCATTGCCATTTTCCAAGCCAGTGTGTGAATAAGCTTTTATAAGGGGCTCATCCCCGTTGCATGGGTTAACATCCAACTTGCAATCCAGGCAGGCAGCTGTAGTACTACAACGCCCAGCATTCCCTGAGTGCACCGCGGCTGATATAAATTCTCATTGATTGCCATTTGCCAAGCCAGTGTGTGAATAAGCTTTTATAAGGGGCTCATCCCCGTTGCATGGGTTAACATCCAACTTGCAATACAGGCAGACAGCTGTAGTACTACAACGCCCAGCATTCCCTGAGTGCACAGTGGCTGATAGAAATTCTCATTCATTGCCATTTGCCAAGCCAGTGTGTGAATAAGCTTTTATAAGGGGCTCATCCCCGTTGCATGGGTTAACAATCCAACTTGCAATCCAGGCAGGCAGCTGTAGTACTACAACGCCCAGCATTCCCTGAGTGCACAGTGGCTGATAGAAATTCTCATTCATTGCCATTTGCCAAGCCAGTGTGTGAATAACCTTTTATAAGGGGCTCATCCCCGTTGCATGGGTTAACAATCCAACTTGCAATCCAGGCAGGCAGCTGTAGTACTACAACGCCCAGCATTCCCTGAGTGCACAGTGGCTGATAGAAATTCTCATTCATTGCCATTTGCCAAGCCAGTGTGTGAATAACCTTTTATAAGGGGCTCATCCCCATTGCATGGGTTAACAATCCAACTTGCAATCCAGGCAGCCTTTGTAGTACTACAACGCCCAGCATTCCCTGACTGACTGGCACCTTATGAGTCACTGACTTTCCGCCAGTCCGAATAACAATTTAAAAGGGCCTCATTTCTGTCTAAGCGTTTAATTCAACGTGCTAATTAAGTACAGCCGGTGCCTTTGGTGCTATTATACAAGTCACAGCATACACTGACTGCCACCTATTCACAGTCACTCATTTTCAGCCAGTCCAAATAATATTTTATAAGGGCCTCATTCCTCTAGTAGGGGAAGCGGTTTTGATTCAACTTGCTGCACTCCAGCAGTGAAATGTCTGGTAAAAAAAAGGTTGTGAAAGGACGGGGTAGAGGAAAAAACACCCATGCCATGTCCTCTTCCAGTCCAAATGTTGGATCTGTTGGTGTCAGACCCAGTACCAGCATTTTTGGCACAAGACATGTGCCCAGTTCTACTAGTAGCAGCAGCCATGTGCCTGCTGGTAGTAGTAGCAGTATCAGCAAGCCAGACTTGTCCATCTCCTCCGGTGGGCGGGTTAGTTTAGACAATACGGCCATTGTGGACTGGTTGGCTGGCTCGCGGTCATCTCAGCAGGAAGACTCTGACGATCTGGCTTCAAGCCAGGTTTCGTTGGATTCCAGATCCTCTACAGTTCCTTGGCACAGTGACAGTAGTAATATGAGTATTTCTAGCGTTTCCATTCCATCATCTATGTCTTCACTCCCCCTTCCTAGCGGGAAGCCATCTTTCCTGAGAGTCCTAAGAGACATCTCCTCGGGTGCAAAGGAAGATACTGAACAACATAGTGATGATGATTTGTTTTCCGCGAGTCAGCCAACGGAGTGTGTTGCAGCGGTGGAGGTGGAAGCGGTGCCTGAGACGCATAGCTGTGGTAGTGGGGGTGTTGGTGGTAGCCGTGGTGGCAGACGCAGTAATGAGGGGGGGCATGGAGCCCGCCATGATGTCACATCACATTCACAACACAGTGACAGAAGTGGCGGGATGATGAGGAGACCTATGATGATGTTGTTTTAAACAGGACGTGGGAACCAGGTGACGAGATGATGACGGCGTCAGAGGAGGAGGTTAGTAGTGGCGGCACTGGCAGTGATAAACAGCCAAGCCGAGGTAGGGGCAGAAGTAAATCTGCAAAACGTTGCAGCGGTAGGGTCAGCTCAGGAGCCGGTGACGGCGACACTGCTGCTACTGGTGTAGGCTCCCGAAAAAAGCCTGCCAGACAAGGGGCAAGCTCAGGTGGTGGTGGTGGTGGACGTGGTACTACCTCGTTACGGTACTCTGCCGTGTGGCAATTTTTCTGTACCTTCCCGGTGGACGAAAACATGGCACAGTGCCGTATCTGCAAGCAGAAAGTAAGCTGTGGGCAGGGCAGCAATGTAGGAACTACGTAAACACATGGAGCGGCATCACAAGGCCATGTGGGACAATCGACATGCCCCACCATCATGTACATCCAATGAAGACCCCTCTGCGGCTGCTGCTGCTGCTCCGAGTCCCTGTCATCTAAGTAGTAGCCAGGCCTTATCCACCATGTCGTTGTCATCATCATCATCACCACTGTCATCTAGTGCTCCTCCTACGTCCCGTCAGTTATCCATTACGGAATCGTTGTCCAATAAGCAACAATATATACCCAGTCATCCACTTGTCGTGCGGCTTAATTCACACCTGGCTAAGTTGTTGGTGGTGCAGTCGCTGCCGTACCACCTGGTCGACTCCGCCGGCTTCAAGCAATTGATGGCGTGCGCTCAGCCTAGGTGGCGAAAACCTTGCCGCCATTACTTCTCCAAAACAGCTGTCCCTGCCTTGCACAAGCACGTGAAGGAAAAGGTGGGCCAGTACTTGCAATTATCCGTGTGCAGCAGGGTACATGCCACGGTCGACACGTGGAGCAGCAACTATGGGCAGGGACAGTACATGTCTTTCACGGCCCACTGGGTCAATATTTTGCAGTCCGATGCACCACCGCAGCAATGCTAGGCATTACCACCTCCACGCTTGTATCTTTCTGGTTCAACTCCGGACACCAGGCGCCTACCATCCTCCTCCTCCTACTCCTCCTCCTCCTTGCCCTCCTCAATGGAGGTCTTGCCGTCCCCGACAGGACACAGCGTTTCTTCCACTCCTCCTCCCTCCTCTTTTCATAGGTGCAAGGTGAAGCGCCACAATACTGTCTTACACCTGCTGAGCCTGGGCGAGAAAAGCCACACAGGGCAGGAGCTGCTGCTGTGCATCAAGGAGGAAATCGCACGCTGGCTGTCTCCTCTGAAACTTACACTGGGCAATTTTGTCTCTGATAACGGGAAGAACGTTGTGGCTGCACTGCGCCTAGGTCACCTGACACACGCGCCTTGCATGGCACATGTGATTAATCTGGTCATAACACGCTTCTTAAAGTCATATGTTGGTTTGAAGGGTGTGCTGGCCATGTCCAGGAGGGTTTGCGTTCGCTTTAGACGTTCGTATGCATTTAAGCACGCCCTCCTGGACTTGCAGCGTCAAAACAATCTCCCAGAACACAGACTGATTTGCGACATTGCAACACGCTGGAATTCCACCCTGCACATGTTGGACCATCTGTACGAATAGCGGAAAGCCGTGAATGATTTCCTGATGCAGCAGACGGGCAACGTTTGGAGCCAGTGTAATTTCGAGCTCAGGCACTGGTAGCTGGTTAGAGACGCATGTCGCGTTTTGAGGCCCTTTGAAGAGGCCACACGATTTGTGAGCCGTGACGCTAGCGGAATGAACGATGTTATGCCGCTGATATTCATTCTGGAGCAAACGCTCACAGTGATGATTCAGCAAAGGATGGAGGAAGGATCACATCTGGCTATGGATGTTGAGGAGGAGGAGGAGGAGGATAAGGAAACAGGACCTGAAGAGGAGCTGGATATGGGGATGGAATCACAGGAAGGGATAGGGGACGAGGCCGCCGCACAACATGACAGTGATGATGTCGAGTCTGATGACGACCTTGATAATGTACAACCATGGCAGTATGGGGCGGAGATGGAACCAACCGGGCCCTCTGAAACGCTGGCCAGGATGGCGAGCAGTATGCTTCGTTACTTGCGCGCTGACTGTCGTATTGTTAGCATGAAGCAAAGAGATGAGTACTGGATAGCCACACTTTTAGACCCTCGGTATAAAGCCAAAATGGGGGAGTTTTTTGCGCCTTCCGAGAGGGAGGCAAAATTGGCTTATTATCGAGAGAAGCTATGCAGCCAGCTTGTCACGGCTTTCAAATGGCAAACACCTGCTGCAAGCATGTCTGACCGGGGGGGCCACTCTCCGCTCCCCACTGTCTCATCGTCCACCGCCTCTGGCAGAGCTACCTCTGCAATAGGCGGCAGCAGCGGCAGCAGCAGCAGCAGCAGCAGCCAATTCAGTTTGGAAAATATGATGACAACATTTTTACATCCAATATCCCAACCTGACACACATCGTAGTCACCAAAGGGATGTTCACCATCACCAGCACCTAAACAACCAGGTTCACTCGTACCTGGACTGTGCCCTTTCTCTGTCAGAAATCCTGATCCCAGACCCCATGAACTTCTGGGTCAGCAGATTGGATCATTGGCAAGAACTGGCCCAGTTTGCCATGGGTGTACTGTCTTGTCCACTCTCCAGTGTAGCGTCAGAGAGGGTATTCAGCGCGGCAGGGGGCTTCATCACCCCTAAGCGAAAAAGATTGTCCGCCAACAGCTTGGAAAATCTCACGTTTCTGAAAATGAATCAAGCAGGGATCGGTGAGGATTTTAAAACCCCTTTTCCTGATGCCACTGATTAGATCTGACATTGCTGCTGCCGCTGCCGCCTGCTACTGCCGCCTGCTACTACGGGATTCTGTCCTGTCCACTCTTTTTTTAATGTGCCGCTGTTGGTGCTGCTACTACTTCTTCCACCAATCCACCCCCAGTGCCGTCTGCTACAAGCAGGCCTGCCCCACCACAGGGCTTTGTCTGTGACTGTCCAGTCTGTTTTAATGTGCTGCTACTACTACTACCACCACCCTTGCTGTCCGTTGGCTACCTCTACTACCACCAATACACCTCCACTGCCGTCTGCTACAAGCAGGCCTGAGGCCAGCTCCACCACAGGGCTTTGTCTGTGACTGTCCAGTCTGTTTTAATGTGCTGCTACTACTACTACCACCACCCTTGCTGTCCGTTGGCTACCTCTACTACCACCAATACACCTCCACTGCCGTCTGCTACAAGCAGGCCTGAGGCCAGCCCCACCACAGGGCTTTGTCCTGTGACTGTCCAGTCTGTTTTAATGTGCTGCTACTACTACTACCACCACCCTTGCTGTCCGTTGGCTACCTCTACTACCACCAATACACCTCCACTGCCGTCTGCTACAAGCAGGCCTGCCCCACCACAGGGCTTTGTCTGTGACTGTCCAATCTGTTTTAATGGGCTGCTACTACTAATACTACTACTACCACCACCCGTGCTGTCCGTTGGCTACCTCTACTACCACCAATACACCTTCACTGCCGTCTGCTACAAGCAGGCCTGGAGGGCTTGTGAAAAGCCATTGCTTGTTGCTTTTACATCCATGTATGGATGAACCCCGGCAGGCATCTGCCAATAAAAAGGGTACATTTTTGGAGGGCTTGTGAAAAGCCATTGCTTGTTGCTTTTACATCCATGTATGGATGAACCCTGACAGGCATCTGCAATTAAAAAGGGTAAATTTTTGGAGGGCTTGTCAAAAGTCATTGCTTGTTGCTTATACATCCATGTATGGATGAACCCCGGCAGGCATATGCCACCATAAAGGGTAAATTTTTTGAGGGCTTGTCAAAAGCCATTGCTTCTTCTTTTACCACCTTATATGTATGAACCCTGGCAGGCATCTGCCACCTAAAATGGTTAATTTTTTAACCTTTTTTAACAATGCATTAAGCATACAACATGCACAAGTGCAGTGGTTTCTGTTAGTTAGCACCGTGTCCCATCCGTTTTCCTATAGCCATACATGTTGGTGTAACTTTGACACTAACTTTGCCATAAAGACAGCTCAAAAGTACTTGGATACACTCATGGGTGACCTAAGAGTGTTATACAAGGCTTCTAGGGCTTTTAAACAGTGTTATACACAATTTTTAGGGGCTTTCTTGAATTACAGGTTCGGTCAGAAGTAGTTCGGTCCAAATCAAACTTTTTCATGAAATTCGGCGAACCAGCCGAACCGAACTTTTCATAAATTCGCTCATCTCTAGTTTAAATGTAAGCAAAATAAGATAATTTTTTTTTCACATTTCCATAGTTATGATCACTTATTTATCAATAGTTATTTATTTTTGGCGCATCTTTAGCATATTGTATTATTTACTCTGTTTTCGATAGGCCATTATGTTTTGCAGAATTATATGTATATGTAAATAAACTGTATACATAATTGTGCATATTTAATGTTTCATTCGGTCAAAATGCTGAATATATTATAGAGCTTTTCTTTTATTCTGTGCACTTAATTTCGAAATGTATGACTTAAAAATTCACTAATTTGTATAGGATATTTTTTTTTATACAGCACAACATTTTATGAAACAGTTTAATTGGATATCAAAGAAAACATGATAATTGCAGGTCCAAAATGATTAACTTTTTCTAAGTGCATATTTGAAATATTATAAAATTATGGTGGCTGAACTAAAGATAAGCACAAAGCAATATCTTATCTATTTCCTAGGATGGTTTGGTCTTTTTGTAAGGTGTAAATTAATAATATACCATATCAATTAACAGAATTGGATATCTTGATAACATTGAGCTGCATTAATTGGATATTTCCTTTGCTTTAAAATGAAAGTATTTTTTTTTAAATAGAATTGTTTTTTATTTGTGATCAGATGTCTTTACTTCAATATATTTCATTTTTTTTCACTCTTAAATTTTTTTTAATATATATATATATATATATATATATATATATATATATACACCATAGAGATAGTAACAGATTCATCAACTACCACTAACAGCCTCTGCATTTGTAAGGTTTAAAAAACATGGGGAGTCATTACTTGGAAAAACAATAGATCAAATCATAGGTAGATGGTGGTCAATTTATAATTTATATTCTGATATGATCTACCATATTATTTTGTATGGCCACCTTTCTTCATGTATTCAGAGGTATTAACATGAGCATAAAAAGACCAGTAAACATTTCAGTTATAACAGTATAGCTTATTATCGGCATATCACCTAATATTTTCCATGTAATAACAAATAATCAGGATGGGTTCTACTAAACAAAAATATGAATGGGATCAATAGTGTAGTGTATAGTCTATGGTCCTGATGGTATACACAGTGGCGTAACTACCGCCGTTGCAGCAGTAGCGACTGCTACGGGGCCCCGCGGCATGAGGGGGCCCGTGTCGCCCGCCGGCACAGGCCCCCACCATGGCCGCAGGCTCCGCTAGCAGCCTCTATGGCTGCTACAGCGGGACGCCACTGAACACTACGGCAGAGCAGGGAGGTATCTCCCCGCTCTGCCATTAAACAAAAGACATGTATCCCCTATCCACAGGACAGGGGATACATGTGTGATCGCTGGCAGCGATAGGGAGAACGGGGGACTAAAAGTCCCCTGAAGTTCTCCATCACAAACCTTGGACTTCCGGGGTCTGTGTCGGCAGCTCCATACAAATGAATGGAGCGCCGGTCGCGCTTGTGCGCATGCGTGACCAGCGCTCCTTTCATTTTTATTGAGCTGCCGACACAGACGCCGGAAGTCAGAGGTTAGTCATGGAGAACTTCAGGGGACTTTCAGTCCCCCGTTCTCCCTATCGCTGCAAGCGATCACACATGTATCCCCTATCCTGTGGATAGGGGATGCATGATATTTGTAGGACACACTATAGGTCTCATTTTTTTTGGGGGGGGGGATGCGGATGCGGATGCTTATCCATTGGCAGCATGGAAAGGCTTTATTTTCTATGTTGTACTGTAGATATATTGGGCTTTAGCCAACTCTACCTGATAACCTTGACTAGGCAAAGGGCTACTACAATCATTTCAACCACAACTGGCTACAAGCTACTGTCATTGCCACTTGTACCAGTGACATGCATAACTGCTGCAGTTTGCACAGTCATTGTATCATAAACGGCCTGTCATTTTGCAAGATATTAATCAGCTGCTGTTCTCATTCTAGTCTCCCATGTACTAAAGAAATGTAATGCACTAAAGAAATTACATTTCTCACAAATATGCTGTATGTTTGGTTACGTAAAAAAAAAAATATATATATATATATATATATATATATATATAAAATGCAGAAAATAGCAGCACTTCAGAGTAGAGTAGTGGGTGCTATGCGAACCTGACCTTGATCCAAACGGTCCTATACATACACAAGAAATGATCACAGCACTCCAAAAATTGGTTTCAAATAGAAATGTGGTTTATTGTTCCATGTCAAAAAACAAGCTACGTTTCAGTCCTCTCACAGGACATTTCTCAAGCAAAAGGGATATGTGCAAAGCAGGGTTTTATACCCATGTGTGATAGTTACGTAATCAACAGTAATCAATGAGAAAGACATACAAATTCAGGCCAACCTGTGGCTAATAAAACAGGAAATATGTGAAACATTGTATATCGTTGTTACATATATATTGGACCCAATGTGTCATAGAAAAAGTGCTAAAAACGGTATATTTAATTAATCAAATTTCGATAAACATACACATTCATGAGGAGGTGGAGTTTAGAGCCACCCACCAATCGCCGAACCACGGACACGCCTGTTAAAAATAACTTTACTAAGGATTGTCTATAATGTTCCGGCATCTTCAACAACCAACAGCGCATGTGTTGCTGAACGTAATGCAAAGCAAAGACCGTAGGTCAATCAGAAGTCAGCGTCTCCCGTTACCATGGTCGCTATCTAGGAAAGTCTAGCAAAGCCAAGGGCCGGAGGTGTAGATGGTATGCCATACCAGGCATGGAGCTTGTCTGACATACTACATTATAGATGTGGATGGGATGACAATTACCCGGTCTGCAATTCATAGGGGCTTTCCTTATAGACACTTCAGTGTATGACCCAATTGCCATAATTAGGTTGATTCGGGTTGCGGTATGCATCTGATCTTAACTATTGTGTGCTAGCTCTTAACGTCCATGCGCGGTTGCAATGAGCGGCCTTGTAGTCTAGACGACGTATCTCACTTCGCTTTGATAGGCTTTCCTAGATGGTGATCATGGTAATGGGAGACGCTGCCTTCTGATTCGCCTACGGCCTTTGCTTGGCATTACGTTCAGCAACGCATGCGCTGTTGGTTGTTGAAGATGCCGGAACATTATATCATTAGTAAAGGTATTTTTAACGTGTGTCCGTGGTTTGGCGATTGGTGATTGGTTTATATCACTTTTTCGATGACACATTGGGTCCAATATACACTACCGTTCAAAAGTTTAGGGTTGCTCCCACAACAGCTCTATGGGGTTGAGATCTGTTGACTGCGCTGGCCACTCCATTACAGATAGAATACCAGCTGCCTGCTTCTTCCCTAAATAGTTCTTCCATAATTTGGAGGTGTGCTTTGGGTCAGTGTCCTGTTGTAGGATGAAATTGGCTCCAATCAAGCGCTGTCCACAGGGTATGGCATGGCGTTGCAAAATGGAGTAATAGCTTTCCTTATTCAAAATCCCTTTTACCTTGTACAAATCTCCCACTTTACCAGCACCAAAGCAACCCCAGACCATCACATTACCTCCACCATGCTTGACAGATGGCGTCAGGCACTCTTCCAGCATCTTTTCAGTTGTTCTGCGTCTCACAAATGTTCTTCTATGTGATCCAAACACCTCAAACTTTGATTCGTCTGTCCATAACACTTTTTTCCAATCTTCCTCTGTCCAATGTCTGTGTGCTTTTGCCCATATTAATCTTTTCCTTTTATTAGCCAGTCTCAGATATGGCTTTTTCTTTGCCACTCTGCCCTGAAGGCCAGCATCCCGGAGTCGCCTCTTCACTGTAGACATTGACACTGGCGTTTTGCGGGTACTATTTAATGAAGCTGCCAGTTGAGGAAATGTGAGGCGTCTATTTCTCAAACTAGAGACTCTAATGTACTTGTCTTGTTGCTCAGTTGTGCAGCGGGGCCTCCCACTTCTCTTTCTACTCTGGTTAGAGCCTGTGTTTGCTGTCCTCTGAAGGGAGTAGTACACACCGTTGTAGGAAATCTTCAGTTTCTTGCCAATTTCTCGCATGGAATAGCCTTCATTTCTAAGAACAAGAATAGACTGTCGAGTTTCACATGAAAGCTCTCTTTTTCTAGCCATTTTGAGAGTTTAATCGAACCCACAAATGTAATGCTCCAGATTCTCAACTAGCTCAAAGGAAGGTCAGTTTTATAGCTCCTCTAAACAGCAAAACTGTTTACAGCGGTGCTAACATAATTGCACAAGGGTTTTGAAGTGTTTTCTAATCATCCATTAGCCTTCTAACACAGTTAGCAAACACAATGTACCATTAGAACACTGGAGTGATGGTTGCTGGAAATGGGCCTCTATACACCTATGTAGATATTGCATTAAAAACCAGACGTTTGCATCTAGAATAGTCATTTAGCACATTAACAATGTATAGAGTGTATTTCTGATTAATTTAATGTTATCTTCATTGAAAAAAACTGTGCTTTTCTTTAAAAAATAAGGAAATTTCTAAGTGACCCTAAACTTTTGAACGGTAGTGTATATGTAACAACGATATACGTTTCACATATTTTATATGTTTTAATAGCCACATGTTGGCCTGAATTTGTATGTTTTTCTCATTGATTACTGTTGATTATGTAACTATCACACATGGGTATAAAACCCTGCTTTGCACATATCACTTTTGCTTGAGGAAGGTCCTCCGAGAGGACTGAAACGTAGCATGTTATTGGACATGGAACAACAAACCATATTTCTATTTGAAACCAATTTTTGGAGTGCTGCGATAATTTTGTATATATATATATATATATATATACATACACCGATCAGCCATAACATTAAAACCATTGATAAGCGAAAGTAAAACCATTGATTATCTTGCTTCAATGTCACCTGTCAAGGGGTGAATATATTATGCAGCAAGTGGACAGTTAGCTCTTGAAGTTGATGTGTTGGAAGCAAGAAAAACTGACAAGCATAAGTATCTGAGCTACTGTGACAAGGGCCAAATTGTGGTGGCTAGACCACTGGGTCAGAGCATCTCCAAAATGGCTGGTCATGTGGGGTCTTTCTGGTATGCAGTGGTTAGTACCTACCAAAAGTGGTTCAAAGAAGGTAAAACTGGTGAAGCAACAACAGGGTCAAGTGCAGCCAAGGATTATTGATGTGTGCGAGATGCGAATGCTAGCCCATCTGGTCCTATCCCACAGAAAAGCTACTCTAACACAAATTTATGAAAACATTAACTCTGGCTATAATAGAAAGGTGTCAGAACAAACAGTGCATCGCAGCTTGCTACGTTTGGGGCTGTGTAGCCACCGACCAGTCAGAGAGCCTATGCTGACTACTGTCCCTTGCCAAAAGCGACTACAATGGGCACGTGAGCATTTTAACTGAACAATGGAGCAATGGAGCCTAAACTGATGAATCACGTTTTTATTTTAATGTCAAGTGAATGGCCCAATCTTGTGCGTCGCTTACCTTGGAAAGAGATGGTACCAGGATTCACTATGGGAAGAAGGCAAGTGGGTAGAGACAATGTGATGCTCCAGCCAATATTCTGCTGAGAAACCCTGAGTCCTGACATTTATGTCAATGTTACTTTGAAATGTACCACCTAACTGTTGAGGACCAAGTACACTCCTTAATGACCATGGTATTCCCTAATGGCAGTGGCCTCTTTCAACCCTGCTACCTTTTACTGCAAAAATTGTTCAGGAATGGTTTGAGGAACATGAAAAAGGGTTCAGGGTGTGACTTGGCCTCCAAATGTAACAGATCTACACAATATTAGGCAGATTTTTTTTTAATGTTATGGCTCATCAGTGTGTGTGTATATAGTTAAGGGAATGAAAGCGGTTAAGGGAGCAAGGGTGGTAATGTTGCCAAAATGAACATAATAATAGTGTTTATGTTAGAGTAAGTGTGTGTGTATGTGTGTGTAGAGGAACATTTCTTTAACACCACTGTTTTATTATATCTTATCTAGATTTTTTTTACGAGGTTAGGGCATATGTGTATATTGTACACCTATCCTTCTTAGCCACTACCTCTGTGAAAAAAATTCTCACATTAAGCTTTATGGCATGTCAGTTTGACATGGCAATTCTGCCATAAGGCCTCCTTCACACTAGGATTTTCTTCTGCACTTTACAAAGCATGTAAAGAATGCAAGCAGTTTAAAGAATTTTCTTTTTATGCTGCTTTTCAAGCATTTTTAGTGGCATTATTTAATAGTGATATTTATTACAACCATTTTTTTGGTGTTTTTGACGTTCAATTGAGAAGCCTATGGAGCAAAACACCTGGAAAAACACTGTAACTAGCATGTGGCATTCAATAAAAAGAATACTAACCCCAAACACCACTAAAAATCCAGAAAGTTAAATCCTGCGTATATAGGCATTCTTATATTTTACTTTAGATATTCAACTAACATCTAACCGCTGCAGTCTAGCCCCCCCACTTCAACCACCCCAATTTTTTTTAAAAAATAATAAAAAAAAAAAAAATCCATGAAGAATGTGGCTATATGCTGTACGTGAGACTAACATTGGACTGAGTTCACACGGAGTGGATACACTGCATAAAATCACACAGCGTATCCATCCTGTGCGCCACAGGGAATTCAGAGTGAAAAAGCACACCAAACTTGGTTCCGTTTTTCGCCCGGAATGTCCGCAATGAAAAACTGCAGCACTAAGCTGGCCTGTTAGCAGGCTGGCCTCTTGGGATGATGTTTCATCCCAGGAGACCGCTGCAACCTGGGATTGGCTGCAGTGGCGGTCACATGGGATGAAATGTCATCCCAAGAGGCCGGCCCTCTGACATCATCCAGGGATGATGTTTCATCCCATGTGACCGCCGCTACAGCCTGTGATTGGCTGCAGCGTTTACATGGGATTAAACATCATCCCGGGAGGCCACGCTAGAAGGAGGAACACAGACTTCTGGGTAAGTATGAGAATCGCTGCGAACCCGCCGCAAAAATAATGAATTCAATGGGAAAAACCTGCAACAAATAAGCAGCGTTTACGCAAATACAATTGATGTGCTGCAGAATAAAATTACGCACCGCAGGTCAATTTCTGAGCGTTTTTTTCTGCTCAGTATTTATGCAGCGTGTGGATGAGATTTGTTTTCACTCATCCACTTTGCTTCTACTATATTAGTATTAGTATACAGTATTTACGCAACGTGTGAACTGAGCAGAAAAGTGTGATTAGTGGCAGCCTGACTTGAGTGGATATTGAGAAACACCCTTATACACTGTTCAGAATTTGCGTCCATTTTTTTTGCAGCATTTTTTGCCTTAAATTAAAACTAATGGAGTTGCCAAAAATCTCAGCAAAGAAAAATTACAACGTTTCACTCCTCTATTTGTGACTCTTGGAAACATAATCAATTCATAAATCAATCCATTTGATATTACATGCACTACATGATGTACTACATCACCTAGTTTTGGAAACATTTCGCAAAGTATGTATTAAAAAGTGCTTCTCAATGCATTTCTTAAAAAAAAAAAAAAATAAAGAAAGAAATAAAAAAAAAAAAAAAAAATATATATATATATATATATATATATATGCAGGCACTCACTGCCAAATTCTATCCCATTACATTAGAGACAGATCATTAATAAGAAAAGCAATCCAAGTTAATTATTTGTATGCATTTAATCTGGAATGTTAGAGCTACTTAAATCATTGTAAGATATTTTTTTCCAGAGTGTGAATGCATTTGGAGGCATGTTTACAAACTGACAAAATTCTAAGGATAGAATATGTTTAAAAGAATTTCTACTTTAAGATTTCACATAAAAACATGAAATTACTTTTTGATAACTTCATTCTGTTTATATAAAATGTAAAAGGTCCTACTTGTCATGCTATTATTTAGAAAGATGGGTTTATCCAGTAAAATCATTAAAGGAAAAATGTCCTGGAATGTTCCTTTAGACCTTTATACCTAGGAACCATGTATGTCTAATTTACATTGGGGGCAAGATAAATTTTAGGGATCTCATCTCTTATCTCTAGAAAAGAAACCCCTGGACAGAGAATGTTTTGATCATAGTTGACAAAATAATGACAAACCCTTTAATATAAAGGGTTGATACACATGAAATAATTTCACTTTTTATCAGAAGCACAATAAAAATAACACACCATGGTTTCCTTCCAGCTAGTTTAGCGTCAGCAGATCGCACACTTTGATACACTTAACACTTTACGTACCACTTGATATCACTGAACGATGCTGACGAAAACAGTACTGAGGTACTATCTGCTTAATAGCTTTGCTCACTAGTGTTGGTGTTGCAAGATAAGGGAATGTGTTAGGTAAGAGGCAGAAGATCAATATATTATAAAGAAACAATTGCTGCTAAAAAATGCATTACTTGCTCTATTGGCCCATCTTGGGATTTAACAGATTTTTTTCTCTCATATCAGCATGGCTTTCAAAAGTTTAATAGCTTCATAATACACTTTCAGCAAATCTTTAACCTTTCTTAAGATGATGCACTACGTACTAGACTTCCAAAGCTGTATAGTTTTAGAACAAAACTATATCTAAAAGCATGTGTGTATCTGGGTTAATTCACAGACAGTCTGTAATAATAGGGGGCTTTTGGCCAGTGTTTGTAAAAGATGTGTCCGAAGTCGAAGAATAATTATCATTATTTTATAGTTCCTAGTAATTCCTGTTGATATTTTTATTCGGAGCTTTAGACACATTCTTCATAATCTTGGTTTTCCAATTTTTCTGTAAACTTGGTACATATACACTGTTATAACATTAAAACATCCTGCCTAATATTTACACGTCATCCTTGTGTCACAAAAATAGCTCTGACCCATTGAGGCATATACTCTACAAGACCTCTGAAAGTGTCCTGTAAAATCTGGCAACCAGCTAAACATTGGTCAGACCATCAAACTGCCTCCGCGGGCTTGCCTTCTTATCATAGTACATCATGGTCCCACCTCTTCCCCAGGTCTCAGACGAACACAAGCCCATATCTGATGAAAAGTAAGATCTAAAGATGTCTGGGCTGGAAGGCCTGAGACAAGGAGTTGTCATGGCAGTCTGAGTCAAATAGAGATGTAAGGTCAAGAGAACAATTACAGTCAGAGAAGACATCACTAAATTTAATCGTTTAATAGTTTATTCTGCGTTCTGATTACTACTGCATTGACTCATATGAGAGAGCTGATCAGTTTGTAAAATAAATCTCAGAGCATAGCCTTACTATTACTTATATTACCTGAAATAAGGTGAAATAGGTACAGAAGGACCCAAAATACAATGAGCACCTTTTATGAATGTTGTTTTTTAAATGCCCTTTAAATTTCACAAAAAAACAGAACCAAAAAAATCAGCGGTGGTGGATTATAGAAGCCGGAACCCAAGGTTATTTGCACATCTATAGCAGTAATAAAAGCACATAACTTTATGAGAACACATGACCATGTTGCACTCACTTCTTCTACATCTTAGGTAGATGTATAAATAAATTAGCATAATGCATGGAAATGTTTGTAGATGTTTAAGTTAGCTTGATGCACTGTTGGCATATACTGGGGGAAAAACATCATCCATTGCTTATGGCAATATGCTTTTAGACGTTAACCCTTTCCCGTCACAGTAATTTTTGGGATTTTTGTTTTCATTTTTTCCTTCCCACCTTCCAAAAGCCATAACTGTTTTATTTTTCTCTCGATAAAGCCATATGAGGGCTTGTTTTTTGTTGGAGGAGTTTTAGTTTTTCACGGCACTATTTATTGGGAAACTGTAAAAAAAATATTTGTGGGGTGGAATAGGGAAAAAACTGTGATTCTTCAAAGTTTTATTTTATTTTTTTTACGTCTTTCTCTGCACGGCATGTTAACTTTATTTTACCAGTCAATACAATTATGGCGATACCAAATTTATGTAGATTTTTATGTTTTACTACTTTTTCAAGGAAGAAATGAATTGTTAAAAATAACATTTGTGTTTTGTTGCCACATTATAAGAGCCATAACTGTTTTATTTTTCCATCAAATCAGCAGTATGAGGACTTATTTTTTTTGCGGGGTGAGCTGTAGTTTCTATTGGTACCATTTTGGGCTACATTAAACATTTTGTACACTTTTTATTTAATTTTTAGTGCGGTACGAGGTGACCAAAACACAGAGATTCTGGGGTTTTTATTTTTTACGGCGTTGTTTTTTCCTTTTTACATATTTTGTTAGTCCCCCTAGGGGACTGGAACCAGTGATCATTAGCTCGCTGGTACAATACACTGCAATACTAATGTATTGCAGTATATTGTCATTTTTACAGGCTCCTGTAAAGCCCTGGCAGAGGCAGGGCTTAACAGGAGATGAAGGAAGGCAGTCCTGGGGGCCTTCATTAGGCCCCTGGGCTGCCATGACAACTATCGGCACCCCCGTTCACATTGCGGGGGACCAATGAGCTGTAGGAGGGGGGCCCATCTCTTTGTAATGTCTTAGATGCTGCGATTGTTATTGATCGCAGCATTTAAGGGGTTAAACGGTCAGGAACAGCGCGATTGCTGTTCCTGGCCATTAGTCCTGGGTGTCAGCTGAAATACACAGCTGACACCCAAAGCATATGAAGCGGTGAGCCCGCTCCTAGCATCACCCCCGCACCACAACATACTATTACATTGTGGTGTGGAAACAGGTTAGTAAACAAATATATGCTTCTATTGAAAAAGCGTAGTTGACTTATGAAGTTGTATATAAAAAAACACTATAACATTCAGTATATGATTTTTTGTGTAGGAGTCAATGGCAGACTTATGAGGCTGTAAAGGTATGTAACTATATACACCTGACAACTGCATACAACTGGCCAATCATTCATAGAAACATAAGCATGAACACGGTGTGAATTTAGAGTTTCTTAGAGTTTAGTGTACATAGCATGTCCATAGTAGCTGCCATAAAGATATTCAAATCTAAGCAAATACAGTACAGTCCTGCTGCAGAGGTCCCTCGACCTTAGCTCCTGGGACCAAATTATGAATGAAAAAACAAAAGTGAACAAAGAAAAATATCTTTCTGTGTTTACTTCAACTATTCACATTAAAAAATAAAAAATAAAAAACACTATAAAAAAAAACCTATAACTGCAATACGTCTGGTTCTTGTAAATCATTGTAATGAAGCATATAAATTATAAAACTTGAAGTGTCTGTATATACGTTCAGAGCCTTTGTCGGGGGTTTCGTTGAGGTCTCCATCAGAGCTTGGCGTCAATATGATGGAAACCCCCGATAGTACCCGGACAGATCCCATGGCGGCTCGCAGTATAAAAAAAAAGCGGCTTGCCCTTTTTTGCCGTGGTTTCCACCTCTGACCCTCAACAATCAAATCAATGGGAGGCAGAAAAATCCCACTTATTGCATTAGCCTTAATGGCCTCTGGCGAAAAACACAGAAAAATACTTGCAGGCAGTTTAAAATCTGATATAAAATTCCTAAAGGAATTCTAAAGGCCGATTTTTTTCTGTCTGGAAAAAAAAATCAGTGTGAACAGGGCCTAAGTTTGGCAATATTTGATAAAACATTATTAGGTGCAATAATGAATTAAACAAAGTGTTACATTTTGTAACAGTAACTAAAGGTTTTATTTCTATAAAAGTATCATTCTTTATTAAATGTATCATGCCATCTCTTTGCATATATGAACACTGAAAATTAGGGGACTTCTCTGATTCATATAATGAAGGTGCATAGGCAAAGGGAATATTGCATTGTCATCTTCATACTTACGTAGTTCAAAATGTATTAACAAGATAAATATTCATCGGTTTTGAATAGCCAATTATTCAAAAGACCCTCAGTGCGAGAGAGAATATTCTGTTTTCTAAAAGTACTTTTTTATTGAAGATACTGTATATCTGTTCGTGGGTAATGAGGTTGATTCTTTCCTCTCTCCTCAGTAGATGCTCACAAATTTCTATTAATTATTTGAGAGGGTGATTGTATAAGCTATATTCAAAGGTCCCAAACTGACCCCAGATCACCTCTAATGTTGTCGAGCACAACTTGCCCATATGTGATTTTTCTAAGGTCACTGTATATAAAAATATAAATCATTTAACAGATAAAGCCTCTGTGACATATTTTATTCATGGAAAAGACAGTTTCAATTTACTTTGGCTCACTTTTCATTTTGGTTAATACTGCAACATTATAATAATACTAGTCTGCTGTTCATATAATAGTAAATAGAAGAGACAAAAATATATCCCACAATGCCCATGGCCTCAACAGCCCATACAAAAACATTTGTCAGAGACTATAATCGGCTGAGAGCAGATCTTCCTTAAGGAACCTGTCACTATATTTTAAGACACTTAACCACCACCAGTCAAAAGTTTGCTATGGGACCCAGTGTTACCTAGTTACGCCCCTGAGGGACATGTTTAGGATAGTCCCAGCAGTATAACAACATGCAAAGGTGTAACTTGAAGCTTCTGTGACCCAATGCAAAATCTGTAACAGGGCCCCATCTCCGACTATGACACATAATTTACTTTATAGTGCTGGTCTACAAATATGGGGACTTTTGGGCCCCCTTATGTTTAAGGGCCCATGGGTGACAGCAACCTCTGCACCCGAACAATTATTACTCTAACATGCTGTTGGTTTAGTGCTCCAAAATCTTGTCACAGGTTCCCTTTAACCCCTTAAGGACGCAGCCTGTTTTGGCCTTGTGGCACAGCCGATTTTTTCAAATCTGACATGTGTCACTTTATGTAGTAATAACTTGGGAATTCTTTTACCTATCCAAGCGATTCTGAGATTGTTTTCTCATGACATATTATACTTTATGATAGTGGAAATATTTGGTCGATAAATTCAATATTTATTAGTGAAAAACACAAAAATTTAGAGAAAATTTGCAAAAATGTGCATTTTTCTAAATTTAAATGTATCTGCTTAGAAAACTGATCGTAATACCACATAAAATAGTCACTAGTTAACATTCCCCACTTGTCTACTTTATGTTTGCATTGTTTTTTTAACGTCCTTTTATTTTTCTAGGACGTTTCAAGGCTTACAACTTCAGCAGCATTTCTCATATTTTCAAGAAAATTTCAAGAGGCTATTTTTACAGGTACCAGTTTAGTTCTGAAGTGGTTTTGAGGGCCTTATATATTACAACCCCGCAAAAAATCAACCCATTTTAAAAATTGCACCCCTCAAAGTAATCAAAACAGCATTCAGAAAGTTTCTTAACCCTTTAGGCGTTTCACAGGAAATAAAGCAACGTAGAGGGGTAATTTACAAATGTAATTTTTTTTTGTTGCCGAAATTCATTTGTAATACGCTTTGTTTCTGTAACACAGAAGGTTTTACCAGAGAAACACAATCAATATTTATTGCCCAGGTTCTGCAGTTTTTAGAAATATCCCATATGTGGCCCTAGTGTCCTAATAGACCGAAACACCGGCCTCAGAAGCAAAAGAGCACTTACAGGACTTTGGGGTCTGCTTTTTTTTAGATTATATTTTAGACACCATGTCAGGTTTGAAGAGGTCTTGTGGTGCTAAAACAGTGGAAACTCCCCAAAAGTCATCCCATTTTGGAAACTGCACCCCTCAAGGAATTTATCTAGGGGTATAGTTAGCATTTTGACCCCACAGATATTTTACTATATTTATTGGAGTGAAAATGAAGTTCTAATTTTTTTCTGAAAAAACATGGAAATTTGTAATATTTACAAGGAAAAAAGAAGAAAATGCTCGGCAACATTTGTAAAGCATCTTCTCCCAATCAGAAGGGAAGGAGCGCCATTTGGATTTTGGAGAGCAGATTTTGCTGGATTGGTTTTCAGTGTCATGTCACGTTTGCAATGCCCTGGAGGGACCAAAACAGTGGAAGTACCCCAAAAGTGACCCCATTTGGGAAACTACACACCTCAAGGAGTTCTTTCCAGGGCAATAGTGAGCATACCACACATGTACTGAGATACCGAAAATAAAATTCTTTGCGGGGTGAAATTGGAAAAAACTGTGATTCCTCCATTGTTTTTTGGGTTTAGTTTTTACCGCATTCACCGTGCGGTAAAAATGACAACTTAACTTTATTCTGTGGGTCAATACGATTACGTTGATACCAAATGTATATAGTTTTCTTTTATATTTTACTACTTTTACAATGAAAAAACTATTTGTTAAAAAAAAAAAATGTTTTGTGTCAACAAATTCTGAGAGCCATAACTTTTTATTACTTTTTGGTCGATTGAGCCCCTTATAGACCCTGCTGCCACTTATATACCCTGCTTCCCTTATATACCCTGTTGCCCCTATATACCCTGCTGCCCCTTATATACACTGCTGCCCCTTATATACTCTGCTGCCCCTTGTATACTCTGCTGCCCCTTGTATACTCTGCTGCCCCTTATATATATGCCTCTTTGTGTGTGTGTGTGTGTGTGTGTGTGTGTGTGTGTGTGTGTGTGTGTGTGTGTGTCTTTATATGTTTCTGTGGGTATAGTTATCATCTGCAACATTATCTGTACTCAGAGAGTTATCACTATGTTATATGTGGTGTTACATAGGACTGCAGGTAACATTTACTGCATTATCTGTATTCAGAGTGTTATCACTATGTGTTATATGTGGTGTTACATAGGACTGCAGATAACATCTACGACATTATCTTTACTCAGAGATTTATCACTGTGTTATCTGTGGTGTTACATAAGACTGCAGGCAACATCTACTACATTATCTGTACTGGGTATATATGGGTCTGTTTGGGAATTACATATAAATACAGCTCCAGTACCAAGCTCAGTACATAAATACAGCACCAGGACCAAGCTCAGTACATATATATATATAGTACCATAACCAAGCTCAGTACATATATACAACACCAGCACAAATACAGCTCAATTTAGAGCAACCCCTGCCGTATAGGTTTGCACTAAATTGTTTCCAGCTCCCAGCATGGCCCGAACAATGGTAAGGATATGCTGGGAGTTGCTGTTTCACAAAATAAAAATCATATCATAATCATACCACCTATCATCTCGCTGCAGATCATACAGTCACTACAGAACTGATCAGAGGCAGAATAAACATTTACATTAAGTGACTCACCGGTGACGTCTCAGATTCTAGTTATTTTTCTCCATCCGGTCCAGACCTCTATGATGACTTCTCCCGGTCACAGCCCATTTCTGCAGTTTGCCACTCACATGTTTTCAGCTTCTCACTTTTCAAACATTACTACACCTATAAACAAAGATAAAGTCCTCATTATACCACACACTATGCCCCTAAATATAATAGCGCCATACACTGCACCTCTAATTATAATAGTACCATACACTGTCAGACACACACACCGTGCCCCCCGTAGATAGTGCCTGCCATAAAGCCCCCTGTAGATAGTGCCCCCAATTTAGCCCAGCCCTTTATATAGTGTCCCACATATAGCTCTTCCTATAGTGCTCCACAGATAGTCCACCCCTGTATATAGCCCCCCTGTAGATATTGCCCACCCCTGTATATATTACTCCACATAGAGCCCACCCCTGTATATAGTGCTCCACATATAGCCCACCCCAGTATATAGCCGCCCTCTAGATAGAGCCCCCCGTAGATAAAGCTCCCCCATAGATAAAGCCCCCCTTGTAGATAAAGCCACCCCCCCCCCCGTAGATAATGCCACACACTTTTTTATTAGGTTAAAAAAAAAACTATACAAATTTACCTTAACCTCGTTCCTGCGCCGACCGGTGGCAATGGAGACCTGCTCTCTTCTGCGCATGTCTCCTGGGGTTGAAATGCACAAGCAGTCTATGCATCTATGAAAGGCGCTGATTGGCAGGGCAGAATGACTTTCCCTGTCAATTAGGGCCTTTCAACAACGCAAGCGGTGCAAAGTATCGCGCCACTTCACTCGTAGAAAGGCGCTGAATGGCCCGGGCACGGAATGTACCCAGCCATTCATTGCTTCTAGTTATACCTGTGTCCTATAGACACAGGTACAATTATAGTGCAGAAGGGGGTGACAGCGGCTCGTTTCAGTAGTGCCGCCGACCCCTCAGAGAGGTAGCAGGCCACCGTCATGGACGGTGCAGCCCTGGCGCCCGCCTTTATGTTGCACCCGGGGCACATGCTCTGCCTGCCCCCCTCTAGCTACGCCACTGCTTTAGCTGATTTATTAAGGACTTTGTCCGCTATTCTGGTTATTAAAATAGATAATATGGAGCAAAAAATATTTATTTGTGGATGATGTTTTAATAGCACTATGTGTCCCACAGGATTTCTGGCTCCTAGTGCTTACTTTACTGGAAGAATATAGTAAGGTGTTTTATTACAAAATCAATATCACCAAATTACTGTTGCTGTGAACTTCCACAATCCATTTTGAACTACTTACAAAGGCGCTTTACCATTTCATTTGCCACCAGTCACCTTCTTTACTTGCGTATGAAATTATGTTACCCCACCTCCAATCTTTACTCTGTTAATTATCTATAACTATTGCAGGATATTAGTCAACTGTAATCTGAACTGTAGCAACCAATGTCAGTCAGCTACTGCCAAGGCAAATAGGCATTAGAAGCACTTAATTAAACACAGTTCTACCTCTTTATAAATCACTAGTAAGACTGACTAGTAAGACTGACTTGTGCACAAGAAAGACATAGTAGAGTGGGTTCAAAGGCAGACAACCAAAGTGCCTTGTGACATCCAACTTTGGTTATAAAAGCTTGTCACGCATCTCCATATTTGATCTTTAAACCCGGCCTCACATCCTGGAAATTTATGCTAGTCTCAAAAAACTGTTTCCCAGTTCACTCAACAGATATGCCGATATCTACTATCCTTTTTATTATTTCATAAATAGATCTTTCCAACTGGATCAGTGTCAGTATTCGTTCTATATTTGATATCTGGGACAGTAATCTCCAAATGGTCTATACAGACATTGCATCTAAGTTGAAAGACTATGGAAACCTTTGACATTGGAAAAAAAACATTTTTTAATATCCCCTTAGTGCCCCCAACACAGTATAATGCCACCATAGTTCCTTCCCACACAGTATAATGACCCCATAGTGCCTCCCCACGTAGTATAAATCCCCTTGAGGTCTTCCACAGAGAATAATCCTCCTATAGTGTCCCCTCATATAGTATCATGCCCCTATAGTGCCCCCCACATAGTATAAATCCCAATGAGGTCTTCCACAGAGTATAATCCTCCTATAGTGTCCCCTCATATAGTATCTTGCCCCTATAGTGTCCCCACACAGTATAATGACCTCATAGTGCCCCCACAGTTTAATGCCCCCATAGTGCCTACGCATACCGTATAATGACCCGTAGTGCCCCCACACAGTATAATGCCTCGTAGTAGTGCCTCCCCACACCGTATCATGAACCATAGTGCCTCCCCACGCAATATCATGCCCCATAGTGCCCCCATATAGTATAATGTCCCCATAGTTCCACCCCACACAGTATCCCTACTCCACCACCGATAGTCTGAGGATGCGTATACACCCTATAGTTAAAGCTGCCCTTCTTGTTGTTAATGAGTTTGAAATGGGTTGTGTTTAACTTGTATACAGCCCTCGAGGACATCAGAGAGTCAGATTTCAGGAGAATCGGGGAACTTTTGATTTACAACAAATTTATTCAGACCGAATATCGAACCCGAAATACATTTTGGGTAAATCATATATCTCTACTACACTTATATTTGCAATTAAATTTATGCCCACCATTTGCAGCAATATTGGTACCATCAAATTCATAATTTAGTTTTTTCCATGTAACCTGAATTTTTTCACACCTATTTGATCTGCTTAAGGGTGAAAACTCCCTGGAACATGGATATCAAAATTATTTCTAATCTATTTAATATGGCAATTCCACCAAATCTATATCCTTTCTAATGTCGGATTATGTCTTTTGTCCCTATAATCAGAGAAAAATATTATT
This sequence comes from Rhinoderma darwinii, assembly GCF_050947455.1. NCBI lineage: Eukaryota > Metazoa > Chordata > Amphibia > Anura > Rhinodermatidae > Rhinoderma > Rhinoderma darwinii. Next base: position 101,289,462 of record NC_134692.1, read on the forward strand.
ATTCATATTGATAGCAACTAGGACAGTCAATAAAACCTAGAAACATCCTTTTCTTCAAGCACTGAGCAAGGCTCTGTTCCCATTTGCATTAAAGACTTTGTTTAAAGCCTCAGTCGCAAATTCTGTCAGATTTGACAAACACTGCATGCAGCATTATTCTTCCCGTCGAAATGGCGGTCACTCCCACAGAACCAAATGGACCCCATTATGAGTTAATGGGGTTCATCAAGCGAGGTGCTATATTGGGTCTATCAGACGGATCCAGCACTGCATCATGGATTCCATTATGTTTGCTATGACAGAAAATAGCTTTCTGGTAGCTTCCATGATTTGCCCTAATTTATGTCATTTAAAAGTAACCTCTCCCTTTCAGGCTGTAAATCGTAGATAGCGACCGCTCCACCAGGTGATTTCTCCTCTTCAGACCATTTTGGCGGAGCAATAGACCATGTAACTGAGTGACTTGTCCTTCTCACCACAGCCATAAGGATTTTCTTTACTCCATCTATCCCTTACCTGGTCTCCTTGTAAGTTTTGTGCACCTTTAATGAATATTTGGATGGACAGGTCCTGCTCAGAGCTACTTGCACATCTAACAGTCCCTACTGACTCTTTTGGTCTTTCACAAGGAGGAAATTCCAATTTAAGCAAGCTTTAAAAAGCTTTCCGTCCTGCCAGAATAATCTATACAGGTTGGGGTTCTCTGTCTGCTTAAAAGTCTATATGGTTTGATTGGTTCCATATGTCTCAAATATTCTTCGGATATACCTCAGTTCCTACAGGACTAACATCTTCTGCCAATAAAACCCCCCAGCCTAGACCAAGATTAGATAAGTACATTGATGCATCGTTTCTATTAAAACTCCTCATTACTGATGGCATTACAATGCAAAGATTGGGATTATAGTCAGTTGCATATTATAGGTGGAGAACATGGGGAACAAGTCCGGTGGCCTCCACAACCCATCCTTTCTAATAATAGTTAGGTAATACCCAATAGGGGATCAGGCTGGAATTGTTTAAAAAAAAAAGGAGCCACTAAATGTATTTCTTAATGCGTTCACATAATTTTATATTCACTCCACATATCCTAGAAACACCATTTAATTATGCTGCATATTAAAATGTATCTATCATTATAGCTTATTTATTTATTTTGTTTTGCATAACTCAGTAGGTCATATGATAATATTAAACTTTGTAATACATCTTATCAGGTGGACGGGGAATCTTCCAAACCTTTTAGCTGTCTGTAGTTCCTACACATTTACAGCTTCCTAAAAAGTATTTGTGATTTTTTTTTTAATGTGTATTTATTATTCATTTTTTTGTACTTTACTTTTATTTTTTTATTATTATGTTCTGTCCCTCCAAGGTCAAAAAAGACCTTTGAGGAACTTTATGTATTTTTTTTCTTTTTTTTACACCATCTTTTTCCACTGTAACTGGAGCTGCACAGCAGCCCTAGTTACAGGGGAAATCAGCCCTCTCATAGTGATTATTGTCACTAAAAGGGCTGTGCTGGGTCTAGTAAGACCCAGCAGCAGTCTGCCACTAACGGCACCTGGCGATCATGTGACCAGTCACATGAACACCGGGAGCAATAGAGGCAGTGGCGCGGCCGCTGCCTCTATTCCTATATACAGCGTTCATTGAGCGCTGTGTAAAAGATCGGAGAAGACAGAGGCAATGAAAGCTGCTTCTGTGCTCTCCTCAGGGTCCCCGGCAGTCACTGACAGCTGGAGACCTGACATTCAGCTGTCCGATCGCTCGGGAAGCAAGTTAAAACCCACGCCGCAAAAAGTCTATGGCGCGGGTTTTAAGTACCCTGACCGCTGGCCGTAAAAACACAGCCAGATGTCGGGAACCAGTTAAGAAGACTTACATATGCACTATCTGGCCAGAGTATGTGGATACCTGACCATCACACCTATAAGAGCTTGATGGACATTCTATTCCAAAAACCATGTGTTTGTTGGGCCCACTTTTGCAGGTTTCCTTAAGCGAATTTAACAGTCTCCACTTTTCTGGAAATGCTTTCCACATGATTTTGGAGTGTGTCCGTGGTAATTTGTGCCCATTTAGCCATAAGAGCATTTGTGAGTTCAGGTATTGATGTTAGACGTGATGGTCTGGCTCGCAATCGGAGTTCCATTTCATCTCAAGTATGATTGATGGGATTGAGGTCAGGGTTCTGTGCAGGCCACTTTGGGTGATCTTAGGCTTGTGTGCAGCTGCTTAGCCATGAAAACCCTTTTTATGAAGCTCCTGCCACACAGTGCTTGGGCTGATGTCACTTCCAGAGGCAGTTTGAACTCTGTAGGCAGTGATACAACAAAGGATAGGCAAAAATTTTTTGCACCATGTGCTTCATCTATCCCTCTCTGTAAGTTTGTGTGATCTACAACATTGTGGATGTTTTTTTGCTACTTCTAGATGCTTCCACATCAGAATGATAGCACTTACAGATGACCAGGGTGGATATAGCAGAAAGGTGGCATCCTATGATTGAGTCATGTTTAAAACGGATCTGTCATCTTAATATGATGTATTTTGTAAGGGTAGCATATTACAACTACAGGTTCGTAATACTATTAGCCAAAATGTTGCAAAAAATGTTGTGCCATTTGGCTAATAGGATCGCCTCTCTCTGCCACCCTCCATCCCTCCATATGATAACTGACAAGCTGCTGTGTATGCACCTATAAACAGCAGCCTGTTAATCACCGGCCTAAAGGGGTATTGAGAAAAGGGGGAGCACTTCCCTCATGAATACAGCATGACTCATAACCATGAGTCTGCTGTATTCTTTCAGTGATCCTAATAGCCATATAATTTGCCATATTGGCTGCTAGGAGTATGGTATCTGTCATATGTGGGTAGCATATTACAGCTACATGTCTGTAGGATAGAGCTAATAGAGACGCATATTAAGCTGACAGATCTGCTTTAAAGTCTCTGAGCTCTTCTGTACTATCCATACTACTAGCAATGTTTGTCTATAGAGATTGTATGGCTATGTGCTTGATTTTATGCACCTGTTTGCAATGGGTGTGGCTGAAACACCTGAACTCAATAATTGGTAGGGTGTCCACATACTTTTGCCCATATAGTGCACATTGTCAAATATCAATATTTCTAAAGCTTTACTTTGTTCAATATTTTAATGAGTTTTGCAAGCAAATATACATTGCACTATTTTGCATTTGCTCACTTGGCCGTAAATAATCACACTACAGTTGGTCTGATATTTTACATTATATATATATATATATATATATATATATATATATATATATATATATATATATATATATATATATAACACTACTGTAGCTTGATAATCACGTTTGTTGAAAAAATGTTTTTGCTTCCCCAGGAAATGAACATGCTATTTTGTATAAATATGCTGAATATCTGAACACTGGCTCATTTGCCTAAAGCATATTCTGCTTAGAGAAAATAGAATTTAAATTAGCTTGAACTTACAGGTCTTTGATGTAAGTATCTGACTTGCTGATCTTGTGTGGGTCATACACTGTCTGTTTGCAACATCTTTTTAATAGCCAGCAAATATGTAAAGGATAATGTGTTTTACAACAAATGTGAAAAAACAGTAGGTCAAAGGGGTGCACAAAACATTTGTTCAAGGTGTAGATCAATGAATATTGCAGCACAAAGGTGATGAATAGCTGAGATTTTATATAGTGAAGGAGAGTTTTTCAAGCAAAAGCAGCTTGTTGAATATTTAGACCTAGTTATATTTTATTACCATGTTGATCCAAAATCTGGATTAGTTTGTGAGCCTGAAATGTGTGAATAATTCACAAACTGTTTCTGTGACTGAGTCAAAAAATGGTACATGCACACAGCAGAGGCTTGTAAATGTTGCCTATATTTTAGGTAAAAATACTTTTGTAATGTGGCATCTGATTGAGCATGCCACGGTTATTAAATCAGAATCATACAGATGTAAGGTATAGCCCTATAGACTGCTATAGACTGCTACAGTATATGTGTTGCACTATGGCTCCGTACATGGCCATGAAAATAAATTATAGTGAATGTCATGTACTGATTCATTTCTTTATGAGCTCCATTTTTGTGATACAGAACTCCAAATTTCAAACATAGATTGAAATAAATGATAAAATTCTGGTTGACACCACTGGCGACTGCTGAAGAGTTAACTGGATGTAATTTCTTGATGTAACTCAATAAGAAAACAGTACGACAAAAGCTCTAACGGTCTCCCCAGTGGTGGCTATAGACAGTGAGAATTTTTGTCATTTTACTCTATGGCTGTGTGAAGAAAAGCAGTAGATTTTAAGCTCTATATTTGAAACGGAAGTCAAGCAATATAATCCGTTCTTTACACCGAAAAAACAAAAAATAGCAGAACAGAAGTCAAACGAATAAGAAGGTGCATGTCACGCAAAACATGATCCACTGTCCATGTACAAATTTACAAAATGAAGAGAAGTAGGTAGCACACCTAGGTAAAAGAGTTCTTTCTTTTTCTACCCATGGAACATTTCAGTTCAGCTCAGGAGCTTTAGGGCATGACCACACGTGGCGGATTTCCTCCGCAACTGTCCGCATCAATGCCGCACAGAATCTGCGTTGCAGATTCTGCTGCGGATCTGCACAAAATGTGCAGTAAATTGATGCGGACTAGCTGCTGCGGACTGCGGTAAAAGTACTTCCCTTCTCCCTATCAGTGCAGGATAGAGAGAAGGGACAGCACTTTCCCTTGTGAAAGTCAAAGAAATTCATACTTACCGCCCGTTGTCTTGGTGACGCGTCCCTCATTCGGCATCCAGCCCGATCTCCCTGGATGACGCAGCAGTCCATGTGACCGCTGCAGCCTGTTATTAGCCTGTGATTGGCTGCAGCCGTCACTTAGACTGAAACGTCATCCTGGGAGGCCGGACTGGAGACAGAAGCAGGGAGTTCTCGGTAAGTCTGAACTTCATTTTTTTTTACAGATACATGTATATTGGGATCGGTAGTCACTGTCCCGGGTGCAGAAACAGTTACTGCCGATCGCTTAACTCTTTCAGCATCCTGGACAGTGACTATTTACAGACGTCTCCTAGCAACGCTCCCGTCATTACGGGAGCCCCATTGACTTCCTCAGTCTGGCTGTAGACCTAGAAATACATAGGTCCAGCCAGAATGAAGAAATGTCAAGTTAAAAAAGCAAGACGGATCCGCAGCACACATAACATGTGCATGACAGCTGCGGACTTCATTGCGGAAATTAGAATCTCCATTGAAGTCAATGGAGAAATTCCGCCATGAGTCCGCCACTGCTCCGCAACAGACAGAGCATGCTGCGGACACCAAATTCCGCTCCGCAGCCTATGCTCCGCAGCGGAATTTTACGCCTCGTCTAAACGAACACTGCTAAATTAAAGTGTAAGTCAATGGACAAACGGCTCCGCTGCGGATTAACGCTGCGGAGTGTCCGCAGCGGAATTTAAGTGAAATTCCGCCACGTGTGAACCCAGCCTTAGAAATGCTCAAGAGCTAAAACATTGTAAGGGTGAATAAAACAATTTATTTTATCTTGGAGTACGGCCTGCATCTCTTCTTTTTGTAATTTTTTTTATATAGGTGCTTGTTCCTTAAAGTGGTTGTCTCATGTAAGTTGGCAGAGATCAGCTGTTATTGCTGGGGGGTAACCACGTCTAGCTAGACCCTTCCCCTACTGTGGCCGCTGCACAAATGAATGGCTGGCCATATAAAACGGCCGTAAGCTTGTGCTCCACATCCATACTGCCTTTGTTTCGCTGCCGCAACATTAAATGAAAATTCTACTGAATGGTGAGTGCCGTGGATTTTTTCTACTTTTTACTATTATACCTGTGCTCATCTAATTACACCACTGAGCACCACCTGTTGTGGATTCAATTGAACCAGTTTAGACCTATGTGGTCATCTGATTATTGAGACTTGTAGTGCTCCAAGAGCCAAAGCAGTGGCGGTTTTTTTTCTCACTTTGAACATTTGTCTTTAGATTTTGCTTACTGATTTGGACACTCTGCTCTCGGTTGGTTTTGACCTCTGCAACTCCTGGCATTGTTCTGTTTTCTGATTTTAACTCACTCTCCCCTGGTTGTGAACTCTGTTGCTGTTTATCCTTTGACTGTCTGGTTTTCTGTTATGGTATTGCCTGCTTTGCACCTCCTGTCCAACACCGTATTCTGTTAATGCAAGCTGGGTTCTATGCAGTCAAATCCAACTCGCCTTGCGGTGGGCTCTGGTAAAGACCATAGAGTAACCTTAGACTCTGCTGATCAGAGTAGTGATGGACTTGAGGTAGCGGATTATTTGCATGCTTTTTCCTGACAGTTTCCAGCTGCATTTGGGCAATTCCATAACTTGCACTATGGGGGAAATTCTCAACTAGTAATTCCATTACACCAAGTACTTACAGAGTGGTTCTTTGTTCTGGCTCATAGAGGGGGCCCTAAATGGGGTGCCCCCATCTATGATGGCAATATGCCCTAATAGGACAAAGGACAATAAGTGTTTTCATGACACAACCCCTTAAAACAGGACTATCTCTTCTTGGGAAACCTCATGAAGAAGTAGAAGACCAAAATATAACACCAACAAATATATAATAATATATATAAAAATGTCCTCTCTAGTTTGGTGATAAAAGCTTATTTCAGCTGAAGGTGTCAAGTCTCACAATATTTTGGCTGTTCAGTGAGATTTCCTGTTCTCAGCTGGGAGAGTCCTCTGTGAGTATGCAGCATATGTACAGTGAAGATAACTGCTGCTATATGACTTCCAATCTGCAGTGCAGCCTATATGGCAACTAGATGTCAGCATATGTGAAAAATTCATAATTTATTCTTATATGGATACTCATTACAAAATAAAATCCACAGACAAAAAATATATATTTGATTAAATATCACTTTGAGTATCAATTCATGTGCAGCGGCTCCCCAGACTTCTAAAGTTCTACTATAAAATGACTACACATGAGCAAATCGATTCCACATGAATTGAATTTGTTACACATGAATTGAATTTTGAAACTTTGGTCCCGCACGAATCACTGCCATTTTACATATCAGAAAATCAGAAGAAGACAGAGAAGAATTATCCCATAACCTCTGGTGGCCAAGCTGGGTTCCCCATAATGCCTTGCAGGCAGCCCTCCCTCTAGTACAATGAAATGAAGGAATTGATCTGCACCTGCACCAGCAAAAAATAGCGTTATCCACACTGGAGCAACAAAAACCTACTATGGGAGATATCAAATGGTGGTGCTCAGTGTCAAGTGAACATATAAAGTAATGCAATCTTCACAAGCAAGAAGGAAAAAAGGAGAAGATGCGGCCTCACCATTTCCAGATTTTCTTCACTTTATTTTCACAATCCTATATGACAAAACCACATGGGCTACAAGGACACAAACACAGTACTCCCAAAAGACCGGCACGAGAGCAGTTTCACATCACATGATGCTTCATCTTGGTGCCTCCATCATCCCTGTATATACCAGCCATCATTCCTGTATATAAACCCCATCATCCCTGTATATACCAGCCAGGCTGCCATTTACAGGGATGGTGGGGTTAATAAACAGGTATGATGGCTGGTATATACAGGGATGATGGTGGTTATATACAGTGATCTTGGCTGGACCAGTCATCATCCATATATATAACCCCCATCATCCCTGTTTACAACCCCATCATCTCTATATATACCAGCCATCATCCCTGTATATAACAGCCTGGCTAGTATAAACGGGTAAGATGGGAGTTATAAACATGGTTCGGTGCTGGTATATACAGGGATGATGGTTGTTATATACAGGGATGATGGGTAGTCTAGCCATCATCCCTGTATTAACCCCCATCATCCCTGTATATACCAGCCATCATCCCTGTATATACCAGTCATCATTCCTGTTAATAACCCCCACCTATATACCAGTCAGGCTGTTATATACAGGGATGATGGGGGTTATATACAGGGATGATGGCTGGTATATACAGGAATTATGGCTGGTATATACGGAGATGATAGGGGTTATATACAGGGATGATGGCCGGTATATACAGGGATGATGGCCGGTATATACAGGGATGATGGGGGTTATATACAGGGATGATGGCTGGTATATTCAGGGATGATGGCTGGTATATTCAGGGATGATGGCTGGTATATACAGGGATGATGGCTGGTAGATACAGGGATGATGAATGGTAGATACAGGGATGATGAATGGTAGATACAGGGATGATTGGGGTTATATACATGTATGATGGCTAATATATAAATAGAATGCGCCTCTTCAGTTGTAAACATGTGGGGGGCACTGGTTTGGGGCCCACTCAGATGTTTTGCCCCCCCTGTGGTAAACCCCTAGCTACGCCCTTGTGTCACAATGATCACAACACTTTCCCTATCCCCCCACCACCTCTAAGGAGCTCAGTAATAAAGCTGTTTCTAGACAGCTGATATCTCAGAGCTCTGCCCAGAGATAAATCATAGGGGTCTCTGGGTATGTGATCATTGTGACAGCTTGTCACAATGATCACATAAAAGTTTATTAGTAAAGGGACACAACATCCAAAACTAAACTTTCCAATGTGTACCATTATGGTATGCCATGTGTCAGCCTCTCACCTGTTATTTTTCTTGCTGCTTCTATCTATATATATCAGACTGGGATGGTTGCTTAGCAGCCGTGTGAATCAGGAAATCAGGCTCGGTGACACGCTTTACTTACTTGTGTCTATGGAGAACTCTCTGTCACCCATCACAGGCTTCAGCAGTTCCTGTACCACACAGAAACTTCTATCATCAGCTAGCACTGATACTTAGGTTCATGTCACACAGGTATAACGTAGAACAATATAGAGCAGCCTCCCTGTCTGTATGCTTATGGTTTAGCAGCATATTCTCGTTTGATGTTGTATCCCTCTATACTTCTATTGACCACACCAGAGGTCTGGCAGCCATGGAAAGTATGCTTGACACTACTGACATGTCTACAGAATGTAAGTCTTTTCTACTCTTGCTGTTACAAATAGTGCTTACATGTAATTAATTTGTCTACCATGACCAGTTTTACATGCAGATGCAGGGCCCCTTGATGGGCTCGCATGTGGCACCTTCGAACGCTAATACGTATATGCGTACGTTGGAAGAGACCGCTGTCTATGTGTCCCACCACTTCAGACAAGTTATGAGGTGGTGGAGATGCATAGACAACATGTTCCTTATCTGGACTGGCAACGTGGAGGATCTGCTGATCTTCCACCAGTACCTTAACACAATTGACCCCACTGTAAAGTTTACCATGGTTCAGTCCAGGAAATTCCAGTGACTCACGACTGAACTGCACATCAAACCTACCGACAAAAATAAGCTATTGCATTATAACAGTTGTCACCTGTGCAAAATGGTTAATTCTCTACCATCTAGTCAGCTCTTTAGAGCCAAGAGAATAGTCAGTGAGAAGAACAAAATGGAACACACTCTGGATGTCATTACAGACAAATTTAAAGATAGGGGTTACCCAGGTTATCTCCTCAGAAGACATAAGATGACAGTTAATCTCGATAGGGAGGATATTTTGACCCCCAATATAAGTAATGAGTCAGCTGACCATATACCATTTATCTCCACCTACACGGACTATAGTGTGGAAACAACCCAGGTACTGAGGAAATACTGGCCCATGCTCTCCGATTGCCTTAAAACTGTTCCAGAATTAGTCAACTCCTTTCTCACCAACCCCCCAGAGCTACCAATATTGGGGATAGATTGGTCAGATCAGACCTGGGTTCAAAAAGATCATCCACACAGACCTTCCTCTCCAAACCCAAAATGGGATGCTTCCCCTGCTTGGAGAAAGGAAGTTCCTTTACGCATCCCACAACTAGGGTGACATACCCCATCAAACATTTCCTTACGTGCAACTCAGACCATGTGGTCTATATTTTACAATGCCCTTGTGGTCTGCTATATGTGGGTGAAACCACTCCAGACGTCAAGACCTGCCTCAATCAGCGCCGCTACACAAGCCGCAAAAAAAGCCTACATCTGCCAGTCCTTAAACACTACACGGAGGCCAATCACACTGAGTGCCAGTTAAAATGTTGGCTTATTGATCATGACCCTAGACCACGTCTTGGAGGTGACAGTGCCAGGTATCTGAGGACCGGGGAACTGCAATGGATCAGGAGACTCAATACTTTAAAACTGAATGGCTTAAATGCGGAATAGATTCTAGGTGATAAACATTAGGACCCACCTGCCCCGGTACACGTGGTTACCTCTACTAATCATCCGTATATTTTGTTAAATTGTAAATAGAAATCTCTTTATATGTTATTGTTATAACATTTCACTTGCACACATTTTTCTTTATCTTTACAGATATCGTGTAGAAAGTCACTTATTCAACCGATGATGGTTCTGCTCACAAGATGTGATCCAGCCTATATTTTCCTTGCTTTTATATAATAGAATAGATTGTCTAGCACTTGGTGTGTTGATGTGACTTTAGTTTTACTTCTTTATTAAAGTATTGTTTCCATATTACCCTTGATTACCTGCACACAGATTCGATTTGTTGGTATGCTCCCCTTTAAAGAGGCTCTGTCACCACATTATAAGTGGCCTATCTTGTACATGATATGATCGACGCTGTAATGTAGATTACAGCAGTGTTTTTTATTTAGAAAACGATCATTTTTGACGGAGTTATGACCTATATTAGCTTTATGCTAATGAGTTTCTCAAAGGACAACTGGGCATGTTTTACTATATGACCAAGTGGGCGTTGTACAGAGGAGTGTATGAGGCTGACCAATCAGCGTCATACACTTCTCTCCATTCATTTACACTGCAGATAGCGATATATCTATATCGCTATTTGCAGTCACATAAACACACTATAACGCTACTCATGTGTCATAACAATGAATATACATTACCTCCAGCCAGGACATGATGTGTATTCATTCTCCTGACCACTTCTGTAGCATCTCTGTGATTTACAACACAGCAGGCGTAGTCTCGCGAGATTACGCTGTAAACTGGCATTTACAGCGAGATCTCGCTGTCCTGTGCTGTGCTGTAAATCACAGAGACGCTACAGAAGTGGTCAGGAGAATGAATACACATCACGTCCTGGCTGGAGGTAATGTATATTCATTGTCATGACACATGAGTAGCGTTATAGTGTGTTTATGTGGCTGCAAATAGCGATATAGATATATCGCTATCTGCAGTGAAAATGAATGGAGAGAAGTGTATGACGCTGATTGGTCAGTGTCATACACTCCTCTGTACAACGCCCACTTGGTCATATAGTAAAACACGCCCAGCTGTCCATTGAGAAATTCATTAGCATAAAGCTAATATAGGTCATAACTCAGTCAAAAATGATCGTTTTTCTAAGTAAAAAAACACTGCAGTAATCTACATTACAGCGCCAATCACATCATGTACAATATAGGCCACTTATAATTTGGTGACAGAGCCTCTTTAAGTATCGATATTTTGGTATAGTCATTTATATGACTATATTCTACCATGTTGCAAGCGTCAACCTCACAGGTTATTTGATGTACATCCACGGTGTGCACCGTTGCAATTATCTGCGACATATACACGGACTGAGTGTTGGTACACACCTCTGGGCTTGGGCTTCACCCGCCCATCTGGTGGCCTCTAGCTCTTGTCCCTGCTCCGTGTTCCTGAAGTTGCATTTGTGCCTAATCAGCAACAACTTGGGGACACACAGCCTTAAATAATTCTAATCATTGCTTAATATAGTTGGCATTTTCTATGGCCATATTGCCTTAATTTCATTATTCTCTCACTCTAGTAGCTCCCCTTAGGGTTAACTTCACAGCCCGGCCATTGGGCACTCACTATTCATAAGGCCGGTGAGTGTTGCTATGACACTTATAAACACTGCCTCACTCATGTATCAGCACTTGCCCTCTAGTAACATGGCCACTGTGGATTTTTCCACCCTTCTGCACATATGCGCACATGTGCACATCAACACAGCAACGTCGCATTGATATCTCCCCTGCACAGGTGCACTAGCACTTTAACCACTTAGCACCCTATGACGTACTATTACGTCACAGGTTTTGGCATGTTAATGCGAAATGCAGTACACTTATGGCATCGCGTTAACAGGCAACTGTGTCTGTAGACACGTCTGCAGACACAGTTTTAAAGCAGTGGTAGCTTAACGCTATCACTGCTGCAAGGCCAGGACCTTAGATGCAGCGCTCAAAAGCGAGGGCTGCATCTATGAGGTTACTAGAAGATCAGAACCCCTCAATACAATCGTTCCAATAGCTGCTTTGGCAGCCATAGGCCTAACAATCGTCTCCTGTCTGCCAAGGACTCCGATCGCAAAAATAAGATGGCGTGGGCTTAGAAGCAGAGCCCGCGCCATCAGCCGCGGGTGTCAGCTGTACGTTACAGCTGACACCCTGCTGTAATGGCATGGAATGTAGCTAGCTCTGCTCCCAGCCATTAACCCTTTCAAGACCGAGCTCATTTTGGCCTTCTGGACCAGCCCCATTTTTTCAAATCTGACATGTGTTACTTTATGTGGTAATAACTCCGGAATGCTTTTGCCTATCCAAGCGATTCTGAGATTGTATTCTCGTGACATATTGTACTTTATATTAGTGGAAAAATGTGGTCAATAAATTCATTGCTTATTTGTGAAAAACACCAACATTTTGAGAAAATTTGCAAAAATTATGATTTTTCTCATTTTAAATGTATCTGCCTGTAAAACAGATAGTAATACCACACAAAATAGTTACTATTTCACATATTCCATATGTCTACTTTATATTTGCATCGTTTTTTGAACATTATTTTATTTTTCTAGGACGTTACAAGGCTTAGTACTTTACCAGCAATTTCTCACATTTTCAAGAAAATTTCAAAAGGCGATTTTTACAGGAACCAGTTCAGTTCTAAAGCGGCTTTGAGGGCCTTATGTACTAGATAAACCCCATAAATCACCCCATATTAAAAACTGCACCCCTCAAAGTATTCAAAACAGCATTCAGAAAGTTTCTTAACCATTTAGGCGTTTCACAGGAATTAAAGCAATGTAGAGGGGAAATTTTCAAATTTTATTTTTTTTGCTGCAATTCATTTGTAATACATTTTTTTCTGTAACACAGAAGTTTTTACCAGAGAAACGCAACACAATATTTATTGCCCAGATTCTGCAGTTTTTAGAAATATCCCACATGTGGCCCTAGTGTGATAATGGACTGAAATACCGGCCTTAGAAGCAAAGGAGCACCTAGTGGATTTTGTGGCCTCCTTTTTTTAGAATATATTTTAGGCACCATGTCGGGTTTGAAGAGGTCTTGTAGTGCCAAAACAGTGGAAATCACCCAAAAGTGACACGGTTTTGGAAACTGCACACCTCAAGGAATTTATCTAGAGGTATAGTTAGCATCTTGACCCCACAGGTCTTCTGCTATATTTATTGGAGTTTGCCTGTGAAAGTAAAAATCTACTTTTTTTCTGAAAAAATATTTAAAAAAAAGATATTTGCAAGGAATAAAGAATAAAATGCACCCCAAAACTTGTAAAGCTACTTCTCCCGATTACAGCAATACCCCATATGTGGTACTAAACTGCTGTTTGGACCCACGGCAGAGCTCAGAAGGGAAGGAGCGCCATTTGGATTTTGAAGCGCAGATTTTGCTGGATTGGTTTTCAGTGCCATGTCGCTTTTGCAACGCCCTGGAGGGAGCAAAACGGTGGAAACCCCCCAAAAGTGACCCAATTTTTAACACTTTACCCCCTCAAGGAATTTTTCTAGGGGTATAGTTAGCATTTTGACCCCACAGTTTTTTTGCTGAATTTAGTGGAATTAGGCCGTGAAAATGAAAATCTACTTTTTACTGAAAAAACATAGAAATGTTTCATTTTTACAATGAATAAAGGAGAAAAATCACCCCAAAATTTGTAAAGCAATTTGTCCTGATTACAGCAATACGCCATATGTGGTAATAAACTGCAGTTTGGACCCACGGCAAGACTCAGAAGGGAAGGAACAATATTTGGCTTTTGGAGCTCAAATTTAGCTGGAATGGTTTTCGGGTGTCATGTCGCATTTGCAAAGCCCCTGAAGTACCAAAACAGTGGAAACCTCCCAAAAGTCCCTTTAGGGGACTGGAACGAGCGATCATTAGGTCGCTGGTACAATACACTGCAGTACTAATGTATTGCAGTATAATATCATTTTTACAGGCTCCGGTAACAGCGCAATCGCTGTTACTGTCCATTAGGCTCGGGTGTCAGCTGTAATACACAGCGGACACCTGCAGAATATGGCGCGGGCGCAGCGCATAAGCCCGCTCCATATGTAACCCCCCGCACCACGACATGCTATTAAGTCGTGGTGCGCGAAGGCGTTAATGCGCAGCGGATGGTGCAAAGTGAAAATTAAAATTTTCACTGATATGCCATTTTAATGCACAATATGTTGTGCCCAGTTTGTGCCACTGAAGACAAATACCTCATACAATGTTGAGCGGGTTCTCCCGGATATAATATATCATATATGTGGACGTAAGCTGGTGTTTGGGCACGCTGTGGGGCTCAGAAGGGAGGGAGCGCCATTTGGCTTTTGGAGCGCAGATTTTGCCTGGTAACTGTTCTGTTTGGGGTTTTGCTGGTATTTCAGTTTATGATGTGGGGGTACGTGTAAATTGGGCAGAGTACATCAGGACATAATAAGAGGGTATAATAATTCGGTAAATAAATAATTATCCGCAGATATGTGGCCAATGTCGCACTGATAAATGGCGCCCGATCTTATCAGCTTTTGGACACTGCACAATTTCTGTCGCTATATTCTGAGAGGCAGAACTTTTTTTTTTTTTTCTTCACCGGAGCCGTGCGAGGACTTATTTGTTGCGGGACAATCTGTAGTTTTCATTGGTACCATTTTAGGGTACATGTGATTTTTTTATCACTTTTTATTAGATTTTTTGGGCAAGCAAAGTGACAAAAAAACAAATTCTGACAGTGTTTTTTGTCTTTTTTTTTTTACATTTTTCACCGTGCGCTATAAATGACATTTTACGTTATTCTGCGGGTCGATACGATTACGGCGATACCAGATGTATATAGTTTTTTTTATGTTTTGTGGCATTTGCGCAATAAAATCACTTTTCGATAAAATTATTTATTTTTTGTGTCACCATATTCTGAGAGCCATAACTTTTTTATTTTTCAGTCAAAAAAGCTGTGTAAGGGCTTGTTTTTTGCGGGACGGGTTGTCGTTTTTATTGGTACTATTTTAGGGTACATGCGACTTTTTGATCACTTTTTATTCTATATTTTTGGAGGGTTGATGACCAAAAACATAGTGATTCTGACATTGTTTTTTGATTTATTTTTTTGCGCTGTTCACCGTGCGGGAAAAATAATATTATAGTATTATAGTTTGGGTTGTTACGAACGCGGTGATACCAAATATGTGTACTTTTTTTAACATTTTAATTTTTTTCCTATAATAAAAGACTTATTATAGGAAAAAAAGCATTTTTTGTTTTTGTAACTTTTATAACTTGTTTTTACACTTTTATAAAACATTTTTATTACTTTATTTTTTACTTTTTACTTGTTTTACTATAAGACTGGCAGCACTGATCACTGCTATAATACATTACACTACCTAGGTAGTGTAACGTATTATAAACTGTCAGTGTGACGCTGAGAGTCACACTGACAGGAAGCTTATGAGGACCGGCCTCCGGCTGGTTCTCATAGGCTGCTGTGCATGGCAGACACGGGGGCCATTGTATGGCCTCCGGTTCTGCCTTATAACCGACTGCAGCACCCGCAATCGGTCCTGGGAAAGTTTGTTGTAGCAACAAACTTTCCAGTTTGTTGTAGAAACAAACTTTCCAGTTCGTTGCTACAACAAACTTTCCCTGCGATCACATGACCGGGACCTGAACCAATTAGGGGTTTAAAAGCGAGATCCGGGTGTCAGCGCTACTCTGAGACACAAGGATCGCGCTTTTAACACCCACCGTGAATTCACGTCGGCTCTCCACAGAGCCCAGCAAGTGCCGACGTGAATTTACTGGGGGCGGTCGGGAAGCGGTTAATCAATAAGTTGACGCAATCAAAAGCGATCGCAGCATCTTAGTGAATGTAAACAATCAGCTTCGCCGCGATGCGATCGCAGGGCTACCGATGGTTGATATGAAAACCAGAAGACTAACAATGGCCTCTTGGTCTGCCACGTACAGAAGCCCATTAGGTCCCGACTGGAGGTGAAGCTTAATAGGCTTGCTGTCAGTGAATAACTGACAGCTATAATGCATTGCACTATGTGGGTAGTGCAATGCCTTACAATAAAGATCAGAGGTGCAGGCATGCAAGTCCCCTAGTGGGACAAAACATTTTTTTAAAAAAGTTTATAAAAATGTTGTACAAAAGCATTAACCGGTTAAGGACTAGGCTGTTTTACAGCTAAATGACCAGAGCAAATGTCACAATTTTGCTATGCGCTTCTTTAGATGATTATAACTCTGCAGGTGAATAAAGTTCATCTTTGAATTTTACACTCTTTTTAAAGGACAGATAGGGCTTTGTTTTAGTGGCATTTGTCAGTATATATCATTTTTATTTTTTTCTCTAAAGTGGGCAAAATTGGAAAAAAAATGCAAGAATTTAGCAATTGCGGCAGTTTATGCCAGCATTTTTCACACACAGTATGGACCACGGACAAAATTAATCTCCTTTCACATTCTTCCACTTCTCCCGTGCATGGGGATACCAAATATGTGAGCCTTATTCACTGTGCGGGCATGTGCCAGGGCTTGGCATAAAAGGAGGCTTTTTGGCCTTTTCGGTCCAGGAATTTTGCATTTGATTTTATAGCCGCATACTGTTTTCTGGGGGGCGTAATGCTGCTGAAAGATTAGAAACACGCCATATATGACTTCATTCACACAAGTAGACCCCACAAGGTTTCCTTCAAGGTGTTTATTATATTTTTAGCAAGTCCAGTTTTCTTCTGAAAGTTTCTTAAATAAGATGGAACAAAATAAAATCAGCTTTTTTTTAGCAAATACGTCAGTTTAGGCTAACATTTTTCCCACACAGTATAGACCACGGACAAAATTCATCTCCTTTCACATTCTTCCACTTCTCCCGTGAATGGGGATACCAAATATGTGTGCCTTATTCACTGTGCGGGCATGTGCCAGGGCTTGCCATAAAAGGAGGCTTTTTGGCCTTTTCGGTCCAGGAATTTTGCATTTGATTTTATAGCAGCATACTGTTTTCTGGGGGGCCTAATGCTGCTGAAAGATTGGAAACACCCCATAAATTACTACATTCACACAAGTAGATCCCACAAGGTTTCCTTCAAGGGGTTTATCATATTTTTAGCAAGTCCAGTTTTCTTCTGAAAGTTTCTTGAATAAGATGGAACAAAATAAAATCAGCTTTTTTTTAGCTAATGCGTCAGTTTAGGCTAGTATTTTTCACACACGGTATAGACCATGGACAAAATTCATCTCCTTTCACATTCTTCCACTTCTCCCATGAATGGGGATACCAAATATGTGTGCCTTATTCACTGTGCGGGCATGTGCCAGGGCTTGGTATAAAAGGAGGCTTTTTGGCATTTTTGGTCCAGGAATTTTGCATTTGATTTTATAGCAGCATACTGTTTTCTGGGGGGACTAATGCTGCTCAAAGATTAGAAACACCCCATAAATGACTTAATTCACACAAGTAGACCCCACAAGGTTTCCTTCAAGGGGTTTATCATATTTTTAGCAAGTCCAGTTTTCTTCTGAAAGTTTCTTGAATAAGATGGAACAAAATAAAATGAGCTTTTTTTTTAGCAAATGCGTCAGTATATGCTAGCATTTTTCACACATAGAATGGACCACGAATAAAATTCATCCCATTTCACATTCTTCCACTTCTCCCGTGCATGGGGATACCAAATATGTGTGCTTTATTCACAGGCATGTGCCAGGGCTTGGCATAAAAGGAGGCTTTTTGGCCTTTTCGGTTCTGGAATTCTGCACTTGACTTTAAAGCAGCATACGGTTTTCTGGGGGTTCTAATGCTGCTGAAAGATTAGAATCACCCCATAAATGACTTAATTCACACAAGTAGACCCCACAAGGTTTCCTTCAAGGGGTTTATCATATTTTTAGACAGTCCAGTTTTCTTCTGAAAGTTTCTTGAATAAGATGGAACAAAATAGAATTAGCAATTTTTTAGCAAATGCGTCAGTTTATGCTAGCATTTTTCAATTTTACACTTTTTTAAAGGACAGATAGGGCTTTGTTTTAGTGGCATTTGTCAGTATATATCATTTTTATTTTTTTCTCTAAAGTGGGCAAAATTGGAAAAAAATGCAAGAAATTTAGCAATTGCGTCAGTTTATGCCAGCATTTTTCACACACCGTATGGACCACGGACAAAATTCATCTCATTTTACATTCTGCCACTTCTCCTGTGCATGGTGATACCAAATATGTGTGCCTTATTTATCACATAGAGATGTAGGAGGGCGGACGATTGAAGAAGCTTATTTCACAAATCGCCTTTTTTCAAAGCTGATTTTACAAAACTCAACATAGTTTCTATAAGGGCATGACCACACATGGCGGAATTCCTCCGCAACTGTCCGCATCAATGCCGCACAGAATCTGCGTTGCAGATTCTGCAGCGGATCTGCACAAAATGTGCAGAAAATTGATGCGGACTGGCCGCTGCGGACTGCAGGAAAAGTGCTTCTCTTCTCCCTATTCAGTGCAGGATAGAGAGAAGGGACAGCACTTTCCCTAGTGAAAGTCAAAGAAATTCATACTTACCGCCCGTTGTCTTGGTGACGCGTCCCTCTTTCGGCATCCGGCCCGACCTCCCTGGATGACGCTCCAGTCCATGTGACCGCTGCAGCCTGTGCTTGGCCTGTGATTGGCTGCAGCCGTCACTTACACTGAAACGTCATCCTGGGAGGCCGGACTGTAGACAGACGCAGGGAGTTCTCGGTAAGTATGAACTTATATTTTTTTTTACAGATACATGTATATTGAGATCGGTAGTCACTGTCCCGGGTGCAGAAACAGTTACTGCCGATCGCGTAACTCTTTCAGCACCCTGGACAGTGACTATTTACAGACGTCTCCTAGCAACGCTCCCGTCATTACGGGAGCCCCATTGACTTCCTCAGTCTGGCTGTAGACCTAGAAATACATAGGTCCAGCCAGAATGAAGAAATGTCATGGTAGTAAAAACAATACGCTCCGCAGCACACATAAGATCTGCGGACTTCATTGCGGAATTTTGACTCTCCATTGAAGTCAATGGAGAAATTCCGCCATGAGTCCGCAACCAGTCCGCCACTGCTCCGCAACAGACAGAGCATGCTGCGGACACCAAATTCCGCTCCGCAGCCTATGCTCCGCAGTGGAATTGTACGCATCGTGTAAACGAACACTGCTAAATTAAAGTGAAAGTCAATGGAGAAACGGCTCCGCTGCGGATTAACGTGAAATTCCGCTATGTGTGAACCCGCCCTAACACTTCCAAAATATCTGCTCTTGAAGCAGAGATCCCAAAATATTAATCTAGGGGTATAATGGGAATTAATTTTTTTGGGTTTTCTAAAATAAGAAATTGCAGGTTTATGCAAATGGAGCTCTCCAGCAGATGAACTTTAGAAAACATGCAAACATGACATCCACCCCCCACCTATTCCCTCCCTCACCCTTGGAGTAAAATCAGGGGAAAAATAAAAATGTAATGTAGGGCAAATATATTTTCAACTAATTAACTAAAATCTAATAATGCAGAACAGTGTGGTATTTTTTAAAACATGGCTCAATGCACTGGCCTGGTTGTGAGGGACATGATGGACAGAAATATCGGGAATCTTTGCGGTGCCCGTCTTTTCTGCAGACGCGGCACTTTTTCTGGGGGTTGCTTCTGGTTGGTGTTGGGTGAATCCGACTGATGAAGTGTCTTTCAGTCAGTCGCGTGATATCCTCAGACTGGGGGCATTCTCTAGTGTCCTGAACGTCAAAAATGAGGCCTTCAATAATTTTCTCCTGGAAATCCAGGTATGTGTCTCTGCCTCTGTTT
The DNA here is from genome assembly GCF_050947455.1 of Rhinoderma darwinii. Classification (NCBI taxonomy): domain Eukaryota; kingdom Metazoa; phylum Chordata; class Amphibia; order Anura; family Rhinodermatidae; genus Rhinoderma; species Rhinoderma darwinii. The sequence goes on from NC_134692.1 coordinate 101,309,634, forward strand.
TTTTTGTAGGGCACAAATGAATTGTGGATTGCCACCTGTAACAAATAAATGTCCACTTTTTTGTACCAGGTTTTTGTTTTTCGCTTCACTAAATAGGGCTGTAAAACCTGGTCGCTTAAATCCACCCCCCCCCATGTACTTGTTATATTCGGACACGCTCACTGGTTTGTGCTTGTCCGATGTTGCCCCCCTTTCCCTCACTGCCACTGTTCCTGCGGTATGAATCGTGCTTAGCACATACACGTCTTTGCGATCCCTGTACTTGACCGCCAGCAATTCTTCAGATGCATAAGCACAGGAGTCCCCCTTTACCATGCGCTTCCCCACTAATTGCTGTGGAAAACCAATTCGGTTTTTGCGCATGGTACCACATGCCCCAGTCCTTACAGCATTCAAATGCCTAAACAGGGGCACACTGGAATAAAAATTATCATTGTACATGTGGTACCCCTTGTGAAGCAGAGGCAGCATTATCTCCCACATGATCTTACTGCTGGTTGAAAGATCAGGGGGGCATCCAGGAACATTTTTTGAGTGGTCCCGCCCTTCATAAATTCTGAAGGCGGTGGTATATCCTGACCCGCTTTCGCACAGTTTATAAAGCTTAATGCCATATCTTGCCCTTTTGGAAGGTAGATATTGGCGAAAGCTAAGTCTTCCATGGAAGTTGAGGAGGGATTCGTCCACGCTTACTTTCTGCTCAGGGGTGTAGAGTTGCAGGAATAAATTATTGAGGGAATTTATCAGTGGTCTTATTTTGAACAACCGATCCCGGTTTGCATCGGTACTTGGGGGGGCCTGTGCGTTGTCGTTGAAGTGGAGGAACCTCATTATTGTCCCATAACGAGACCTGGGCATTACTGCAGAACATACTGGGGTGGTTTGGGCGGGTCTTGTTGACCAGTAAGATCTTATGGAGGGTTTTTTGACAATACCCATATTTAGGGTGAGCCCCAAAAAAAATGTTCATTCTTGCAAATTGGTGGGTGTCCAATCTCTGGCATGGGTGGATGAAGGTTTCTGCCTTATATATTTAGCGGCATATAAATTAGTTTCGTGGACAATCAGATTTAGGATGTCGTCAGTTATAAATAAATGGAAGTAATTCATTTGGACAAAATTTGTATTGTTCACGGTTATGCCAGGAGTGGCAGTAAATCTGCGGATTCTAGGTCCAAAAGATGTGGCAGGTGCCCATACAAGAGCCTGGACTGGAGGGACCATGCTGTCCCGTGCTACAGCGCTACTTGGCCCTGCGCTTTCATGTTCTGCAGTTTCAACTGCATCAGGGACAACGTCCCCTGAAGATGAACCTGAAGTGACGCTATCATCGTCACTGCCCAAAACAGGTTCCATCTCTGACGCCATCTCTGATGCGGTCTCCGACTCAGACCACAGCATGGCGTATGCCTACTCGGCGCTAAACAACTTCCTCTCCATAACGTCACTAACACTAACTAAACAAACTTTTTTTTTTTTTATAAAACACACAAACTAACTGCTATATATATCTACACTACCGCTAACAAAAAAAGACACCACTATTGCTATATATATTATATATATGTGGATATATATATAATTATATACTCCCTACCTGCCTATTCTAATAGAATAAAAGAAAGAAAGGTAGATAGAAAAAAAGATAGATGGATAGATTTTATAGATAGATAGAAATCTATCTATACAGAGAATGTTTTATAGAGTGTAACTGTATTTTTTTTGTAACTGTAACTGTATTCTTCTGGCAGCAATTCTCTCGAGTATTCTCTTCTCCTCACACTGAAACAATGTTTGAGGAGAAGAAAAGAGGCAGGAGATTTGCTGCCAGAAAAGTCAAAATAAAACAAAGGTGGTCGCTGTGATAGGTATAGGTGATACTCTGCCCAGTGCCCAGAGCTGTTGTTAACAGCATGGGTTCAGGGCTGTGTGCACGTGATCGCGTGCACACTGTACTATACGTAGAAATGCATGTGATCACTGTGATTGGTTGTCACAGCGATCACATGTTCAGGGGCCAAAAGATTGGCCCCTGACATTCTGCCCAGTGCCCATGGCTGTTAGCAACAGCCAGGGCACAGAGCTGTGTGCACGCGATCGCGCGTGCACAGTCTCTGAAGTGCCACCGTAATTAGTCTATCCGGCGGACTTCAGAGACCCTGACCGCTGGCCGTAAAAATACAGCCAGCGGTCGGAACCTGTTAAAAGAACAGTTCTAAGTTGAAAAAACAAAAACTACCTTTTTTGCCTTATTATAGGGAAAAAATTTTAACGTTAAAAGAAGTACATATATTTGGCATCACCGCGTCCGTAACAACCCAAACTATAAAACTATAATGTTATTATTTCTGCACGGTGAACACCACAAAAACAATAGAAAAAAAACTATGTCAGAATCACTATTTTTTGGTCACCACCCCTTCCAAAACATAGAATAAAAAGTGATAAAAAAGTTGTATGTATTCCAAAACAGTACCAATAAAAACTACAACCGGTCCCGCAAAATAACAAGCCCTTACACGGCTTTAAAAAAACAAAAGTGATGTTATTGTGCAAACGCTGCAAAACATAAAAGAAAAAATAAACTAAAAATATATATATATAGAAAAAAGAGAAACTTTGCGGCACTCCAAGTTGAAAAAATGGTGGTTTATTCAATCCAAATATAACAGCAACGTTTCAATCCTACATTAGGATCTTTCTCAAGCCTAGTGACACATCTAATACTCAAAATATATATAGGGTAGAACCCATTTAACTTAATTGATCTCATTATCATGAGTTACAGTGATAAGTGTCTGAAAACATGTATAATAAATAATTTAAGGTATCAAAAATAAACAGTAAGATGATACATAAAGTGTACTAGTGCATATACAGTAACGTGCATCAAAATAAATAATATAATCCTAGTTAAAAACAACTGATTAGGCCATAATCATTTATGCAAACAGAAGTGTTGAAATATATCGTCATCTGCCCACTCACCAATCAAAACTTGAGGAGTATCATTGGTATATAGAACCTTAGAAATACAGCGTGTTGATCAGCTGTATCACTCGTGGTATTCAGGATGTAGTGCCCAGAGGCGGAAGTAAAGAGTTGCTAAGCAGCAGGACGCATACGGAGCGCAATGATTATGTATTGCGTTCCAGTGCGTTCCACTGCTATGGTCATGTGAACGGCAGTATCCTAGGTTGCCAAGCAACCTATGCACAAATCCTAGATCACAGAGACCAGTAACATTATCGTATTAATAACAAAGCTAGATACAGCCCAAAGAGGTCCGAGATAAATCAAAATCATATAAGTAATATGCAACTAAGTGCTCCTACTAGTGGTAATGGAGATATCATATGGTGGTAAAGAGTAGTATTTAGAACATTTTTCATCTTCATGGTGGCAGTTTAAAGATCCACACGTGGGTACAAGGACCCCTGTCCACAACTACGTGTTCAGAGCGACCTTATTCCCAAGGATTCCAGAACCCACTGGCAACGTTTTCACGTGCACAGGATATCCCGATAACCACTCACGTGTAACGGACCAATAATACCATATTAACGACATTAAAACTTCATAATATAAATAATGTAGTAATATCTCAACATCACCTGAAACTAGAAAGGAGACTAGAAATAATTCATTAGGGATAATATTAATATATAAGTACTTTATTCATATATCTCAGGACCAAAGAAGACGTAATATAGCGATTAAAAAGATTTTTTTGTTACATATTATTATTATTATTGAAAGCAGATATCCAAGATCCTGAAGTTCGGTCACATTGAAGTATTAAACAATAACCTTTTAATGTCCTATAGACGCTCACAAAATCTACGCGACAGATTGGTAAAAACTAGGGTGTCAGGTGGAAGAAAAGGATCACAATCCATGCTTACACCGCTGAAAACTGGGAATGTCCCTTGCCATAGTTGTGTCAATTGCTCCCTGATGTGTAGGGGTAACACTTTCACCCATCCATTAACTGGACAACAATTTAGGATTAGATACAATCTCACGTGTGACTCGGATTGGGTCATCTATGCCCTATGGTGCCCCTGTGGCCTTTTATATGTAGGGGAGACTACCTGTGCCTTTAAAACTCGTTTAAACAATCATCGCTTTTCAATTCGTAAAAAGAAACTGGATTTGCCAGGTGCTAAACATTTTTCAGAACATGGCCACAATGAAAGGGATTTAACATTCATGATATATCCCGCCATTACAATATGGTGGTGATCGACATAGGGTTTTACATAAAAAAGAATTGAGATGGATATTCTTATTGAACACACTGAGACCATCTGGTCTCAATATAGAATTTGGTATAGATAGAATTGTAACGTGATACATACATATTCTCCGCTCTATACTTTTGGATTCTCGGACATTCTCTTCTCTGATAATACTAATGACACATGTATGTTCATTTTTTAATTATTCTTTTTGTGTAAAGAAATACATGTTGAATATTATGATTCTCACTCTTTTGTATTTGTATTTCTTCAGATCAGAACACCACTCCCAACGGAACTTCAGGATCTTGGATATCTGCTTTCAATAATAATAATAATATGTAACAAAAAAATCTTTTTAATCGCTATATTACGTCTTCTTTGGTCCTGAGATATATGAATAAAGTACTTATATATTAATATTATCCCTAATGAATTATTTCTAGTCTCCTTTCTAGTTTCAGGTGATGTTGAGATATTACTACATTATTTATATTATGAAGTTTTAATGTCGTTAATATGGTATTATTGGTCCGTTACACGTGAGTGGTTATCGGGATATCCTGTGCACGTGAAAACGTTGCCAGTGGGTTCTGGAATCCTTGGGAATAAGGTCGCTCTGAACACGTAGTTGTGGACAGGGGTCCTTGTACCCACGTGTGGATCTTTAAACTGCCACCATGAAGATGAAAAATGTTCTAAATACTACTCTTTACCACCATATGATATCTCCATTACCACTAGTAGGAGCACTTAGTTGCATATTACTTATATGATTTTGATTTATCTCGGACCTCTTTGGGCTGTATCTAGCTTTGTTATTAATACGATAATGTTACTGGTCTCTGTGATCTAGGATTTGTGCATAGGTTGCTTGGCAACCTAGGATACTGCCGTTCACATGACCATAGCAGTGGAACGCACTGGAACGCAATACATAATCATTGCGCTCCGTATGCGTCCTGCTGCTTAGCAACTACTTACTTCCGCCTCTGGGCACTACATCCTGAATACCACGAGTGATACAGCTGATCAACACGCTGTATTTCTAAGGTTCTATATACCAATGATACTCCTGAAGTTTTGATTGGTGAGTGGGCAGATGACGATATATTTCAACACTTCTGTTTGCATAAATGATTATGGCCTAATCAGTTGTTTTAACTAGGATTATATTATTTATTTTGATGCATGTTACTGTATATGCACTAGTACACTTTATGTATCATCTTACTGTTTATTTTTGATACCTTAAATTATTTATTATACATGTTTTCAGACACTTATCACTGTAACTCATGATAATGAGATCAATTAAGTTAAATGGGTTCTACCCTATATATATTTTGAGTATTAGATGTGTCACTAGGCTTGAGAAAGATCCTAATGTAGGATTGAAACGTTGCTGTTATATTTGGATTGAATAAACCACCATTTTTTCAACTTGGAGTGCCGCAAAGTTTCTCTTTTTTCTATATCTGACATCACGTCCGAGGATCGGGACGTTTTTTGCTGGCACCCGATTCATATTTATTCTGTGAGTGCTGCTGTTTTCTCTTTTATATATATATATATATATATATATATAGTAAATCCTTTCAAAATACGAGACAGCACACCTTGATAGTGAAAAAAGTGGATTTATTCACCACATGCGACGTTTCAGCCCTACTCTATGGGGCCTTTCTCAAGCACCCTGGCTGTACGTATTTTGATGAACGGTGCTGCTAGTTTATCCTTTGTTTATATATATATATATATATATATATATATATATATATATATATATATATATATATGGTGTTGCCGTAATCGTATTGATCCGCAGAATAAAGTAAAATTTTAATTTATAGCCCACGGTTAACACTGTAAAAAAAATAGAATGGAAAACATTGTCAAAATTGCTGGTTCTTGGTCACATTGCTCGCCGAAATTTTTTTATGAAAAGTGATCAAAATTTTTTAATGTACCCCAAAATTGTAACAATGAAAACTACAGATTGCCCCACAAGAAAAAAGCTCTCACACAGCACCAGTGGAGAAAAAATGTAAACATTCAGGCTCATAACATAGCGACGCAAAATGTGCAGTGTTCCAAAAGCAGATAAGATTGGGCACCATTTATCAGTGAGACACCAGCTACACATCTGTGAAATATTATTTATTTAGCCCATTATTGTACCCTCTTATTATGCCCTGATGTACTTTGCATATGCCCCCACATTAGAAACTGAAATACCAGTAAAAATCCAAACAGAACTATTACAAAGCAAAATCTGAGCTCCAAAAGCCAAATGGAGCTCCCTTGCTTCTGAACCCTACCGGCTACCCAAACAGCAGTTTACTTCCACATATATGGCATCGCCATACCCGGGAAAACCGGCTTAAAACTTTATGAGGTATTATTCTTTGGTGGTACAAACTGGGCATAACATGTTGTGCACTAAAATGTCATTTCAGCAAAAAATTGTGCATTAATTTCCAATGAAAAAACACCTGTGGGGGAAAAATGCTTACTACATCCCTTAAAATGCCTTAAGGGGTGTAGTTTACAAAATAAGTCACATCTAAGGGGTTTGTTTTACTTTTTGACTTCAGAGCCCTGCAGTTGTGGGTCAAAAATCTGAAAATCACCAAAATAGACCTCAAATGCACATACTGCTCATCACTTCTGAGCCCTGTCATATGTCCAGGCAAATGTTAAATGCCTTGAAGGGTGTAGTTGTCAAAATATGGTCACTTCTCTGGGCTTTTACTGTATTCTGGTATCTTAGGGTTTTGCAAATGTGCAAATGTGACATGGCGCCCAAAAACCAATCCAGCAAAATCTGCATGCCAAATAGCACTCCTGCCTTTCTGAGCCCTGCCGTGTACCCAAACAGCAGTTTACGAAAAATAGCTTTACAAATGTTGGGGTGATTTTCTTCTTTATCCCTAGTGAAAATGAAAAACAATCTACTTTTTAGTGGAAAAAATGTTGATATTTATTTTTACGGCCTAACTCCAATAAATTCTGCAAAACACCTATGGGGTCTAAATGCTCACTATACCCCTTGATAGATTCCTTTAAGGGTGTAGTTTCCCAAATGGGGTCACTTTTGAGGGGTTCCAACCGTTTTGGCCTGCAGGGGCTTTGCAAATGTCACATGGCACCCGAAAACCATTCCAGCTAAATTTAAGCTCCAAAAGCCAAATGCTGTTCCTTCTTTTTTGAGCCCTGCCATATGTCTAAACAGCAGTTTATGACCACTTATGGGGTATTGTCGTAATAGGGAGAAATCGGTTTTCAAATGTTGGGGTGCCTTTTCTCCTTTATTTCTTGTAAAAATTGAAAATGTCCACGTTTTATCTATAAAAATGTAGCTTTTCAATTACATGACCTAATTCCACTAAATTCAACAAATAAACCTGAGTAATCAAAATGCTTACTATACCCCTCAATAAATTCCTTCAGGGGTGCAGTTCCCCAAATGGGGTCACTTTTGAGGGGTTTCTACTGATTTGATCCCGCAGGGGCTTTGCAAATGTGACATGGCTCCGCAAACCTTTCCAGCAAAATTTGAGCTCCAAAAGCTAAATGGTGCTCCTTTCCTTTTAAGCCCTGCCGTGGGTCCAAACAGAAGTTTATTATCACACATGAGGTATTGCCATGTTCAGAAGAGGTTGTTTTTCTCCTTTATTTATTGTGAAAATGGAAAAATCTTAGCTAAACTACATTTTATTAGAAAAAAGGTAGATTTTTATTTTCACGGCCTAATTCCAATAAAATCAGCAAAAAAATTGTGGGGTCAAAATGCTCGCTATATCCCTCAATAAATTCCTTTTGGTGTGTAGTTTCCCAAATTGCGTCACTTTTGGGAGTTTTCCACTGTTTTGGTCCCTCATGGGCTTTTCAAATGCTACATGGCACCCAAAAACCATTGCAGCAAAACTTGAGCTCCAAAAAGCCAAATGGCGCTACTTCCCTTCTGAGCCCTGCCGTGTGTCCAAACAGCCGTTTAATACCACATATGGGGTATTGCCGTAAATTGGTGAAATTGCTTTTCAAATATTGGGTGTTTTTTTTCTCGTTTATGCCTTATAAAATTTGAAAATATTTAAAAAAAAATGTCATGGCCTCATTCCACTAAATTCAGCAAGAAAACCTGTGGGGTCAAAATGCCCACTATACCCCTTGATAAATTCCTTGAGGGGTATAGTTTGCCACTGTTTTGGCCCAACAAAACCTCTTCGAACGTGGGGCCTAAAATATATTCTAATAAAAAGGAGGCTCCAAAATCCACTAGGTGCTCCTTTGATTCGGAGGCCTGTGCTTCAGTACAGTAGCACACTAGGGCCACATGTGGGATATTTCTAAAAACCGCAGAATCTGGGCAACAAATATTGAGTTGCGTTTTTCTGGTAAAACCTTCTGTGTTATAGAAAAAATGGATTAAAACAGTGGGGGGCGTGGCCTGACTGTGCATGGAGTAGGATGCACGCTTCAGATCTCCTGCCTCCACTCTTTACTTTTATCTGCTGTACACTGAATACACAGAACTTTTGACGGTCTTCTGCATATAGCTGAATTCCCCTGCCTCCACTGAGTTTGGTCTTACCCTTTGCAGGTTGATATGTCACGGAAAGGAGGAAAAACTCGGCCGGACGAGCTGACGATTTTCAAGATGGCGCCGAGCAAGAACTGAGGTCAGAGACTCCTGCCCAGACAGGGGAGGAAGTTGCAGAGTGTCCGAGGCGGTTTGCCAGAAAAGATGACATAGCAGAGGACATGCTGTAAGCCTGGCTCCAGAACAACAGGAATTATGACCCCCAACTCAGAGGGGTTTTCCTCCGACGAGGAACTGTCTGACAACGCTGACATGGTGTCGCCACTTTCACAGAGGAGAACACTTGCTACACGTGTAAGCCCCACTGCAGGATGATGGAGAGCTCACTTTGAAAGATGTGCTTAGGGCTGTCACTATATGCAATTCTGTTATCAGCTCCCTAACATTACAAGTGGGGGGGGAATCAGACAGGACCTGTCTGTCCTAAGACAAGATGTTCATAAAATTTCTGAGAGGACCACTGAGGTGTAAGCTGGAACCCTGACCCTGGAAGATGATTTGTCTAAAGTTAAGTTTCCAGGAGAATTGTACAGGACTTGGTGGCCCTGTGGATGAAGCTGGATGACTTGGAAAACAGGTCCAGGCATAACAACGTTCATATTATTGGGGTCTCAGAAAAAGCGGAGGGGTCTAACCCCACAGAATTTATTGAGGAGTGGTTTGTGCAACAATTCAGGAAAAATCATTGCCATTGTTTGCCATTGAGAGGGCACATCGTGTCCCCACTAGGCCATTGCCACCTGGCTGACCGCAATGCCCGATCTTGGCCAAAGTGCTCCACTTCAAGGATCGTGACACCTTATTTTGCAGAGCTCGTGACTTGTCGAAGCTTAGCATCAACAAATGTAAAATTTTCCTCTTTCCGGACTACTCGGCTGAGGTCCAAAAAGTAGGGCCTGTTTCATGGATATTAAAAGAAGATTGCAAGATTTGAAAGTGGTATATTCGATGCGGTTTCCTGCCAAGCTGCAAGTGGTGGCTTTGGGCAGCACAATTTTTTTTCGAAGATCCTAAAGAAGCTCTACAGTGGATAGAACAGCATGAGTGACAACTTAAAGTGGATCCTGAACCTCCTGACAGGTGAGCTGTATCTACAGTGTAACTTTCTATATAATGCCTTGAAATGTATAGCTTGTTTCACAGGGAACGATTACTTGCTTTCTTTCAGTGTAACACAATAATGTTCTATTGAACACTTTTCCCCCCTGGGGAAATTGCCCAGAAAGGACATTTGTGGGGGGAGTGGATGTTGCTGCTCCTTCTATTGTTCTCACTCCATTTGCTATTGCTTAAGTCGGGTTATATTCTGCACTGACGCCTACCTACTGGGTGAGAGTACTTTTGTTGTTAACCCCTTCGGGACTAAGCCATTTTTTTTCTCCATTTTTGTTTAACTTCGTTTTTACGGCTTTCACCGTGCGGAAAAACGACAACTTATCTTTATTCTGGGGCTCAATACGATTACGGTGATACCAAATTTATATCGTTTTTTTTATATTTTACTACTTTTATTGATAATAAACTTTTTGTTAAAAAAAAAAATGTTTTGTGTCGCCACATTCTGAGAGCCATAAGGCAGGGCAAGGCTTAACAGAGGCAGAGTAAAGGCAGTTCTGGGAGCCTTCATTAGGCCCCTGGACTGCCATAACAACTGTTGTCACCCCCCTATCTCACTGCGGGAGGATCGATGAGATGTCGGAGGGGGCCGCCCCCGTCTTTTCAACGCCTCAGAGGCTGCGGTCGCGATTGACCGCGGCATTTGAGGCATTAAACAGCCAGGAACAGTGCAATCGCTGCTCCCGGCTGTTAATCCCGGGTCTCCGCTGTAAAATACAGCCGACACCAACAGCATATGAAGCGCTCTCAGCGCATGAGTGTGCTCCAAACTTCACCCCCCCGCACCCGGACGTAATAGCACGTCTGGGTGCGCGAAGGGATTAAACCTACTACAGTTCTGTTTTGCTATGCGGTGAAAGTGTCTGGGAAGGTTTCGGGGAGGGGTCCGGCCTTATTTTGATTTATCTGAGATTTGGGTGGATGTAGCGATATATATGCTTACAAATTACTGCTACTCATGTGTACTATGGCTGTATCCATACCGAAAATTAGCTGTAAATGTTAGGGGATTATCCAATGCTACCAAAATACATGGTGTGTTTAGTTAATTACTAAGATGTAAACCTACTATCTATTGCTTTCAAGAAATGCATATTACTAAAGATAGACTTGATCAAATGTGCAGACCATGGATACATTTTGCATGCCATACTGTTTACCCTAATAACTCTAGAGGAGTGAGCATTCTAAGTGAGCAACATAGAAATATACCATTTTAAAGAGGCTCTGTCACCACATTATAAGTGCCGTATCTCCTACATAAGGAGATCGGTGCTATAATCTAGGTGACAGCAGTGCTTTTTATTTTAAAAAAAACGATCTATTTTTACCACTTTATTAGCGATTTTAGATTTATGCTAATAAGTTGCTTAATGCCCAAGTTGGCGTATTTTTACTTTAGACCAACTGGGCGTTGTACAGGGGAGTGTATGACGCTGACCAATCAGCCTCATGCACTCCTCTCCATTCATTTACTCAGCGCATAGGGATCCTGCTAGATCCTTATGTGCTGTCTTACACTAACACATTAACAATACTGAAGTGTTTAGACAGTGAATAGACATTCCACGGGATGTCTATTCACAATCTCTGCACTTCAGTATTGTTAATGTGTTAGTATAAGGCCTCATTTACACGAGCGTAATATACGCGCGTGCGACACGCATGCTTTTCACGCGTGTCGTACGCACCTATATTACTCTATGGGGGCATGCAGACAGTCCATGAGTTTTGCTCAGCGTGAGTGCGCTGAAAAAAACTCACGACATGTTCTATAATCGTGCGTTTTTCGCGCATCACGCACCCATTGAAGTCAATGGGTGCATGAAAACCACGAAGGTCGCACGGAAGCACTTCCGTGCGAACTGCGTGATTCGCGCAAGAGCTGTCAAACTGAATGTAAACAGAAAAGCACCACGTGCTTTTCTGTTTACAAACATCCGAACGGAGTGTCTTAGACATGAGCGAACCGAACTTTACCGGGTTCGGCCAAACTCGTTTTGACCGAACCCGGCAGGAGACAGTCACTGTGCAGGGTGCTGAAAGAGTTAAACTGGACAGTGACTTCCGATTCCAATATACTTACCGATAACTCCCGGCTTCTTCCTCCAGTCAGACCTCCCGGGATGACAATTCAGTCCAAGTGACAGCTGCAGCCAATCACAAGCCAAGCACAGGCTGCAGCGGTCACATGGACTGCCGCGTCATCCAGGGAGGTGGGGCCAGATGTCAAGAGAGGCGCGTCACCAAGGATGCGTCACCAAGGCAACGGCCGGGAAGTTCTCGGTAAGTACAAACCTCTTTTTTTTTAAACAGGTTACTCGATATGGTGATCGGAATGCACTGTCGAGGGTGCTGAAAGAGTTACTGCGATCAGTTAATTCTTTCAGCACCATGGACAGTGACTGACGTCGACTAGCCTCATCTTTATGATGGCGGCTGCGCGAAAATCACGCAGCCGCGCATCATACACGGATGACACACGGAGCTGTCAAGTGCCTTTTGCGCACGCAAAACGCTGCGTTTTTTGCGCGCGCAAAACGCACACGCTCGTGTAAATGAGGCCTAAGACAGCACATAAGGATCTAGCAGGATCCCTATGCGCTGAGTAAATGCATGGAGAGGAGTGCATGACGCTGATTCGTCCACGTCATACACTCCCCTGTACAACGCCCACTTGGTCTAAAGTAAAAATATGCCTACTTGGGCATTAAGCAACTCATTAGCATAAATCGAAAATCGCTAATAAAGTGGTGAAAACAGATCGTTTTATTAAATAAAAAGCACTGCTGTCATCTACATTATAGCGCCCATCTCCTTATGTAGGAGATATGCCACTTATAATGTGGTGATAGAGCCTCTTTAATGTCTTGCACAGCGACTAGATGAGGAGGGACGTAATATATGCCTTCTCTGCAAAGTGGATCAGCAGATTATCATTCTCATATCACTGTACATTCCTCCCCCCTTCTCTACCATCCTGTTAAGGGAGATACTGGAATTTTGGTTGGGGACTTTAACCCCTTAACGACTGCCATATGGCTATATACGTTCTAACTGCCGATGCCCCGTGTAGTTAGCACGTGTATAAACGTTGACAGCCTGGAACGGGTTTAATGAGTGCAGTGCTGCTTAACCCCTTAACCCCTTCACGCTCCTTGACGTACTATTACGTCATGGCAGCTCTATCGTTCGCGCTCCATGCCGTAATAGTACGTCTTGCAGTTAGAACAGCGGTGCGCGCGCCCGGCGCGTTCATGCGCTGTGATAGCTGCTGTTTCTGACAGCAGGCTATCACGGCATAATGGGACGGGACCATTTACTATGGTCCCGCCTCGCCGATCGCCGCTATTGGCTAGTCAGTGAGTAACTAGCCAATAGCAGCGATCGGTCTCATTCAGCACAGCAGTGCTCGAGCCCGGCGTTCCTGAGCTGTGATAGCTGCTGTTTCTGACAGCATGCTATCACAGCATAATGGGCCGGGACCATTTACTATGGTCCCGCCTCGCCGATCGCCGCTATTGGCTAGTCAGTGAGTAACTAGCCAATAGCAGCGATCATTCTCGTCACTTCCTCTCTCTGACCTCACATCCTGCTGCAACCGCCCTGAACGCCCTGTTGGAGTTAGCGAGGCGTTGAGATCGGTTGTGAGCAGAGAGTCAGAGAGAAAAGAAGTGAAAAAAAGTGAAAAAAAGTTTCTAAAACAACGTTTTTTTTGCTTCCCACCACCCCATCCACTACCCACTCCTGTTCCCTTCCTCTTTGAGTTCTACCCACGTTTTTTGGTCAGTGATCTCCTATCACTGACCACTTTTCAGTCTTCAGGACCACATTTCTTGGTCCCTGGGGATTTTTTTTTCATTTTTTTCTATATAAAACATAAAACAAAAAAAAAAATATAAAAAGAAAAAAAAGAAACAAAAAAAAATAGTTAGTTTAGCCAATTTTGAAAATTTAACTGGTTAGTTTAGTATTAGCCCCTTCCCGCTCCTTGACGTACTATTACGTCATGGCAGCTCTATCGTTCGCGCTCCATGCCGTAATAGTACGTCTTGCAGTTAGAACAGCGGTGCGCGCGCCCGGCGCGTTCATGCGCTGTGATAGCTGCTGTTTCTGACAGCAGGCTATCACGGCATAATGGGACGGGACCATTTACTATGGTCCCGCCTCGCCGATCGCCGCTATTGGCTAGTCAGTGAGTAACTAGCCAATAGCAGCGATCGGTCTCATTCAGCACAGCAGTGCTCGAGCCCGGCGTTCCTGAGCTGTGATAGCTGCTGTTTCTGACAGCATGCTATCACAGCATAATGGGCCGGGACCATTTACTATGGTCCCGCCTCGCCGATCGCCGCTATTGGCTAGTCAGTGAGTAACTAGCCAATAGCAGCGATCATTCTCGTCACTTCCTCTCTCTGACCTCACATCCTGCTGCAACCGCCCTGAACGCCCTGTTGGAGTTAGCGAGGCGTTGAGATCGGTTGTGAGCAGAGAGTCAGAGAGAAAAGAAGTGAAAAAAAGTGAAAAAAAGTTTCTAAAACAACGTTTTTTTTGCTTCCCACCACCCCATCCACTACCCACTCCTGTTCCCTTCCTCTTTGAGTTCTACCCACGTTTTTTGGTCAGTGATCTCCTATCACTGACCACTTTTCAGTCTTCAGGACCACATTTCTTGGTCCCTGGGGATTTTTTTTTCATTTTTTTCTATATAAAACATAAAACAAAAAAAAAAATATAAAAAGAAAAAAAAGAAACAAAAAAAAATAGTTAGTTTAGCCAATTTTGAAAATTTAACTGGTTAGTTTAGTATTAGGGTTAGTTAGTGTCAGGGAACCGTCAAAAAGCGTAGTTAGGTATAGTGTCAGGGAATTTAGCGTCAGGAATCGGTCACCGTAGATAGGCTTAGCGTTAGGGATCCATCACCGTAGTTAGGTTTAGCGTCAGGGAAGCTCGGAATAATTAGATAGGTTTAGTGTCAGGCACCCGTCACCGTAGTTAGGTTTAGTGTCAGGGAAGCTTGAAATAATCTAGATAGGTTTAGTGTCAGGGAATCGTCGCCGTAGTTAGGTTTAGCGTTAGGGAAGTCCACATAAAATTTAGTTAGGTTTAGTGTTAGGAACCCTCGCCCTAGTTAGCTTTAGTGTCAGGGAAGTCCACTTGCTCTCTAAAAACAAAACACACATTTGTGCTAGTTGTGCTATCCTATTGCTCCCAGTTAGGGATTTATTTTTTTGCAGTATATAAATTTTGTCTTCGCACAACAAGCATGTCCCAACGGACATTTACTGCTGAAGAGGCGTATGCATTTCTGGCCTCCGACACAGACTCGTCGGATGGCGATACACTATTTTATTTGTCTACCTCCTCATCCAGCGATGAAGAGGAGGGACCCCCTAGGAGACGCCCCAGGACCACCACCATAGTAGAAATCCCTGAGAGAAGTGACCCCACAACAAGTGATACCCCTGAGCGAAGTGACCCCATTTGGACGCCCACACCAGACCATTATGAACCCCAAATCCCTGAGTACACGGGCAGCCCAGGCATCAAATTTAACACGGCAGGGTTCAGTGAGATGGACTTTTTCAAGTTCTTCTTCACTGATAACTTTATAGAGCTAATGGTCACCCAGACTAATTTATATGCCCAACAGTATATCACCAAGAACCCCAACTCATTTTATGCCCAATCCCAGAGGTGGACTCCTGTAAACGCAGCAGAGTTGGGCAAGTTCTGGGGACTGCTCTTGAACATGGGGCTTCTAAAAAAGCCATCCATTAGGACCTACTGGAGCACGGACATCCTATACCACACCCCGATGTACCGTATGGCCATGTCCAGGATGCGTTATGAGGCAATACTTCGCTTCCTACATTATGCCGATAATGAGCAGTGCCCACCCCGAGATGACCCCAGTTTTGACCGTTTATATAAACTGAGACCCCTATTAGACCATTTCAGTGCCCGGTTTGCCCAAGCATACACCCCCGAGAAGTGTATTTCCATTGATGAGTCCCTGGTACATTTTAAAGGGAGGCTTCAATTCCGCCAATACCTGCCAAGTAAGAGGGCAAGGTATGGCGTGAAGTTGTATAAGCTGTGCGAGAGTGCATCAGGGTATACATATAAATTCAGGATATATGAAGGGAAGGACAGCAGTATTCAGCCCCCAGAATGCCCCCCCTTACTGGGAATTAACGCAAAAATTGTGTGGGATTTGGTGCACCCACTGCTGGACCAGGGTTACCACCTCTACCTGGATAATTTTTATACCAGCGTCCCGCTCTTCAAGTGCCTCGCTTCCAGAAGGACTGCGGCATGCGGCACTGCTAGAAAAAATCTTAGAGGCCTCCCTAAAACACTGCTTGGGCAAACACTCAGAAGGGGTGAGAGCAGGGCACATTCTAGTAGCAACATATTGTGTGTCAAGTACAAGGACAAGAGAGATGTCCTTGTATTGACAACAATACATGGCCACACCAGTACCCATGTACCTGTACGAGGTACCAGTACAGAGACCCCCAAACCAGATTGCATCCTGGACTACAATAGGTACATGGGAGGGGTGGACTTGTCAGATCAAGTCCTGAAGCCCTACAGCGCTACGCGGAAATCGAGGGTGTGGTATAAGAAGCTGGCCGTGCACATCATACAGATGGCATTGTACAATGCGTACGTGCTACGTCGATGTGCAGGCCAGAGGGGAACTTTCCTGGAATTTCAAGAGGTGGTTATAAAGAACCTAATTTTTGGCGACCAGGAAGGAGGGGCACCCAGTACTTCTGGAAGCGAGGCCACACGCATCGTACCAGGGCAACACTTTCCAGGAGAAGTTCCCCAAACTGGCAAGAAGGGAAAAAGTCAAAAGAGGTGCAAAGTGTGCTATAAGAGGGGGATAAGGAAGGACACAACATACCAATGCGACACGTGTCCCGAAAAACCAGGGCTCTGTATGAAAGATTGTTTTAAAATTTACCATACATCCCTTGATTTTTAATTTACCCTGATGCACTCCGCACAGCTTATCCCCCTCATCTTTCCCTTTTGAGCCCTGCCATGTGCCCAAGCAGCAAATAACAGCCACATGTAGGGTATTGCCGTACCCGGGAGAACCCACATTACAATTTATGGGGTGTATGTCTCCGGTGGCACATGCTGGGCACAATATATCGGACACTGAAATGGCATATATGTATAGGAAATTGCAAATCTCACTTTGCACCATCTACTGCGCATTACCTTTTACACAATAACTGTTGGGTCAAAATGCTCACTACACTCTAGATGAATGTCTTAAGGGGTGTAGTTTTTAAAATGGGTTCACTTCTCGGGGGTTTCAACTGTACTGGTACCTCAGGGGTTCTGCCTACATGACTTAGCACCAGAAAAGCTCCAGTAGGCTAAATGGTGGTCCTTCCCTTCTGAGCCCTGTCGTGTGCCCAGGCAGCTAATAACAGCCACATGTAGGGTATTGCCGTACCCGGGAGAACCCACATTACAATTTATGGGGTGTATGTCTCCAGTGGCACATGCTGGGCACAATATATCAGACACTGAAATGGCATATATGCATAGGAAATTGCAAATCTCACTTTGCACCATCTGCTGCGCATTACCTTTTACACAATAACTGTGGGGTCAAAATGCTCACTACACCACTAGATGAATGTCTTAAGGGGTGTAGTTTTTAAAATGGGGTCACTTCTCGGGGGTTTCAACTGTACTGGTACCTCAGGGGTTCTGCCTACATGACTTAGCACCAGAAAAGCTCCAGTAGGCTAAATGGTGGTCCTTCCCTTCTGAGCCCTGTCGTGTGCCCAGGCAGCTAATAACAGCCACATGTAGGGTATTGCCGTACCCGGGAGAACCCACATTACAATTTATGGGGTGTATGTCTCCAGTGGCACATGCTGGGCACAATATATCAGACACTGAAATGGCATATATGCATAGGAAATTGCAAATCTCACTTTGCACCATCTGCTGCGCATTACCTTTTACACAATAACTGTGGGGTCAAAATGCTCACTACACCACTAGATGAATGTCTTAAGGGGTGTAGTTTTTAAAATGGGGTCACTTCTCGGGGGTTTCAACTGTACTGGTACCTCAGGGGTTCTGCCTACATGACTTAGCACCAGAAAAGCTCCAGTAGGCTAAATGGTGGTCCTTCCCTTCTGAGCCCTGTCGTGTGCCCAGGCAGCTAATAACAGCCACATGTAGGGTATTGCCGTACCCGGGAGAACCCACATTACAATTTATGGGGTGTATGTCTCCAGTGGCACATGCTGGGCACAATATATCAGACACTGAAATGGCATATATGCATAGGAAATTGCAAATCTCACTTTGCACCATCTGCTGCGCATTACCTTTTACACAATAACTGTGGGGTCAAAATGCTCACTACACCACTAGATGAATGTCTTAAGGGGTGTAGTTTTTAAAATGGGGTCACTTCTCGGGGGTTTCAACTGTACTGGTACCTCAGGGGTTCTGCCTACATGACTTAGCACCAGAAAAGCTCCAGTAGGCTAAATGGTGGTCCTTCCCTTCTGAGCCCTGTCGTGTGCCCAGGCAGCTAATAACAGCCACATGTAGGGTATTGCCGTACCCGGGAGAACCCACATTACAATTTATGGGGTGTATGTCTCCAGTGGCACATGCTGGGCACAATATATCAGACACTGAAATGGCATATATGCATAGGAAATTGCAAATCTCACTTTGCACCATCTGCTGCGCATTACCTTTTACACAATAACTGTGGGGTCAAAATGCTCACTACACCACTAGATGAATGTCTTAAGGGGTGTAGTTTTTAAAATGGGGTCACTTCTCGGGGGTTTCAACTGTACTGGTACCTCAGGGGTTCTGCCTACATGACTTAGCACCAGAAAAGCTCCAGTAGGCTAAATGGTGGTCCTTCCCTTCTGAGCCCTGTCGTGTGCCCAGTCAGCTAATAACAGCCACATGTAGGGTATTGCCGTACCCGGGAGAACCCACATTACAATTTATGGGGTGTATGTCTCCGGTGGCACATGCTGGGCACAATATATCAGACACTGAAATGGCATATATGCATAGGAAATTGCAAATCTCACTTTGCACCATCTGCTGCGCATTACCTTTTACACAATAACTGTGGGGTCAAAATGCTCACTACACCACTAGATGAATGTCTTAAGGGGTGTAGTTTTTAAAATGGGGTCACTTCTCGGGGGTTTTAACTGTACTGGTACCTCAGGGGCTTCTGCCTACATGACTTAGCACAAGAAAAGCTCCAGTAGGCCAAATGGTGGTCCTTTCCTTCTGAGTCCTGCCATGGGCCCAAACATCAGTTTATCACCACAAATGGGGTATTGCCGCACTCAGGACAAATTGGGCAACAAAATGGGGTGTTTTATTCCTTGTGAAAATAAGAAATTTTGAACAAAAATTACATCTTAATGGAAAAAAATATCATTTTTTTAATTCACAGCCCAATTCAAATAGGTGCTGTGAAAAAACGGTGTGGTCAAAATGATAACAACAACCATAAATGAATTCCTTGAGGGGTCTAGTTTCCAAAATGGGGTCATTTCTGGTGGGTTTCCATTGCTTTCATACCTCTGGGGCTCTGCAAATGCGACATGGAACCCGAAAACCAATCCAGCAAAATCTGGACTCCAACAAACACATAGCGCTCCTTTCCTTCTGAGTCCTCCCATGGGCCCAAACGGCAGTTTATCACCACAAATGGGGTATTGCCGCACTAAGGACAAATTGGGCAACAAAATGGGGTGTTTTATTCCTTGTGAAAATAAGAAATTTTGAACAAAAATTACATCTTAATGGAAAAAATATCATTTTTTTAATTTCACAGCCCAATTCAAATAGGTGCTGTGAAAAAACGGTGTGGTCAAAATGATAACAACAACCATAAATGAATTCCTTGAGGGGTCTAGTTTCCAAAATGGGGTCACTTCTGGTGGGTTTCCATTGCTTTCATACCTCAACACCTCTTCAAACCTGGCATGCTGCCTAAAATATATTCTAATAAAAAAGAGGCCTCAAAATGCACTAGGTGCTCCTTTGTTTCTGAGGCTTGTGTTTTATTCCACGAGCGCACTAGAGCCACATGTGGGACATTTCTAAAAACTGCAGAATCTGGACAATACATATTTAGTAGTATTTCTCTGGTAAAATCTTCTGTGTTACAGAAAAAAATGGAATAATATTGAAATTCAGCAAGAAAAATGAAATTTGCAAATTTCACCTCCACATTGCTTTAATTCCTGTGAAATGCCTGAAGGGTTAAAAAACTTTCTAAATGCTGTTTTGAATACTTTGAGGGGTCTAGTTTTTAAAATGGGGTGTTTTATGGGGGTTTCTAATACATAGGCCCCTCAAAGCCACTTCAGAACTCAAGAGGTACCTTAAAAAAAAGGCTTTTGAAATTTTCTTAAAAATATGAGAAATTGCTGTTTATGTTCTAAGCCTTGTAACGTCCAAGAAAAATAAAAGAATGTTAAAAAAACGATGCCAATCTAAAGTAGACATATGGGAAATGTGAACTAGTAACTATTTTGGGTGGTATAACCGTCTGTTTTACAAGCAGATGCATTTAAATTCTGAAAAATGCAATTTTTTCAAAATTTTCTCTAAATTTTGCAATTTTTCACCAATAAACACTGAATATATCGACCAAATTTTACCACGAACATGAAGCCCAAAGTGTCACGAGAAAACAATCTCAGAATCGCTTGGATAGGTTTAAGCATTCCGACGTTATTACCACATAAAGTGAAATATGTCAGATTTGAAAAATGGGCTCTGAGCCTTAAGGCCCAAACTAGGCTGCGTCCTTAAGGGGTTAATGACCGGGCATGTTTGTACCTTAATGACCAAGCCAGATTTGTCAAATCTGGTATGTCTGACTTTATCAGAGAATAACTCTGTGAAAGTTTTGAATATCCAAGTAATTCTGACATTGTTTTTTCGTCACATGTTGTACTTTATTTTAGTGGTAAAAGTAGACTGATACGATTTGCGGAAATTAATAAAAAAATTGAAATTGAAGAAATTTTGTAAAAATTATCATTTTTCCCTATTTTTAACTGCAATATGTGACATATGTACATACATACTGCACAATTTTTTTAATTAAATATATATTTCCATCTCTTTACTCTATTTTGGCAGCACTTTTGAAAAAAAAATTTTTTTTCTTGAGCAATTTGGATGACTTACAAATTTAGTAATCATTTTATACATTTTGTAGTACATTTTGTTTTCCTGCACCAAGCCAGGTTTTCAGAGGCTCATAGGTGTCAGAATGGTGGAAACCCCTACAAGTGACACCATTTTGAAAACTACACCCCTTAAGGTATTTATTAAGGGGTGTTGTAAGTATTTTGACCCCACAGTTTTTTTGTAAGAATTCATGCAAAGCAGGCGTAAAAAAATATAATTTCACTTTTTTCATAAAAGTATCACTTTGAAGACCGATTTCTTTGTAAAGCGACCATGAGAATGAAGAAACACACCCCAAAATCTATCACCCTTTTTCTCCTGTTTTCAAAAATTCCCCCATTGTGACCCTAATGCATTGCTTGGACACACGACAGGGCCCGAAAGGGAGGGAGCACCCGGAGGCTTTCAGGACTCATATTTTGCTTGAAAATGTTTTAGGCCCCACTGTACATTTGGAGAGGTTTTGAGCTACCAGAGCGATAGAATCTCCCCATAAATGACCCCATTTAGAAAACTAGACCCCTTAAGGTATTTATCTAGGGGTGTAGTGCGTACTTTGACCCCACAGTTTTTTGCTAAATGTAATGCATAGCAGGTGAAAAAAAAACAAAAAACACTTTTTTCATAAAAGTATCACTTTGAAGACCGATTTCTGTGTAAAGCGACCATGAGAATGAAGAAACACACCTCAAAATCTATCACCCTGTTTCTCCTGTTTTCAAAAATGCCCCCATTGTGACCCTAATGCATTGCTTGGACACACGACAGGGCCCGAAAGGGAGGGAGCACCCTTTTGCTTGAAAATGTTTTAGGCCCCACTGTACATTTGGAGAGGCTTTGAGCTGCCAGAACGATAGAAACTCCCCATAAACGACCCCATTTAGAAAACTAGACCCCATAAGGTATTTATTTAGGGGTATAGTAAGTATTTTGACCCCACAGTTTTTTGCTAAATGTAATGCATAACAGGTGAAAAAAAAATAAATTCACTTTTTTTATAAAAGTATTTGTTTGAAGACCGATTTCTTTGTAAAGCGAACATGAAAATGAAGAAACACACCCCAAAATCTATCACCCTCTTTCTACTGTTTTTAAAAATACCCACATTGTGGCCCTAATGCGTTGTTTGGACACACGACAGGGCCCCAAAGGAAGGGAGCACCCGGAGGCTTTCAGGACTCATATTTTGCTTGAAAATGTTTTAGGCCCCACTGTACATTTGGAGAAGCTTTGAGCTGCCAGAACGATAGAAACTGCCCATAAACGACCCCATTTCGAAAACTAGACCCCTTAAGGTATTTATCTAGGGGTATAGTTAGCATTTTGACCACACAGGTTTTTCGCTAAATATATTGGAATTAGTCTGTAAAAATTAAAATGTACTTTTTTTCTGAAACAACATATAAATTTTTATTATTTACAAGGAATAACGAAGAAAATGCACCCCAACATTTGTAAAGCAATGTCTCCCGATTACGACAATACCCCATATGTGGTAATAAACTGCTGTTTGGACCGACAGCAGGGCTCAGAAGGGAAGGAGCGCCATTTGGATTTATGATTTTGCTGGAATGGTTTTCGGTGCCATGTCGCATTTGCAATGCACTGCAGGGACCAAAACAGTGGAAACCCCCCAAAAGTGACCCCATTTTGGAAAAACCTTCAAGGAATTTTTCTAGGGGTATAGTGAGCCCCACGGGTCTTTTGCAGAGTTTATTAGAATTAGGGCGCGAAAATTAATATCAAAATTTTTTCCACTAAAATGTTGCATTTTCTCGTTTTCACAAGGGATAAAGGAGGAAAAAAACAAACATTTTTTATAAAGCAATTTCTCCCGAGTACGGAAATACCCCACATGTGGTCATACGTTTTTTTCATTAGAAATGAATTAACCCTTTCAGGACTGATCCAGTTTTTGCTTTCTTATTTTAGATTTTCCCTCCCCGCTTTCCAAGAGCCATAACTTTTTTATTTTTCCATCAATAGAGCGGTGTGAGGGCTTATTTCTTGCGTGAGGAGCTGCAGTTTTTATTGGTACCATTTTTTGGTACATAAAAAGTGATTCAAAAGTTGTATTACATTTTTTTTTTAGAGCGAAGGTGGCAAAAAAAAAAAACTGCGATTTTGGCGGTTTCAATTATTACATTTTTTAAGGTGTGCACTGTGAAAATTAAATAATGGTATATTGTAATAGTTCGGACTTTTACGGACGTAGCGATACCAATTTTGTTCATTTTTTTACATTACTTTAGAAGAAAAATGCGAAAAGGTGTTTTGTTTTTTTAACTTTAAAAAAAAAAATTCTCACTACTAATAACTATAATTCTTCTACACATTTTATTAATCAATCCCCTTAGGGGACCTGATCCAGCGATCATTGGATCGCTGGTACAATACACTGCAATACTAATGTATTGCAGTATATTGTTATTCTTACAGGCTTCTGTAACAGAGCGATCGCTGTTCCTGTCCGTTAGTATTGAGGGGGCCTGCTGTAATACACAGCCGACACCCGCAGCGTATGGAGCGGGCTCAGAACGTGAGCCGGCTCCATACATCAACCGCCGCACCATGACGGGCAATTAAGTCATAGTGCGCAAAGGGGTTAATGCGCAGCGGATGGTTCAAAGTGAAAATTGCAATTTTCCACTGATATGCCATTTTAGTGCATAATATGTTGTGCCCAGTGTGTGCTACAGAAGACAAATACCTCATAAAACGTTAAGCGGGTTCTCTCAGGTATGGCGACGCCATATGTGTGGGCGCAAACTGCTGCTTGGTCACGCTGCAGGGCTCAGAAGGGAGGGACGCCATTTTGCTTTTGGAGCGCAGATTTTGCTTGGTAGTTTTTCTGTTTGGGGTTTTGCTGGTATTTCAGTTTATAATGTGGGGGCATGTGTAATCTGTGCGGAGAACATCAGGGCATAATAAGAGGGTATAATAATGGGGTAAATAAATAATAATTCATAAATGCGTGGCCAGTGTCGCACTGATAAATGGCACCCGATCTTATCCACTTTTGGACACTGCACATTTTGCATCGCCATATTCTGAAAGCCAGAACTTTTTTATTTTTTCACCACCGGAGCCCTGTGAGGGCTTATTTGTTGCGGGACAATCTGTAGTTTTCATTGGTACCATTTTGGGGTACATGCGATTTTTTTTTTATCACTTTTTGTTCAATTTTTTTGCAATCCTGAGCAAAAAACAGGAATTCTGACACAGTTTTTTAGGTTTTCTTTTTGCGGCGCTCACCGTACGCTATAAATGACATTTTTACTTTATTCTGCGGATCGGTACGATTACGGCGATACCATATGTATATAGGTTTGGTCCTTTTTTTTAGCGTTTGCACAATAAAATGACTTATTTCTAAACAAAAAAAAATTCTGTGTCACCATATTCTGAGAGCCGTAATTTTTTTATTTTTTAGTCAAAAAAGCTTTGTAAGGGCTTGTTTTTTGCGGGACAGATAGAAGTTTTTATTGGTACTATTTTCGGGTACATGCGACTTTTTGATCACTTTTTATTCTTTATTTAGGGAGCGGTGGTGACCAAAAAAATTGTGATTCTGTCGTAGTTTTTTATTGATTTTTTTTGGGGTGTTCATCGTGCGGGAAAAATAACATTACAGTTTTATAGTTGGGGTCGTTACGAACGCGGTGATACAAAATATGTGTACTTTTTTAACGTGTTCATTTTTTTTCTATAATAAAAGTATTATTATAGGAAAAAAAGCATTTTGTGTTTATAGAACTTATAACTTTTATTTTTAGACTTTTTTTAAAACATTTTTATTACTTTTTTTACTTGTCCCACTAGGGGACACTTAGACTTGCAGCTTTGATCGCTGCTAGAGTACATTACACTACACACGTAGTGTGATGTACTCTAACTGTCATTGTGACGTGACTGTCACACTGACAGGAAGCAGAGGAGGAACGGCCGGAGGCTGTTCCTCCGAGGCTTCCGTACATGGCAACCCGGAGGTCATTATCTGACCTCCGATTGCCGTGACAAGCATCGGTAGCCCCCTCGATCACTTCGTGGGGGCTGCCGATGTGCTTCAAACCACTTAAATGCGGCGACGGCAATCCGTCGCTGCACTTAAGGGGTTAACTGCCGAAAGCAGCGGCGATGGTCCGCTGTCCGGCGAGACTGATGTCTCAGCTGTCTAGGACAGCGGTCAGTGTGCGCCTGTCACTCTGTGTTTACACAGAGTGACAGTTTGAAATGCGGACGAAAATGCACGTCCTGGTGCGGGAACTAGCAGCCAACCAGGACGTGCATTTTCGTCCTTGGTCGTGAAAGGGTTAAGTGTGAGCAGAACTGCACTCTCATGTCGGCTGGGGCTTTGAGAGCCCCGGAATACACCCCACACTGTACATAGTGCCACCCACAACCCCCTGTAGGCAGCGCAAAACCCTCTGTAGATAGCACCACCTAAGCTACCTCCAGCATCGGAATCCCCGGCAGGCGCTCTGGCCGAGAATTCCCCTCCTAGAGGGCAGAGGCGTAGCTAGGTTCTCCTGCACCCCCCCAACTTATTTCCCGACATCTCCTTCCCCCTCGCCATGTTTTCTTTCTCTAACAATCAATGAGATGTAATTTTTTGTTCACAATTTTTTTAATGTCACTTGAGTATAAAAGCATTTATACATTTTACAAGCGATATAGTTCTATAATGTAACCATATATACGCACACAGGCACATATGTACACAGCACAGATAATGTAGTAGATGTTACCTGCAGTCCTATGTAACACCACGGATAACAGTGATAACTCTCTGATTACAGATAATGTAGTAGATGTTACCTGCAGTCCTATGTACCACCACAGATAACACACAGTGATAACTCTCTGAGTACAGATAATGTAGTATTATTACCTGCAGTCCTATGTAACATCACAGATAACAGTGATAACTCTCCGAGTACAGATAATGTAGTAGCTGTTGCCTGCAGTCCTATGTAACACCACAGATAACACATTGTAGCAGAGCTGAGATTGTAATTTAGCACAATGTGTTATCTGTGGTGTTACATAGGGCTGCAGGCAACAGCTACTACATTATCTGTAATCAGAGTTATCACTGTGTTATCTGTGGTGTTACATAGGACTGCAGGTAACACTACTATCTGTATTTAGAGAGTTATCACTGTGTTATCTGTGGTGTTACATAGGACTGCAGATAACATCTACTACATTATCTGTACTCAGAGATATCACTGTGTTATCTGTGGTGTTACATAGGACTGCAGGTAACATCTACTACATTATCTGTACTGTGTAGCTGAGATTGTAATTTAGCACACAGTACAGATAATGT